>NC_080108.1:12407500-12707500 GCF_950005125.1 Chionomys nivalis | reverse complement strand
ATTCTAAAAATCTTATAAATACGTATTTTCCCAAATAATCACAAAATTAACTATATATACAAAAATAACTACATACTTTAAAATAATGATCTAGAATTAAACAGAAAATATTAATATTTATATATAATTATGTTTATGTTTAGTTTCTATTGTTTTGTTGGTTGTTTTGAAACAGGGTTTCTCTATGAAGCCTTGGCTGTCCTGGAACTTACTCTGCAGATCAACCAGATTGGCCTCAAATTTAGATGGGCAGAGAGTTCTTATAAGTAACTTCTTGGAGACCTCTGGCAGCTGGGACCCGTTGAGGCTGAGCCCACCTATGAGGAGCTCCACAGGCCAGGCTCCACCCCCTCCACAAATTTCCCCAAGGGCCCTAACTGTCCATTCCCAGACCAGAGGCCAGGCTCTGCTCTTTAGGAAAAAACCCACGCCCATCCCTGAGCCTGTCCCCAGATCCGACCACCCTGGAAAGCTTCCCCCACCCCAGCGCCTGCAAAGAAACCCTATATAAAATTGTGTTCTGCCCAGTTCTCTGCTTTGTCTCCCCAAGCAGAAGCAGCCACTCTCACTAGTCTTTCCTTCCCAATAAATCTCTTGCAAAGTTTGTTGTGTGGTGTGACTTTTTGGTATTCTTTGGCTCCCGACTGCCAGGATACCTTTCCATCCAAGCTACAACACTTATACCAAGAGCTGGGATAAAAGCAAGCACCACCTCACCCAGCTCATGTCGGTTTTTTTTTTTTCTTTTTTTTTGGTTTTTCGAGACAGGGTCTCTGTAGCTTTGGTGCCTGTCCCGGAACTAGCTCTGTAGACCAGGCTGGCCTCGAATTCATGCCCAGTTTTTAAGCTACTATTTTAGCTCTATTTACTTACCTGAGTAAGCAACATAAAGGCATTATCCGCCCTAAGGTGTTTGGTGAGAAAGTCTACACAGTGTGCTTCCAGGGCAGGGACTGCATATTTCTTAGCGGTATAAAGAGTGGTCATGACGGTTTCTGGACCAATCTGAACTTCATCTGAATACAAAAATCTAAAAAGCAATGGAAAATTTTAAATAGATAATCAGCATTGTTTTAAACAAAGCAATCCCACCAGAATTAAACTTTAATGAGCAAACAAACAAAACCCCTGAAATTTACATCAGGGTAAGACGAACCTGTACAAACATCGTATTCTTATTCCTGCGAGGTACGAAGTATTTCCACTTTCAGAGGAGGCTGAGCAGTGCTCAGGAGACCAAACAAATACATGTCCCTTAAGTGAAACTCTGGCTCCTTATAGCGCTCCACAGCGGCGTCCTAGAACAGCAGTTCACTAATGTCGCCCTCATCAGAGATGTCCACCTGAGTAAACCTACAGTTTGCTAAGGTCGCATTTCCAAATGTTAAGAGTCATTTCTTGATAGCAAAGCCTTCTTATTCTTTTTTTTTTTTTTTTGGTTTTTCGAGACAGGGTTTCTCTGTAACTTTGGTGCCCATCCCGGAACTAGCTCTGTAGACCAGGCTGGCCTCGAACTCCCAGAGATCCGCCTGCCTCTGCCTCCCGAGTGCTGGGATTAAAGGCGTGCGCCACCACTGCCCGGCTAGCCTTCTTATTCTTTAAAATTTTTCATAGTCATTCTGGAATTAGCTCAATGGCCACAGATTAGGGTGCTGCGGCTTTATTTAGGGGAATAAAATAATAATAATCCAGTTGGCCTGTATCCACAGGTTACATATCCATGGACTCAACCAAATCTCTATTAATAATACATGTGAGAGAGGCTGGAGAGATGGCTCGGAGTTAAAAGCACTGGCTGCTTTTCCAGAGGTCCTGAGTTCAATTCCTAGAAACCACATGGTGGTTCAAAACCATCAGTAATGAGATCTGGTGCCCTCTTCTGTCATGCAAGCAGACCACTGTATACATAATAAATAAATCTTTAAAAAATACATATGAGGCCGGGCGGTGGTGGCGCACGCCTTTAATCCCAGCACTCGGGAGGCAGAGGCAGAGGCAGGCGGATCTCTGTGAGTTCGAGGCCAGCCTGGTCTACAAGAGCTAGTTCCAGGACAGGAACCAAAAGCTACGGAGAAACCCTGTCTTGAAAAAAAAAAAAAAAAAAAAAAAAAAACATGAGATAGGAAAAGATAAAGGAATTGTGTGGGTCTGAGCCAGTGCTACCCTTTACTTGCTGTGTGGCTTTAAGCAAATTATCCCCCTGTGAGCCTCCAAGGAGAAGGAAACAACAGTACCTACTGGCAATGTTGCGGTGAGGATGACTACAACCTAAAACACAGAATTTCAGTAGAGCCCGGCACAAGTTAATCTGAGTAAATGCTATCTGCTTATTAAATTTGATCTCATTCAAATTTTTTCCTCTGTATTTTAGCGTATTTCTTTTCCCTCTTTTCTAATCCTACCCCACTTCCAAACCGGCAATGATATTCAAATTTCTAAAAACTCCTGCATTGTTCCTGATTAATCTTTCTTCTTCCCTCCACAACTTTATGTCTTTGTTTTATGGATACAAAAACTTCCACAGGTTTCCAAGAAACTTAACAGAAATGTTTAGGTTTCTTCTTTTCCCTCAAATTCATGTTTCCTTAAAATGCATATGTTCTGTCTGCCTTTGTCATTCACGTTCTGATTTTATATGTGTGTTCAGGGTCAACTCTAAATTCAGTAGTTAGCAGCTGTTCTGCTTCCAGATAAAAATATCTTACAAATGCAAACACTTAAGATGCTCACATTAAACCATGCCTTCCCACATTAATGCTGCTACATAGACCTTTGCTGGGTCACATAACTCCCAGTCACTCTTCATCAACAAGTGTGTGAAGCCACTGTGTCAGTTTGGAGCCTACACTTTAAGAATACCTGGCAGTTCCTACTCATGTCCAAGACGACCAGCAAGAAGAGGTTCATGGAAAGGATCTCAGAATCTGAGTCAAATCCTCCACCCAATACCAACCTTAGATGCTATCTGAAATCAATTCATGAAACCTTAAAGATATGCCAAACAATCACCCAGGTGATCCCATCAGCCCACACAACTCTGAAGATAATGACCTGGCTGTTTAAAACCACCAGGTGTTAAGAGTGGTTTGTTCTAGGACAACATGTAACCAAAACACCCAAGAGATTAAATGAACTGGTGTACAAATCTGCCCACAGGGGAAAGAAACAGTGATTTAATCAAAAAAGGAAAACCCAAAATTATTACCTGAAATATAATAGTTACTGTCTTCTGGGTAAAGGCGATATACAGTTAGAGGAGGCAGACACTGAAGAAGGAAAACGCCACCAGTAATTAGGTGAGGACACTGAGTAGACAGAGGAAAAGGGAAGGGGATCACATCACAAGGCCCTTTAATACCTGCGAAGTATTAAACTGTATCCAACAGACAAAAGTTCCTAAGTGACTCGGAATCACAGAGACGGGAGCTAACACACACTGTCTAAAGACAGCAGTCTGGCTAGAGAAGCGCAGGGCATGGCCAAGCAAGGAGAAATGTGCGTGCAGAAAACAAGAGCACCAAAACTACAACTTGAAATCAAGGCCACAGGTCTCTTCCCAAGGAGTCCTGAGGAAGAGCACGTTGGTGTTTTGTTTGCCCTCCCAGGGTTATCAATGGCTCACATCTCATCTCACCATCACGTGCTCACTTCCAGGTCACCCTGGGTGCCATCCCCGCAGCTGACCACCCCGGAGCAGGAAATGTTTCCACACTCGTTTCCTATGACTGGTCTCGGGATGCTCCAGCTTCCTGTCTCACTTCCCTGACAGCTACCATATATCATGTTTCATCTCCCTTTCCCTACACCTGTGAGCTGAGAGGTCTCCAGGCTCACCCTTCCCTATGCCATCCACTCTTTCCCAAGTTAGTTTCATTCCGTTAAATCATTTACTGTCATTCATTCTTAACTTTCTCTGCTTCTACCCTCCAAATATAACCAGAATGTGACCACTTCTCATCATACCCACTCCCTCCGGGGCAGCTCACCATCATCTCTTACCAAGGTAGACTGCAGCAAAACCTCTTCCTTTATCATCCTGCTTCCCCTTTTACTCCCCTTCTAATCGCCAGTAACAGCCAGAGTTTTTAAGATGTAAATATGATCACAGCACTCCACTGAAAGAAAACCCTCTGCAAGTTTTCTCACACCTGAGATGGAACTCAAAAGTCCTTCCTCAGTCTGTCAAAGCCCTGCACTCCGCAGATCTTTTTATCACTATCATCTTTTATCTCCTTAAACCACACGAGTTTACGCTGGTGGTTTCTTTAACAGGAGAAAGTTAAAATTCTAAAATATGCTTCCCCTCTCCTGAGAAAGCTCTTTCTCTTATGGCATGACCATTTTTCTTCAAAATACTGTCAATTCTTAATATTGTATTCTCCTAGTCTGCCCTTAACTATTCACTTCATGAGCGCAGGGACTTTTCCTTGTTCACTGTGCTGTACCCTACACCAAAAACGTAAGCTGCCAGAGAGACACAATATTTCTCAAATGAACAAGAATGCCGTTTAGAAGTCAGAGGGCTTTAAGTGAGCAGTTTATTAAAGAGTTTGAAACCCAAGTTCATAAGCCTGTAAGTAATGTAATTAATTTAGATTGTAAAAACAATAAAAATAAAGCCAAGTGGTGGTGGCGCACAGCTTTAATTCCAGCAATCGGGAGGCAGAGGCAGGTGGATCTCTGTGAGTCTGAAGCCAGCCTGGTCTGCAGAGTCAGTTCTAGGACAGCCAGGGCTACACAGAGACCTTGTCTCCAAAAACAAAACAAACCAAATAAAACCAAAAACAACAACAAAACAAAACCAGCCAAACAAACAAAACACAATAAAAATACAGCTCAGTTGACTTTCCAGTTCAAAAAGGTCCACCAGATTTTTTCACACAGTATTAAGTATATCAATGTTTCAAAGTTAATTAATACCTAAGTGAAATTAGTCTAGGCATTCATTTCAGAATAAAAAAATGACCAGAACCTGAATATCATGAAAATATATAATTTACTAAAAACAAAAAATGAGAACTCAAATGGCACTGTATATTTCAGGGGTTCTAAAATTCACTTATTTCCTCTTTAAACCGATTAGCACATTCAATGAAAATACAAATTAGAAACAAAAGTATGAAATAGCCCCCTCTATAATTTTATTCTATCCCTAACAGTTTTAGAGCGATAGTTCTCAAATTTAGCCAGTGTAAATATCACTTAGGAAAAGTACTTACAATGCTTTAAGGTTTCACCTCTTAACATAAGAAAAGGAGAGAGTATAAACTTAACCTCCCAGTGGATCGTGGTGCAGGTGGCCAAAGAATCATTTTGTATTCTTTTTGTTTCCTGGAAATCTGTGTAGGCAGGCACAGAGCGGCACACATATGGATGTATGTGTAGGCAGGCATGCAGCGGCAACATATGGATGTATGTGTAGGCAGGCACACAAATGGATGTGTGTGCAGGCAGGCACACAACGGCACACATATGGAGGTGGAGGGCAGCTTGCAGGTGCAAGTTCTCTCCCTTCAGGTCGGTCACAGGTAGCTAATTCAGGTCTTCATTGTGCTACCTCTCTGGCCCTATCATTTTAAGAAAGACTTCTAAACTGCATAATTAAACAAGATAATATCTAGTCCTCCTAGTCAACTTCAAAATCCAAATGACCCAGATGCTAGCCTTCAGGCTGCACAACTATCCCATAAATCAAAGTGAATTAAATGCTAGAAACATGAGAACAAAAAAAGAAAAGAGTGCTATGAGCTTTCCAATCCAGCACATCTTGCCTGGCATATTGGTTTTCCTTCTGTCCTATCTCTAGGTACAAACGTTTGTTCCCTTCCTCCCCAGTTGCTACCCTGTGCAGGAAATTCAAAATGCTATCATAAACACTCCCCACAGTATTACCGGCTTTTTCATTAACGTCACAGCGACTGCATTAGAGTCCGTCAAGTGGCCCTATCAATGCTTGTGGAACTCTTTATTGCCTTGCCTTGGCTTCTCTCCCCATTATTATGAAGAAAGCTACCGCAGATTTTTTTCAACGTTTCCTAAGTGTGGAAAAGAAACCTAAGGTGTCTAACTATTTTCCCAAGGCTTTTCATCAACATCCTTGTCAGAAAGTGTTCGTTCCTACAGTTATTTTTTTAAAAGTCTTTAATGGGTCAGCATGGGGGGGTTGAATATAGGGGGATTTTTATGAGTTCGAAGCCAACTTGGTATACATATTGAGTTCCAAGTCTACAAAATAAAACCCTGTCCCAGAAAATGAAAACCAAAACCAGAAACAAAACAAAAAAATTGGTGGGGGTTCATGAGAAGAAAAAACTTCACTATCTGAATTTTCACTTCCTCATTTACTAATGAGGTTAAACATTCTTTAGTCGTATTTTCTCTTCTCTATTTATCTTGTCCTTTACCCATCCATTAATGGGACCTCAACATTTATTTCTAGTGGCTTTCTAGTCCACTCCGTGTACATCTTTGTGACGAAGCTGCGAGCCTCTGTGGTAGCTTCTGCTCCACTGACCTGCCTGTGTGCGTCAGAATTACTCAAGACTGCTATCTTAAAAACACACCACTCAGGCAGCCAATCCATCCTAGGAGAATGAAGCCCACATGGTCTTCTGGGAGCTGGCTCAGTTACCAAGTTGCTTTTCTGGGCCTCAGTCAGACTTGTAAAATTGGGGTAAACAACACGCCATACCTCCTTAACAGGCCTTCCGTGATTAAAAACAAATAATAAAAACTAATAACGCCCCCCTTCCACTAGAGGAAACTAATCAGTTATCAATCTCCTACTCTCAGAGCATCGGAAAGCAAACTGTCAACGCCAGTAGCCGGGTTGCGGATACAGTAAATGTCACTTTGTTTGCAGAAACACGAAGCAGGTCAGCTGGTACCTGTTACGGCTATTACTTTGCCGGGTCTTGACGACAAACCGTGCGGAACCTGAAAACACGAGTCCTCCAAGATCCTACGGCTACCCCCGTCCTCCAAACAAAAACAAATCTTGCAAGTGGGCAACCAGGACAGCCCGCCCCGTCCTCTACTCTGCCCACTTGATCCTGAAGCCCGGCACTGGAATATGACAGCGCCCTTCAACGGCAAAGCGCACGCCGCTGGGGCTGGCGACACTGGCCGACCTTCCCGAGCATCCACGGCCGCGAAGGAACCGAGGGAGGCCGGCGCGCCTGGCCCAAGGTCACCCGGGAGTCGGCGCAGGCCCGGCCGGGTGTCGCCTCCCTCCGGGCCGCCGGCCACCGGCTCCCCGCGCCCGCCGCTCACCTCAGCAGCGCCAGGAAGGCGGCGGGCTCCACGTCCGGCAGCTCGATCTCGGCCGACGTCGTGGCCATGCCGCCGTTGAACATGGCGTCGAAGACCGCGCTGCCCGCCGCCAGGACGAAGCGGTGGGCGGGGATGCGCTGCGGGCCCCCGGCGGCTGCCGCGCCGCGGCCCTTGCCGAGCACGAAACGCACATCGCTCAGCAGCTCCGAGTTGAAGAGGAAGGCGAAGCGCTCCTTCAGCGACGCCTTGGTGGCTTGCCAGTTGTACAGCGGCTCCCGCTGCAGGGGCAGCAGCGGCCCGAGAGCGGACGGCGAGGGCGCGGGCGGTGGCGGCGGCGGCGGAGGGACCGCAGGACCTAGGTCCGCCTCAGCCCCGGCAGCCGGTTCCCCGGCAGCGGCCGACCCGAGCGAGGCCATCCTCCCGATGCGCTGCTCTTGCTCACTGAGCGGCCAGTCGGCGCGCCGCCGCCATCGTCCAGCCGCCCCGAGGCCGGCGCCGCCCCCCTGCCTTCCGGGAAAGGCGCTTCCGGCCGCGCGCCCCCGCCCTCCCGCAGGGCGGCGTTGCAGAGGCGGGAGGCGCGCGCTCGCGGGAGGGCGGAGGAGATGGAGGCGGGCGCCCGCGGGAGGGTGAAGGCGCGCGCTCGCGTGCTCGCTCGCCGGCCGCCGCCCGTCGCTGCTCCCCACCGGCGACCCCAGTTTCCGCGAGGTCTTTGCTGCGACGCGAGGACGCGGCCCCAGCCCTCTTGGTGGAGGAAGTGGAAGTGGTGGGACCTCGAGGGCATGGCAAGGTGGTTTGTGGAGGGGAGACGCCCTGATGAGATGAGATGGTGGCCCTGTCACCTCCCTGATGGCTGCACCGCTCTTGGAAACCCCATTAGCAGAGCTGAGAGGCTAGGACTCCCGCTGGTCTCTCCCCTGGTCTGCAGGCCTGCAGATCCCCACCCCCACCCCTCCCATTTGTCCAGGCTCCACTACGCCCTGAGAGAGAGTTCCTCCTCCATTTCCATTACTGTGGTTGAGGCTCCTCCTGCTCAGCCCTCTCCTAGGTCATGTGTTCAGTTCCCCTGCAGAACCAACCAACCCTGTAGGCCAAACTGCTCAGGCCTGATCCTGTCTCACTCCTCTTCCCTCCAAAACAAAGAGGAAAGGCTGTGTGACTCTCCCTTCCGGCAGTGTTTCTGTGTGTCTGTCATGTCTTTCTTGAGTAAGTAATAAGCCTTTCTTTTTGCAGTAATAAGTGGATTGCAAGATAAATCAGTTGTTAGAGGCAAAAGGTAAAATAGATCCAGAAAATGATTTACTGGGTGAGGCCAGTTGGGGAAAACTTCCGGTTCACAATGTCAGTTAATCCCAAAATCCTAAACTTGGATTCTGTAGTGGGATTGGAAAACAAATTTAAGATGGTTCTTTCAAAACAAAAGCAAGATACCACAACAATCTTTTCTGGATTTCATAATTTAATCCTCATTTTTTTGGCGATTAAAACAATCTGTAAAGGCTCTATTATTAATTTTGAAACTACCAAAGACGTGAAACAGTTTGGTGGGATGTGTACAATTCAATGATCTATTGTAGGATTTTAAAGGTAGAGATGCGCTTGCCCCCAAGTCTGATGACCTGAGTTTAATCCCCAGGACCTACAAGGCGGAAGGAGAAAACCCGACTCCAGCAAGCTGTCCTTTGACCTCTAGGTATATACACCCATCCTGTAATGAAGGGATGTAATTTTAAAAGATAAAGCTGAGCGTGGTGAAGCACACCTTTGATCCTAGGAGGCAGGGGCTTACTGAGCCCGGTGAATTCCTGGCCAACCAGTGAGACGCTGTGGTAGTTTGAAGGTATTTGGTCCCCATACGCTCATAGACAGTGGCACTATCAGGAAGTGTGGTCTTGGAGGGGACTGGATGACACACTTTTTTTTTTTTTTTTTTTTTTTTTCCCCTGGGGCAGGGTTTCACTGTAGCTTTGGAGCCTGTCCTGGAACTAGCTCTTGTAGACCAGGTTGGCCTCGAACTCACAGAGATCCGCCTGCCTCTGCCTCCCAAGTGCTGGGATTAAAGGCATGAGCCACCACCCCCAGGCACACTCATTTAATCCAGACCTTGAGACTGGAGGGCACACCTTCTGTTGGAAGTGTGTCGCTGTGGGGCAGTCTTTGAGGTCTTTTTTCTCTAGCTTTCCTAGAGATGACTGTTGACTTTCTCTTGCCTGAAGATGTAGGACTCCCAGCTTCAGCATCACATCTGCCAACAGCTGCCATGCTCCCTGCCATGACAGACTGAACCTCTAAACTGTAATCCAGCCCCCTCAGTGAAGTGTTTTCTTTATAATAGATGCTGTGGTCAAGGTATCTCCTCACAGCAATAGTAAACCCTAACTAAGACAGATTCTGTCTCCAAAATAAATAAATATACAAAAATAGCCCACAGAGCCAGAGAGATGACTTGGTAGGTAAAGGTGCTTTCTGTGAAGACTAAAGACTCGAATTCCATCCCAGAAAAGACTGGCAGGTTGTCCTCTGACATCCGCATTGGCTGTTTACTTCAACGTGTGTACACACCTACAAACACACAAAAAGTATTTAGAAAAACCTACAAAGCGGGAGGAACATAGTATCCAATCTCTTTAATTTTAGAACTAGAGAGACAGAGGTCTCTTGTGAATTCCTGATTCTACAAAGCACGTTCTCAGCCAGCCAGGGCTACAGAGTGAGACCCTGTCTCAAAGAAATAAACAAAACTTTAAAAAAAGAAAAAAGTAACCCACAATAAAATTAGTTGCTGTCAGGTCCAAAATTCCCCTTTTCCCAAAATGGCAGTGCTGGGGATATTGTCCTAAGCAGGAGAATTTGGGGTAAACAGAGGGTTGCTGTTGGGTAAACAAGCCAAAGGTTTGCAGTAACTAGAAAAGCAAATCTCCCAAGGCAACTGTGCTTCACCAAGAATCTCCCTTAACCCTCCAGGAACCAGCCAGTAGGTGGTGGTGCACGCCTTTAGTCCCTGCGTTCATCTGTAGCAGAGGCAGGTGGCTCTCTGAGTTCGAGGCCAGCCTGGTCTACAGAGTGAGTTCCAGGATACCCAGGGCTACACAGAGAAACACAGTCTGGAGGGAAAAAAAATCCTCCAGGAACCTCCCTTAACCTTGCCCCAAAGGTTAACTACCTCAGACAAGGGCACCTACTTCCCAACCAATCCCGACAGCCCATATGATCTCAGCTTCTCCACCCTGCTGTCATTTAAAAGTCCCCTTGCTTTTCTGCCATTTTTCTCTCCTCTCTGGCCCCCACCCTCCTTGATAGTTTCTCTGATCATTGCTTATAGCTCCATTACTGTTTTCAATTGTAGTGGTGTAAGAAAGATCCAGAACAATGCATTCTTGCTATAGAAATCAGCAGGCATGGGTTCAGCCATAATGCTGTTATGGGGAATAAAAGAGACATCTCACACCTGATGCTGTTTATAGTCAATTAAAAATCTTTTGATGCCAGCTGGCCAGGACCACACCCAGGTGTTTCTGGACCTAGGCGTGGCTCCCAGTGTCTATAACACAGGTTTTTTGAAGTTTTGAAGGCAAAAACCACTTACTGGCATCATGCTAGGTGTGTGTGGGGGGAAGGTGGGGGGGGGTGTAGAAGTTCAGGTATGCAAGCAATTTTATACAAGCTAAGTGGTTAGTTGGAGGGGGTTCTGCACAAACAGGCAATTTAACAGAAGCTAAGTTATCCAGGGCATCCTGACCTTCTATTTCCTACAACAGAGTTTAGTCATTTTCCGTGGGATTCCTCATCGAAGAGATCAAACTGTCGTTACAACTGAAATGGCCTAAAGACCTGTATTTTGATTATAGCCATCTTAGTCACAAATTAAGTAAGATATTCACCTCTGCAGGGCACGTTCCCAGCCTAGGAAATTAACCCAGTATCTTATCTTCCTGTGAGACCTGCAGGCCCCAGGCTTCAGAAGCAATCAGCATTTATTTTGTTAGATAACAGTCACAGACCCTCAGTATCTCCTTCATCTTTCTCTCAGCCAGAGACCTGACATTCCAGCATCCTACCCTCCCCCCTGTCCTTTTGCCATAAAATGCTCCTGAGAAAAAAATAAAGTTTGCAGCTTGATCAGAATTCAGACTTGCTGTCCATTTCTTGTGTCTCCTGTCCGTTTCATTCCCATTCTTCCAGGGTTTGGATCCCGTTCATGTCCTGCTGGTCAGGACAATTCAGGATTCTAAGAGAAAAGACCTATGGAAAAATCAGTTCTACTTCAGTATGCTAACAATAATACCAAACAAAACTAGGAGAATGATTTAATCTTAAGAAGATGGCTCAGTTAGTAGTGTGCTTGCCTTGAAAGCACCTGAGTTCTATCCTCAGAACGCATGTAATATTCATCAAGAAGGAACTGATTAAATTATGGTTTACTTACATAGTCTAAAAGTATAGTCATTTATAGAATGAGTATTGTAGGAAGCATGGAGGTCTTTGGGCTCACAGATAAACACTAGGGAACCCAAAATGTTAAACACACAGGGGTGTTCCTTCGGAGGAAGTCATGCACAGTCTCTTATTGCCCAGAAGGCTGGGAGAAGAGGTGGTGACCGCCTGGTGATCTGTGTGCTCTCTGTGTGGTCCGAGACCACACTGGACCCTCCCACAGACCTCTACCAAAAGCTTGTTATTCTCGGTGAGTCTATAGAACCCATCTTTATGGAAGGTGGCACATGTCCTTTGCAAAGAGTTTTTATTCCTCCAGGAGATTTATATCTGCTTTATTATGCATGCAGGTTTGAATTTATTATCACCAGGAATCTTTTCATCAAATTGTTCTGTGGTGTAGATTCTAATTGGCCTTAATAATAAACCTGGAGTCAGATTGTGGTGATATCTTGTTTGTACAAATAAAGCTTGCCTGAAGATCAGAGGGCAGAGCTAGCTAGCCACTAGCTAACCATAGAGTCTGGAGGTCAGTACAGACAGTCAGGAAGTGATACCACTGGCTGGAGAGAGGAACCGATAAGGTGGGAGGAGACAGGAACTGAGTCTCTTTTTAGCTGGGAAGCTCAGTAGCTAAGGTGGTTGTGGTTTGCTCCTTCATCTCTCTGATCTCTCAGCATTTACCTCTATATCTGATTCTGGGCTTTTATTATTAAGACCTATTAGAACTTATGCCATATCACATATTAGGGGTAAAAGCTGAAAGGTCAAAGAAGCAGAACAACCAGCTGGGTATCCTGTCTCTGCGAATCCTCAGACTGAAAGCCCTGAACTCCTCCCTCTCTGCCCAGCCATATCCCATCCTGTCTCCACCTCCCTAGTGCTGGGATTAAAGGTGTGAGCCACCACCTCCTGGCTCTGTTTCTCTTTTAAACTGGATTTATCTCATGTAGTTCAGGGTGGCTTTGAACTCACAGAGATCCATCTGCTTCGACCTACCAAGTGCTGGGATTAAAAGCCACAATGCCTGGCCTTTATGGCTAACTAGTGGCTTAGCTCTGCACTCTGATCTTCGGGAAAGCTGTATTTGTTATAGCACTTAAATATGCCTAAAAGCATAACTAAAAATATGCCTAAAAAAACTAAACTACTTGGGCTGGGCGGTGGTGGCATAAGCCTTTAATCCCAGCACTTGAGAGGCAGAAGCAGGTGGATCTCTGTGAGTTCGAGCTCAGCCTGGTCTACAGAGAGAGTTCCAGGATAGGCTCCAAAGCTACAGAGAAACCTTGTCTTGAAAAACAAACAAACTAAACTACTTGGGGTCAGACTCCCAAAGTTTGATCCAACACTGGATACTTAGTCTGGTTGAGCGGACGCCCTTTTTTGCCCCCTGTGAATTGTTACTCTGCTGGCTAAGGTAGTCACAGAGTCCCCTGCAGAGTATCATGAGTGCTGGTATGGAAAGTTCTTCAAGCAATATTCCCCAAGATTGGGCTTGAAAGATGGCTCAGCAGCTAAGAGCACCAGCTGCTTTACCAGAGGACCCAGATTCAATTCCAAGTACTCACACGACAGCTCACAACCATCTGTAACTCCACTTCCAAGGGATTTGCCATCCTATCCTGGCCTCCGAGGGCACCGGGCATGCAAGTGGTACGCAACCATACACGGAAATGGCAGACACAACACCCTTACACATACAATTAAAACCAAATATCTTCAGAACTATAACGCTGAGATAGAATGGAGCATGATCCTTTACAGACAGCCTAGGTTGGTACTTCAGTACTGTAATATACTGTTATATTAATTAATAACAGTAATATACTGTTAGCGGCAGTATATTAACTAGTGTTGCCTTGACCTCTCTTTATTTCATTTTATCATCTGTAAGATGATTGCATCATAGATGCATATTTTATGAGGAACTTTTAAGAAAAAAATAATGCTAAGTAGAAACTGGGCTGCGCAGCCTTTGTTACAAACAGAAGCCTTTCAAACCTTCCGGCACACTTGAAAGAGGAAGAATGAAGTCGCCGAAACACGTCTGTAAGGCTGTGCCCTGGAGTTCCGACTCTTCCTATGGTAAGAGAATGTTTTCTAGAGAGAAAACAGAAAGACTATATTCTAAAATGATCAGAAGGTTATTATTGACTGTTGAGCGAATGTCGTCGGCATTCACAGTTGTTAGTGGAGACAGTCTCCTTTGTGGGGTGTTCTGCAATCCAGGGAAGACTGATGCTTCTCTGTGGAGCTGTCACGGACGTTTACAGTACAGATGTGTGTTTTATAAACACAGGAAGGCTGATAAATGTATTCTGTGTGATTTCACAGAAAGGATGTGATTATCCAATTGAAGTCAGTGACTTACCAAGAGCAGTCTTGACAGTAGACTTCATCTTGATCAACTATAACTGAGAACAAAAAAGTTCCCTCATTAAATTTGTACTTTGATGGATTGGAGGAAATCAGACTGATTGGCTTCAAGTCATGCAAATGTTGACATTGTTTTTTCCCTACTACACATACACTCTAGGGCTGACCCACAGCTATAGAAAAGTGTCCGCCAGGCGGTGGTGGCGCATGCCTTTAATCCCAGCACTCGGGAGGCAGAGGCAGGCGGATCTCTGGGAGTTCGAGACCAGCCTGGTCTACAAGAGCTAGTTCCAGGACAGGCTCCAAAGCCACAGAGAAACCTTGTCTCGAAAAACCCAAAGTGTCCTGACATGCTGCTGGCTTGACCCACAGAGTAGGCCGTAGGAGTCTTCCAGAAGCTTTTCCTACCTCGTCACCTAGCACTAGTGGTGGCAATTCCAGAAGGGTATCCCATTAAACCCAGCTAAGTACACCCCACTTGGCTTTTTTTTTTTTTTGCCATTTACCATTTCTTTTTTTTAATTGTTTATTTATTTATTAAAGATTTCTGCCTTCTCCCCGCCACCACCTCCCATTTCCCCCCTCCCCCATCAAGTCCCCCTCCCTCATCATCCCTAAGAGTAATCTGGGTTCCCTGCCCTTTGGGAAGTCCAAGGACCCACTTGGCTTCTTATTATGCTCTGACTCAGGGAAATTGCCATGGGAGATTTTCTTTTTCATAAGCAGCAGTAAACTAACTGATGGAAAATACCTTATTTTTCAAAGTCTATAAAACATAGGCTTGTGTGGAGATGTTGCTGGCGTCTGCTCCAGGGAACTGTCCTGAGTTTGAAGACAGGCTTCTCTGTGGAGATGCCGTAATGGTTAACTGAAATGAAATAGAAAAGGCAAGTAGAGGAGTCTGGGGGCATACAGGTGCTTGACAGGGGGATCTATAACATGTGACTGATAAATAGTAGTCTGCCATACCTGAAGAGACTAGGAACACCAGAAACTCTATTATAGACAGACAAACAAGGAAACATTTCATATTAGTGGGAAAAGCATGGAATTCACTGGTAAAGGTACTAGGTATAAAATTACTTAGCTCACATGAGTTAGATTGTTTTTCTCTCCCTACATATTTGACGTAATAGTCTATATATTTTCGAAATATGATGGGAATCTGGGTGTGTTGATCCATGTATGCAGTCTCTGCACTCAGTGGCTGAGAGAGGTAGATCATGAGTTTGATGCCAGCCTGGCATACATTGTGAGTTCAAAGCCAGTCTGAGCCATGTAGAGGGATCTTGCCTCAGTAACAACAAAACCATAATAATAAAAAGGAAAAGCAAGGGAGAACAATGCCAAGAAGAAACTATAAAGGAACCAGAGTAAAATTCAAGTAGAAATGATTGCTCTTAAGGTAGGAAATGCTTTTCTAAAGAGTACATCAATACTCATAAAATAAAAAAAATACAGGCTGTTCAGTTCTATCTACCTAGAAATAATGCATAATTAAATCAAAAGTAGAAAAACCAAAAATCTTGAGTTTACACGATTTATGACAAAAGTGTTGTGGTTGTAATATATAAAACACCTTTGTAAATTAGTAAGGCAAATACCCTTCCCCCTCTTTTGTTGTGGAACTCAAACCCAGGGCCTTGTACATATGAGGGAAGCACTCTACCAGTGAGCTATATCCCCAGCTCAGTCTCCCTTTCAGTGGCTAAAACAGTGAATTCCCTGGGGTAATTCAGAAGTATATGTTCACAGTTTAAAAGCCAATGCATTTCTTACTTAAGAAATTGTGGGGGGCTGGAGAGATGGCTCAGCGGTTAAGAGCATTGCCTGCTCTTCCAAAGGACCCCAGTTCGATTCCCAGTCAACCACGTGGTGGCTCACAACCATCTGTAATGAGGTCTGGTGTCCTCTTCTAGCCTGCAGGCATATATGCAAACAGAATATTATATCCATAATAAATAAACATTTAAAAAAAAGAAATTGTAGGGGCTAGAGAGATGGCTCAGAGGTTAAGAGCACTGACTGCTCTTCCAGAGGTCCTGAGTTCAATTCCCAGCAACCACATGATGGCTCACAACCATCTGTAATGAGATCTGGCACCCTCTTCTGGTGTGTGGGAAGCAGAATGTTGTACACATAATAAATAAATTTAAAAAATAATAAAATATTAAAAAAAGAAATTGTGTCTATCTATAGTAATCTATCTTAGAGAAATGGGTGTAGATTTTAAAACAAGGAGCTCAAATGGCTATGCTGAGTTTTAAAGTGGAAATACCCTAGACAGTTACTATATATTATTATATATTGTCGTTCCAGGTTGGACTCCCTTGCTTTGCTGCCATAACGTAGTGACCCAAGGCTTCTTGGGGACGAGAGGGTTTATTTCATCTTACAGGTGGTAGTCCATCATTGAGGGAAGTCAGGGCAAGAATTTGAGGCAGGAGTCCGAGGCAGGAACTGAAGCGGAGACCGTGGAGGAACACTGCTTACTGGCTGGCTCTCCCTGGCTTAGTTCAGGCAGCTCCTACACTACTCAGGACAACTTCCCAGGTGGCACCGCCCACACTGGGACGGTCCCGCCCATGCCAATCTTTAATCAAGAAAATGCTTCACAGACATGCCCATAAGACAATCTGATCTAGGCAATTCCTTAATTCAGGTTCCTTCTTCCTGTGTGACTGGGTTTGTCCCTAGGACAGCTGAAGCTAACGAGAACAACTACAGTACAGTCAGCCGTGTGACGGGCTCAGCATTATCTGCTGGAAAGCGGTCTATCGATGTGAAAAAGTATTCTCAACCCATAATACTGACAAAGGAGTAACAGGCTACACAGCACAGGCCACACACACCGGTTTGTCCTCTGGGCTCAGAATAAGGCATTCTGTGTGAAATGCCTAAGGCCCTTTACGAAAATATATGCGCACTGTATATAGGAAAACACATAAGCACGCTGTTAGGTCTTACAGAGTGATAGATTAGGTTATGGGTGATTTTCTTCATGATCATTCATTGAGGAAAAAGAAAGAGGCTGGGTTTTTTATAAGGAAACGCTGAGCAGAGACTACATTGAAGTCTTGAACGAGCTCCCGAGAAAGCTCCAGGACGGACCCCAGGCACGATTATCATAAACTGCCGTTGAGCCCCTGCAGCGCTGTTGGATATGACCTGGAATCGGAAGAGATGTCATTTAATCCGCTCCCGCTCCCACTGCAAGGACTAGAGGTGAGATTACAACACGACCAGAGCATTACTTGTCCCACCAAGTTTCCTGTTTATCAAGAGGTGGAAACCCAGGGAAGCCTGTTTAGCTTGACATCAAACTCCCGTGTTCTGTATTCCTTTTAATACTGCAGCAGCAACGGCAATTTGCCGTGTCCTAAGCTAAATTTCTTACAGAGCCTTTCTTTCTCTGCTTGTCAGTGCTTTCTGGAACCCAGCCTAGGGAAGGTAACACATGCCACCATGCGCGCTAGTTTATAACTAGAACGAATGTGAGCACGCCCGAAGAAAAGGATCTACTGGCAGGAAGGCATTTAGGAAAACCCTAGAAAAGGCAGCCGGGGGAAAGGAGGAGGAAAAGATCTATTTTGGAAAATGATCTAATGCCAAAGAAGAGACGAGATCTGGAAAGCACGAAAGGCAGTGATTAGGCCCTTGGAATGTGGGTTTCGGGGAGTGTACGGAATGGTAGCTGCCGCTGGACTACCCGCTCTTTGAAGGGATGAGCGCTGAGGTATAAATAGAAGCTAAAGCCACGGCGCCAGAGGCAGAAACACTCACGTGTGCTTTGAAAACCGATGAGCGCGTGAAATCCCACCCTCTACACTTAAGGCTGCACTCAAGCCTTCGACTCCAGTTCGAGTTCCAGGGAGGGCAAAGGTCAAGGAGAGAAGAGCTTAAACTTGCCCTTTCTTCGGGCAGCCCCAGCCTCTCCCAGGTTTCACTGGAACTCAGAGATCCGCCTGCCTCTGCCTCGTGAGCGTGAGCGCTCCTCCTCTGCCTTCTTCAAGATGGATTTGTCCTCCCTCAGAATCAAAGAGTGGAAGTTCAGCCTCCTCATCAAGGTCATTTGGAGGAAGTTCCGTGGTCAGGGGGTCATGCTATCCACTCCTCCTGAGCCTCCTTTAGCTCCTAGGATTGCAATTAAGAACAGTTAGACTTCCACAGACCTGCTGGGTGGGGACAAAGTGACCTCCTTGCCTGGTAGACAATGTGTCAGTGGAGAGCAGTGGGTCAGTCAATGCCAAACTGAGGTCGAGCCAGCTGGAGAGCAGCCCTCAGACTCTGACCAAAAGAAACAAAACTAGGCTACAGGTTAACGTGACTGCTAAGGTCAGCTGTGGACACCAGAACACCAGGGCCAGAGCCAGTATGTCAACCATCACCAGCCCATACATATCCCCAATCCAGGGCAAGAACAAGGTAGTCAAGCAGCCCAGCAATATCCTGAGGGCACGTGGTCTTTCCCCAGATTGTCCAGTTTACAGATAGGCTGGGCAGCAAGGTAGAAGAAGCTAGGAGAGTCAGTTCACTGAATGGATGGGCACGTAGGGATTGGTTGTCTTCCTGTCTTGGACAAGTTACAGGCTGAAACACATTTCCCCATTTCGTCTAGTAGGCGGGACTTGCTAAGACCAATCTGTTTTAAGATAAATAAGGAAATTCCACTCCTTAGTGTTTCTGAGTGTTGTGTGGGTATATTTACCACCCTCTTTTGCTTGTTTTTCCTTGGTTATGCCAACTTTCATGGTTACCATGAGAGTAGTTTACTTTGACCATTTTTCTAGACTTCCGGTTAGAACTGAAGGAGGAGGCTCTAAACATCACTGCCCCACACTCTTCTTTATCTATCAGTAAACAAATAATAACCTACCCTGAGCAGCGGTACTGAGAGAGAGAAGATGGAGAAGACCTTCCTTGACATCACGTGACTCACAGAGGCGCAGCCACTCTCCCACACAGACACACAGATGTCTCACTCAGCATCGAAGTGCCACTTCTGCGCCTCAGGACATGATGGCAGTCCTCTTCTGTGCTGTGGAGGATGGGATGCTCCTGCCTCCGACCAAGATCCTAGGGTGGTAACATGTTATCCCATGGGTGGGTTTGGTTTGTACCGCTCGAGTTACTAATGCACTTCTCTATTGGTTAATTCCGAGTGCTTCTTGGCCATTTTAAAACTGGGGTGTCTTTTGTTTTTGAGTTGTGAGTGTTCTTTCTGCACTCTGAATACTGGCACTTTATTGAATCTATGGCTTGCAAACGTGGCTTCCATTCTATTCACTGTCTTCTTACTTTCTTGTGTCGTTTGAACCTTAAATCTTTTAGATATTGATTAGATCCACTGTTCTAGTTTCCTACTTTCTTTTTTTAAAGATTTATTATTTTTTTTTAATTTTATGCGTATGTGTGTTTGCCTGCATGTGTGTGTGCCATGTGCATGCCTGGTGCCCTCAGAGGCTGGAAGAGGGTGTGGGATCACTCTGGAGCTGGAGTTAGAGACGGTCGTGAGTCATCTTGTGGGTGCTGGGAACCAACCCAGGTCCTCTGCCAAAACAGTAAGTTCTCTTAGCCACTGTCTTGGTTAGAGTTTCTATTGCTGTGAAGAGACTCCATGACCACGGCAACTCTTAAAAACATTGACTGGGGCTGGCTTACAGTTTCAGAGGTTTAGACCATTATCATCATGGTGGGACACGGTGGTGTGCAGGTAGACATGGTGCTGGAGAGGAGCTGAGCGTTCTGCATCTAGATCTGCAGGCCGTAGAAGGAGTCTGTGACAATGGCAATAGGGTGAGCATAGGAGGCTTCAAAGCCCACCCCACAGTGACACAAAAAGCCACACCGACTCCAAGAAGGCTGCCACTCCCTGTGGGCCAAGCATTCAAACATGTGAGTCTAGGGGGTCATTCCTGTTCAAACTGCACAGCCTCTGAGCCATCTCTGAGCCCCTAATTCTTCGGTTTCCAGTTGAGATTTTAGCATCCTTTCTAAGAATTGCTTGCTAAATCCCAAATCGTGCAGATTTACCCTCATGTTTTATTCTAATAGTAAAATCGTTTTAATTCTTAGCCTTGTGTCATGCATCCATTTTGTGTTGATTTTTGCATATGATATGGGGCAAAGGTCCACTTTCATTCCTTTATTTTATTTTATTTATTTTTATTTTTTGGATTTTCAAGACAGCGTTCTCTGTGTAGCCCTGGCTGTCTTGAAACTCACTCTATAGACCAGGCTGGTCTTGAACTCACAGAGAGCCGCCTGCCTCTGCCTCCCAAGAGCTAGGACTAAAGGCGTGCGCCACCACTGCCTGCCCCCCTTTGTTCTTTTACATGTAAATATCCAGTTGTCTGAGCACCATTTATTGAAGCACCATTTTTTTCTCCCATTAAATCATCTTGGTACTCTTTTTGAAAATCAATTGACCACAGACGTTTGGGCTTACCACTAGACTTTCAATTCTAGTATATTGATCTATACGGTTATCATTTTGCCAATACCACACTGGTTTAATTCGTATGCTTTTGCGGATTTGAAATTAGGAAATGTAAACCATCCAATGTTAGTTCTATTTCTCAAAATTGTTTTGGCTAACAGGACCCCTTACAATTCTTTTTCAACTTTTACTTTTTCATTTTCTTCAGAAAGGTCATTGTTTGCATGAGGATTGTTCACAGTCTGCAGATAGTATTGGGAAGAACTGCCATCTTATTAACATTAAGTCTTCCAATTCAGGAACCTAGAATGTCTTTCCACTTAATTTAGATATTATTTTCTTTTATCAGTGTTTTCATTTTCTGAGGAAGGGTTTATCTATGTAGCCCTGACTGTCCTAGAACCTGCTCTGTAGAGCACACTGAACTTGGAACTCACAGAGATCCACCTGCCTCTGCCTCCCAAGTTCTGGGATTAAAGGTGTGAACCACCACCACCCAATTTAAGTTTAATACTTTTTATATTCTTCAGTGTATTAACCTTATAACTTGGGTTGGCACAATAGTTCAGTCAGTAAAGCATTTGCCTTGCAAGCATGAGGGTCTAAACTGAGTCGCCAGTATCTGTGTAAAAAGCTGGACACAGGGTGCATGATTCCAATCCTAGCAGTGGGAGGTAGAGACAGGCAGGTTCTTGGGAGTTGGTGGCCAGCCAACCTATCTACTGGGCAAGTTCCAGGTCAATGAGAGACAGTGTGGTGGTTTGAACAGGATTGGGTTCTATGAGCCCATAGATTTGGATACTTGGTCACCACGGAGTGTCACTATTAGAAGGTGTGGCCTTGTTGGAGTAGGCATGGCTTTGTTGGAGGAAGTGTGTCACTGGGGGTGGGATTTAAGCTTTCAAATGCACACACCAGGTTCTCTGTCTGTCTGTCTGTCTGTCTGTCTGTCTGTCTGTCTCTTTCTCTTCCTGAACCTGCTGATCTGAAGTAGAGCTCTCAGTTCCCTCTCCAGCACCATGTCTACCTGCATGTGGACATTTTTTTCTGCCATGATGATAATGGACTTAACCTCTGAAAATGCACGCCAGCCCCAGTTAAATGCTTTCCTTTGTAAGAGTTGCTGTGGTTATGGTGTTGCTTCATGGCAATGGAACACTGACTAAGATAGACATGGCTTAGATTTGGTTTTCTTTAAAATCATAGACGTCACCTGAGGAAACAACTTCATCTTTCCATTCCCCATTTTCCTTATTACAAAACGCTAGCAAATGCTCAAAAGGGAGTCAGTTTAAATACTAATTGCTGATTTCTTTTCCTTTTGGCTTTGTTCGTTTTGAAATTCTTGCTATGTATCCTAGGATAACTTTGAACCCTTGACCCTTCTGCGGCAACTTCCTTAGCATCACAGGCTCACTCTGTCCATTCAGCCAGATCAGCCGAATCGCGCCTGGTGATCAGTGATGATCAATGAGTGGTGATCACAGATGTCGTAGGCGGACCACCCTCCCATCTCCATCTGATGCTTGCACTTCCAGGGCAGCGTCTTAGGAATTTTCACCTCGAGTACCATGCTAACTATGGTGTTGGGGATACTATTTCAAGGTGTGTTGCTTTTGTTTACGCTGCATTTGTTTAACTCTGTGAAGCTGTGTTCCTGTCCAAAACACCTAATGGTCTAGCGAGGCAGGAGAGAGAAATAGGTGGGGTTGGCAGGCAGAGCGGATAAATATGAAGAGAAATCTGGGGGGAAAGGATCTGGGAACAGGAAGGAGAACTTCAGGGGCCAGTCACCCAGCCACCCAGCTGCATAGGCAGACATGAAGTAAGAGGGAAAGAAAAGGTATACAGGAATAGAGAAAGATGAAAGTCCCAAGGCCAAAGATAGATGGGATAATTTAAGTTAAGGAAAGCTGGCAAGAAACAAGCCCAGCTAAGGCCGGACATTTAACTAAGAATAAGCCTCCATGTGTGATTTATTTGGGAGCTGGATGGTGGGTCCCTCAAAAAGCCAAAAATGCCCAAAGAGTAAAACGTCACACAACACTTGGGGTTGTTTGCAACTGCTCTTTACCGTGTTGGTGGGGTCACCTTTTATTCCTAGTTTGTTGAGGACTTTTCATCATGAAAGCCGTTATATTTTCTAAGATCCCAAGACCAAAGAATAATATACTTGAGACCAGTTTCAGAGCTGCTGGCGTGAGTAGGGACTAATGAGAAACAGATTTGGAAACCAATCACCTGGGTTTGAGTTGCATCTGGGTCACAGTTTGCTACATGGTACATGACCAACTTCATCTTTCCATTCCCCATTTTCCTTATTACAAAACGCTAGCAATTGCTCAAAAGGGAGTCAGTTTAAATACTAATTGCTGATTTCTTTTTTTTTTTTTGGCTTTGTTTTAAAATTCTTGCTATGTATCCTAGGATAACTTTGAACCCTTGACCCTTCTGTGGCAACTTCCTTAGCATCACAGGCTCAGGTTCTCACCAGTAATGTCGGTGCTACAAATTTCCCAAGGTCTACTCTGCATGGACTTAATAATTTGACTTTGCCTTGGTTTAATTCACGGTGCCTCATTCCCCCCCCCCCCCCAAATTCCCATTTCTGCATTTGCTGCTGTTCAAAATCTTTCATTGTCTTTGTTCCCTTTCTGTCTTTAATCTACTATTATTATTTGGTTGCACGATTATTGTTAGATGTACCGGACTATTTTTGATGGGATCAAACATAAGGCAGATAGCTAAACATTAGTCCAACTTTCGTCATGTCATAATTTTCATGATAATAAAAATAACCTGAGGGCTGCAGGGCGTTGAACACTTCTCTGCCCCACGTGTTCTGAGCACAGTTGCTGTGATCGTGCTATGGGGATTTAAATATGACCTTCCACGAAAAACATGTCCTGGCCAGAAATGAAATACAAAGCAGCAGGCTGGGTTTCAGAGTCCGCTTCTCGAGCATCTGCTGCCTCTTGGGTTACAGGGAAGTAAATATAGATGCTGATTTATGTGAACACGGTTCATTTAGCTCTGCCCATCTCTACTTATTCCCCAGCCCTCGGAAAGCAGATAATCCTACTGTCGGCAGTTGCTTGACTCTTTCTGCCAGCTGCAGAAATCCCCCTTCTTTACAAGACGAGTTTTCCTATCTTTGCACTTGGATTCATCCTGTTATCCCCAGCTACTGTGTGTTCTCCCTCTGGTGATGTTACTGTTCCCATGCCGTGGCTCCTTCTCCAGACGTTTGAAAACGGACGGCTAGTCCCCATTGTGAAGTTTCCTCCACCCTGCCTCAGCCTCCGTTGCCTCTTCTTCTCGCCAAAGCACCCTCATCTCCTCCTCACGCTCCACAAGCAGTGTTGTCTGGTTCGGTCCCCACTTCCACAAGTCGCTCTAATGCTGCTGGCTGGTGACTGTTAGGCCCACTGGGTCTTCGTCTTCTGTGGGACTTGAACTCGTTGGGAACGATGTTGACATGCATACTTCGGAACCTCCTTTGCCTGGGTTTTGTAGCCCAAGTCCCATCATTTTTCACAGCATCTTTAAGCTTTGGACCATCTCACTTCCCAACGAATTTCTTCATATCTCAGCCATACCTACAGTTCAGCTAATGCAGGCGACTTCACAGCTCTCTCTCTTTCCAGCCATGGACGTTCTTTGCATAGGTCTTATTTTGGATGTCCACACTTCTACTAGAAATGTCCTATTGATGTCCCACACATCAAACCAAGCTTACCACATCTCTTTGCCTCAAACTTTCTTATAAAGTCAATTGCTGCTACCTTAAAAAAATTCAGAGTCAAGAACCCTGTCTTCCTTGGGGTTTCTATTGCTGTGATAAACCCCATGACCAAACCCACTTGGAGAGGAAAGGGTTTATTTCACCTTACAACCCTCAAGTCACACTCAGTCACTGAAGCAAGTCAGGGCAGGAATCTGGAGGCAGGAACTGAAGCAGAAGCCATGCAGGCTTTTGTTGCATGCTTTTATTGCATGCTGTTTTATTGGTGTGCTCACTCATGGCTTTCCCCGCCTACTTTCTTATACCATCCAGGACCAACTAGCCAGGAGTGACATCACCCACAGTGTCCTCCCACATCAATTCTTAATAAACAGAAAAATGCCATATAGACTTGCCTCCAGGTATCTGATGGAGGCAGTTTCTCAATCGAGACGCCTCTTCCCAGATATGATTAGATTTGTGTCGGGTTAACAAAACCCAGCTGGCACACGCCATCAAGATGACTCAGTAGGTAAAGGGTAATTTGTCCCCAAGCCTGATGACCTGAATTTGATCCCCCAGAACCCATACGCTGGAAAGAGAGAGTACAAACTTTAGGTGTCCTCTGACCTTTGCTGGAGCCCAGGTACCCACACAGACACACCAAACGGTAAATAAATGTAAACAAATGTAAGAAGTTCTGCCCCGATTCTAGTTGGGAAGTGGAGAGAAAGTCACACCATCTGGCTTTTGCCCGTGGTCTCAACAGTTACTTACAGCAGAATACAGCACACCTCTATAACGTGTGTCAGTCATGGTGTTTACCGACGTGGTCACTTGACTCCATTCCTGGCTCAGGAAATGGCACCACACTGTAGTCAGCCACCGTCATAGCAGAAAGTCTCTAAACCCTGGGGCTATGCTGCCCTGCTCCATCTAGATGACCCCGGGTAAGGGTTTCAATCTTCCAGGCTTCGACTTCTTCACCTGTCTAATGGACATGACCACATTGTTGTTTACTTGGGATAACAAAGGGATCAATTGTTCAGACTCACAACTCCCAGAGAGCTCACCCAACACTGGCCTTTACTGCTAATTAAAAAAAACACAGAAGACATTGAGTCTCATGCAGGTGTACTGCCATCTGGGACCAGCAGCGGAGGGCTGGCCTCTCCCACGGTAGGATGTACAGTGGCCCATAAGGAACATACCAGATTATTAAGAGGTGCATGCAGGACACAGCTTATACCAAGCTGAGTTAAGAAACACCCTTATTTTATAGTTCAGTGATAAAGGAACTGTCTCTAACGCTTTCCACTATGCTAGGTCCCCAGATACCATAAGACATGTAAACCAGCCATAGCCTGCTAAGTGTGTTGCATGGAAAAGGCTTTTAAAAAAACCTTTCTTATTGTTAAATGCCACCAAGAATTATTTAGGAGGCCACTTTGTTTTTCTCTTTTCCTTCTTCCCTTCCTTCCTTCCTTCCTTCCTTCCTTCCTTCCTTCCTTCCTTCCTTCCTTCCTTCCTTCCTTCCTTCCTTCCTCCTTTCCTTCCTACCTTTCTTTTTTATTATTTGTTGGGCTGATTTTTTGTTTGTTTGTTTCTCTGTATAGCCCTGACTATTCTGGAATGCACCCTGTAGACCAGGCTGGCCTCGCTGGCCTCGAACTCAGAGATTCGCCTGCCCCTGCCTCCCAAATGCTGGGATTAAAGGTGTGTGCCACCACTGCCTGATGGCTTTCTCTTTTTCTAGTTCTTTGTTTCTTTCAACACGTCACTACCTCCTGTGATGTTCCATAGGACAAACAACTGATATATGTCAAATTATTTCTTCTTTTCTAGACTCTGGAACCTGGTTTCATTCAGTGGCGACCCAGGCCTGAGAGCACCTGACTCTGGCCTCAGGGAGTAACCAAGACTGACCCTGTCTTCCCACGGGTGACTCCTTCTGAACTGATCAAAGCACACGTTCTAGCCAATGAAAAGGGTTTTGTGGTCTAGTTAACATTAAAAACCCCAGAGGAAACGGGCTTGTATTAACAAGCTTAAAGGTGAAAATCCAGCAGGCCGAGGATGGAATTAAGAAGGCCTAAAGAGGCCAGGTCCTCAATGACATCCTTGATCTACTCGCGCTGAAAAAGGAGTCTTATTTCTCATGGACTTTCATATGGGATTTTCAAGGATCGTCTTCCTTAAGCTGGGTGAGGTGTACCTGCTGATCTTAGAACTCCCTGTGTTCCTAAGGGCAGCAGAGCCTTTGGGAGCTGTTTGAGGATGGGGCTCTGGGTCTAATTCACAGACCCCTGAGATACGGAGACTGAGGCAGGAGAATAGTGACTTCCAGGTTAGCCTGGGCTACAAAGAGCCTTGGTGGAGAGTGTTAGCATTCAGGCATATCTGGGCCTGACCCTGGGGACCTAGCAGAGTGCATCACCCTGTGTCGCTCCTGTGGGAGTGGCAAGCAGTACCCTGGCTCTGTACATAAGCAGGGGCAAAAGGTCTAAGAGACAAGCTCTGCCCACTCCCTCCCTGTCTTTCCGCTGTCCCTTTGTTCCCCTCCCACTCCATCTCCCGTCTCTTCCTCTGTCTGTCTCTGTCTCTTTCTCTTCTCTTCCGCTCCTGTCCCCAGAGGCCGGTCTCCCCTCCCCGCTCCCCCTTTTCCCGTTCCTCTTCTCTCAATAAAACTTCTCACTTAAGCTCCAATGTGTCTGTCTCGCACCTGCCATGCTCTGTTGCGTCTGTCTCGCACCTGCCGGGAGACTCCTTGCTGTCCAATCTCACACTGTATCTTAACAGACAGGGTGAGCAGATAAAGCATTCAATAGGATCTTTATCCTACAATTACTTCCTGATTGATTTTCCTTTCCTTCCCGGTTTATAAAACTGGGGTAAGGAAGGAGGTTTTAGAGAAAAAAAAACAAAACATAGAAGGACTGGGTATGTTTCAGGGAATCTTGGTTTCCTTGGCTCCCTTCCTCCTTCCCTCTCCTAGCCACCTGCCGCCCCTAAATCCTCCCGTTACTCTCGGGCAATTAATCGCCAGGCTCCAGTTCCTAATTAGCTCATCCTTTCCGCTCTTGCTCTAACTGCCCAGCACAGGGCCCGTGTTTCCTGCTGAGATGAGTCTCCTGTTCCTCTTTGCTGCCCGCCTGTTCTCTGCACACCTACCAGCCCCAGCTACTGAATTAACCCGGCAAAGGTGTCTCTCTCACAAACCTTCCGCTAGTCCCTTGCCCTGAGGATTTCCTCCACTAGGCAGGTCCACATGCCTTGTGAAAGGCCTCCTCCACTCTGCTCCTTCTGGGGTCACATTTGCTGACTTGCCCGCACCCTGAGGTTCAGAAGGTGTGGTTTCAAGAAGAATGGTCCCCATAGGCTCATCTGTTTGAATGCTTAGTCGCCAGGGGTGGCCCTACTGGAGAGGGATTAGGAGGTGTGGCCTTTTTGGAGGAAGTGTCGCTGGGGGTGGGCTTTGAGGTTTTCTCTTCCTGTTGCCTGTGGATCCAGATGCAGGATTCTCAGCTATTTCTCCAGCACCATGTTTGCCTGTGTGCTACCATGTTTTCTGCCATGAGGATAATGGACTAAATCTCTGAAACTGTAAGCAAGCCCCAATTAAATGCCCAGATTTCTGTTTGTTTGGTTTGGTTTAGTTTTTCTAGACAGGGCTTTCTTGTAGCCCTGACTCTCCTGGAACTTGCTCTGTAGACCTGGCTAGCCTCTAGCTCTAGCTAGGTGGTCCTCCTGCCTCTGCCTCCCGAGTGCCGGGATTAAAGGCGTGCGCCACCACCGCCAGGCACTCAATGCTTTCTTTTATGAGTTGCCTTTTATGAGGTGTCTCCTCACAGACTATGACACCTCTGCATCTTGACATCTGGAAGAAAAAAAAAAACAGGAAAAATCATTTCCCCCTCATTCTGTTCCCCTGAAGCAGGTCAGAAAAGTTCCATTCTCGGGGTGCCTTTTCTAGACTATGAAGAAAGGGGTCTTCTCATCCCTGAAGACACAGAGATGCCAAGAATAACCTGAGCAAACAGGTCTGGCGGTGTGATTACTATCTTTGTTCAATTTGATCTTCCCACCACCATACACAAATAGCATAAAACTGCCCAGGCTTCTGTACTTCTTCATGCCTTCATTTCTAAGGCTCTGCTGTCGCAGAGAAGTTATACATCCACTTAGATGACTTCCTCTTGATTATTTATCTTCTGTTTTAGGTGCCTGAGCCATGAACCTAGCAATGGGCAAGGACGGTATCGTCCCTCACAATCCTGCCTGTTGTAGGGCTTACACACTCCTCGTGTTTTCCCAAGACAACTGTGATCGTGATGAGTGACACACCTAACTCCCTTACACACTGTGAATGAGTTGGTAACTTACCCACAATGCCTAGAACAGGAAGTATCCAGTCAATGCTGCAACGTCCTTTGGATGCACTGCATTAAGCCTGGTAGCCAAGGTAGAGGTTCGCTTTGTTCTCTAGTGATGAGGGGTGTAATTAGTTAATCTCTGTGCTGTGCTTTCTTTCCCACTTCTCCTTTCTACTTCCTGACTGTGGGACAGCCTTGCCAACACTAGGATCAAGGAAGTGGTGAACTCCCGATGGCAGAGCAACTGTGACAGCTAATAAATATCACAACAGCCAGCATTCACGTGGCCTGGTTATCTGTTATTCAGGATCCCAGAGGGGAGGGTGTGAAACAGCCTTCACCGCTGATGCCCAAGAAGGTGATGGACTTACAGGGAGGGAAGGTTTACTTCATCTGAAAGGTTCACGGATTTCTGTCCTGAGGCAGAATATCAGGAGCCTGTGGAGGAAAATCATTCACCTTGAGGCAACCTGGAGAGAGTGAGAGGCACCGGAAGAGGCCAGACAAAACACACCCTTAAGACGCACTTAGGTGACTACTTTCTCCAGCCGGGTCCCACCCTCAACTGCCCATTCAGTACGAACTCCTCAGTGGATTGACTCACTGGTTAAGATTAGTGTCCTCATGGTTCAGTCAACTCCCAAAAGTGCCTCCAGATGGGGACCAGGCTTTGAACACGTGAGCCTCCGGAGCAAGTCAGTAGCTCTCCAGAATATTAGCTAACGGGCTGGTCAGTGATAGAAAGTGTGCCCACAGCCCACCTCTGCATTGATCCTTTGGTGGTCAAGCCATCAATTTGGAAGCTCTTACCACATCTATGTCTTTCTTTGCTCTTTGTTAATTAATTTTATGGTCAATTTCTTTTTTTTCCTTTTTTTTTAAATATTTATTTATTTATTATGTATACAATATTCTGTCTGTGTGCATGTATGCAGGCCAGGAGAGGGCACAAGACCTCTTTACAGATGGTTGTGAGCCACCATGTGGTTGCCGGGAATTGAACTCAGGACCTCTGGAAGAGCAGGCAATGCTCTTAACCGCTGAGCTATCTCTCCAGCCCTATCGTCAATTTCTTTTTTTTTTTTTTGTTTTTTTGTTTTTTTGTTTTTTTCGAGACAGGGTTTCTCTGTGGTTTTGGAGCCTGTCCTGAAACTAGCTCTTGTAGACCAGGCTGGTCTCGAACTCACAGAGATCTGCCTGCCTCTGCCTCCCAAGTGCTGGGATTAAAGGCGTGCGCCACCACCGCCCGGCCCCTATGGTCAATTTCTTATAAGCCATTCTCCACTATCACTTTGATGAATTTTTTTTTCTGAGACAAGGTTTCTCTGTGGCTTTGGAGCCTGTCCTGGAAATAGCTCTTGTAGACCAGGCTGGCCTCGAACTCACAGAGACCCTCCTGCCTCTGCCTCCTAAGTGCTGCCTGGCTCCACTTTGATGAACTTTATGAAATTCTGCAGGTCAGCAATCCAGGAGAGGCTGACTGTGAGGAGAAAGACCACTGATGCCTTGGGGAGGAACAGGCTCTGACGTTAGCAGAAGCGGAGCCAAAGGTATTTATAAACGTGAAGGGTTGCATTGTTTACATCGTGTTGGTCTGAGAAGATTCTTGAGGGTCCTCTCAATTCCTGGCTACCTTCCTCAGTCCTTGGGGTTTTCAGTTTCTTGTTGCCTATGTTATCTTCTCCCTTGGAGTCATTTTTTGTTTTACTGAACAGTATTTATGATTAATTTCCTCATCTAGGGAGTACGGATACTAAATATCCTGAGTTATCGCATGTCTTAATATTTATCTGTTCTTTAGTATTCTACTAGTAATTGGAGTTTTGCAGAATTTATTATTCTAGGTCCAATATCTTCCTTGCTAACTGTGTGTTTTCTAGGACCCAAGGCTGTTCATGGTGGGAGACAGTCTTGCTTTTTGTTCCCTTGGAGGAAACACCAATGATTTTGTGCTTTCCTTCTTGTAAGTGGAGTTGTAAGATATTGCTCTTTGTGTCCAGATTTTAATTTAATTCACTAAAGCTTTATGGGTGCCTTTGGGTGCCAGGTACCAAGTTCCAGACGCTGTTCGTGAGTGACCAAATCAGAGAGCAGTTCCCAGTTTCCCGGAGCCGGCAGGATAGGAGGAGAGACAGATCCTAGCTAACATGTATAGCAAATAAGGAAAGCAGGCAGCCTGCTAGTGATGGGCAGTGCTATGGGGAATGAAGCACGCAGACCAGGATGAGGGGCATGTTGGGAGGGGAGTTTTCTGTTTTGGTCCTAATTCTGTTCAGTGGGATTTTAAAAGAATTTAAGTAAATATTTAGTTGGGCATGGTGGTGCATATCTATAATCTCAGACTGGGAAGGTGATGCAGGAGGATCTCTGAGAGTTCAAGGACAGCTTAAGCTACAAAGTGAGATCGGATCTCAAACACCAACTGACCAACCCCCAAGCCAACCACCAGGCAAAAAGCAGAAACAAGCATGGTGTTACATTACTTGAGGTGTTTTCTCGGTCTTTTCCTGATTGCGCAGTTGCTGGATCTCTCGTTAAAACGTCCAGTCCTTTGTTTCTCTCTCCCTGCCTACATCAGCAGTTCTCAACTTGCGCGTCGTGGTCCCTTTGAGGGTCAAAGGACTCTTTCCCAGGGGTCACCCATCAGATATCCTGCAGAGAAGATGTTTACATTACGATCTATAACAGTAGCGAAGTTACAGTTAAGCAGTAACAATGGAGATGATTTTATGGTTGGGGTCACCACAGCATGAGGAACCGTGTTGAAGGGTCGCAGCATTAGGAAGATTGAGAGCCACTGCTCTACATTCTGAGATTCCTGGAGCAACTACTTAGTCTGTGTTCTTGGTCCCTTTTACACAACACCTCTCTTCACTTGGACCACCAACCAGTTCCCAAATCATGACAGGAGACTTATTAGTTTGAATGCTCGGCCTTATCTTAGCACGTGTCTGGCTAGGTCTTTTAACTTAACCTGTTTCACTTATCTACCTTTTTGCCTTGGGTCTTTTCTTTCCTTCTGTGTGCGTGTGCGTGTAATTTGTTTTTGTTGTTTTATTTTTGCTTTTTTAAATTAATTTTTCTTTTATTTTGTGTGCATTGGTGTTTTGCCATGGGTGTTGGGTTCCCTGGAACTGGAGTTCCAGAGAGTTGTGAGCTGCCGTGTGTGTGTGCTGGAAATTGAACCTGGGTCCTCTGGAAGAGCAGTCAGTGCTCTTAACCACTGAGCCATCTCTCCAGCCCCCCTTCTGTGTATCTTACTTTCACTGCTTCTCCTGTGTTTCTGTCTGCTGGCTGCCTGGCTTCTTGCTCCAGGTGTGTTCCCTCTCTCTTTTTTCTCCTTCTCTCGTCTTCTATTTGTTTCCTCTGCTCTGCAGCCCTGCCTAGCACTCTCCTGCCTAACTATCGGCTGTTCAACTTTTTATTAGACCAATCAGGAGCCTTGGGCAGGCAAGGTGAAACAAATGCAACCCATCTTTACATTGTTAAACAAACACAGCACAAACAAGAGTCACACACCATCACACAGTTAAAGTAATACCCTGCAGCACAAACAAATGTAACACATCTTTGCCCAGTTAAACTAGTCCACAACACCTCTCCTGCCTCCTATGATGACACCCCAGACTCTTCCAGACAGTAACTAGCTGTTACTAGTGCACAATTCCTCCCTAAGCAGCCTGTCTCCTCCAAGGCCAGCTTTCCTTTTGGACCGTCTTTCTTCTGTGCTGCTGATTTTCCTGATTCATCTAGAAAGCTCTGGGTTTTGCTTATATTTATGAATAAAGGACTACCTAGTGGTCACTATGCCTACATTTGTGTCTTTGCAGATAGGTAGTTTGCTCATCAGGCCTTCCTTAGTGGACAGGTTGTCGGAGGGTTCTGTGTAAGCGGCAGGATCTAAGGAAACATAGAAACTGTTTACAGGGTTTGCCTGAGAAGGAAGCAGCCAGCTTAGGGATGCCCACAGAATATCAAATGGACTTTGTTCTAGGGCTAGGACACTTTAGCACTTCAAGCTGGGGTCTGCTTCATTTAGGGGCTCTACATTCTCCAAAAGTCCCTAGGCAGATCACCTATTCCCTTCAGGGAGTACAGATTCTAGTGAGCAAATAGAAAAGTCATTACTTCAGCCATCACTTGTTCTTGCCGGGAAGGGACAGGTATGCCCAGCTCCTGAAGGGCCATCCAGAGCCACCTCCTACTCTGCCTTTGTTGACTCTGACTTCAGACTTATCTCCCAGGGGAAGCATTTGGTGTCTCAGGTTTAGGTGCCTCCTGATTTCTCATGATTGCTTCCTGCATCACTTATCCACGGTGGCACAACAAATCACTCCAAAATCCAATGGCTTAGGACACCAAAACTTGGTAATTTGTAATGATTCTCATGACTAAGAAATTTTGCTTCAGGTGGTGTGAGCATTGGGCTGGCTGGAAGGTCCAAAAGTGTTGCCTCCTTGCTGGGATTGTCTATGGCTGTCAGCCATGGGCCTGGTCCTCTATAGTGACTTCTTCACGTGACTGCTAGAACTTTTCCTCACCATGTAGTAGCTGCACTTCAAGAGAGTGAACCCCAGAGACAAAACACTGCTAATGTCCCTTAGCTTACCTGTGCTCGGATGCCATTGAGAGGTACAGCTTACACTGCCAAGCCTGATGTCACGTGGCAGGGGTGACAGGGTGTCACGTGGCAGGTGGCTTGCTGCTTCCCACCCCCATCAACACTTGCCATAACCGTCTCCAGACTCCATGGTCTATCAATCATATCTCTTTTCTTTTTAAGTAGAATAATGTTTATTTTTAAAAGTTCATTTATTTATTCATACCAATCCCAGCTCCCCCTATCCCACCCCTCAACCACTCCTCAGAGAAGCGTGTTGTTTCTAAGTCCTGCCCCACTCAGTTCTAACCCTAAACTTAGTGGAGTCTTTCTGTCATGCCTCGGGAGCAGTCTAAAGATGACGGACATTTAGAGTTCTGATAAAGGACTCTATCCCAACTCACCCTTTTCATTCAGAATGTCAAATGCTCTATTTTCCATACTCACTGAAAAAGCATACACCATCTTTTCCTTGCTTGCTGGCTGCTATAACCTCAATCTCCCTATCACCTCGTCTGTATTAAAATTTCCTCCCTTCCTCCTCTCCCCCTTTCAGTTTTTGGAGACAGGGTCTCATATCCTGGGTTGGTCTCTAATTCAGTACCTAACTGGGACTGACAATGAATTCTGATCCTCTTGCCCTGGGATTGCAGGGAGAGGTCACTGAACTTGGCCTTAAAACTTTCTTTGGGAGTGTGTGACTATTTGTGTGCACACAAAAATGTGTGTTCATGTGCAGGCCGGAAGTCACCTTGGGTATCATTCTTCAGGTACCAGGCCCCCTTGTTATTTTGAGATAGAATCTGCTTCTGGCTTGGACCTTGTTGATTAGGCTAGATTGGCTGGTGTGGTTATTTGAGCAAGAATGGCTCCCATCGGCTCATATATTTGGAAGCTTGGTCATCAGGGAATGGCACTACTTGAAAGGGATTAGGAGGTGTGGCCTTGTTGGAGTAGATATGTCTTATTGGAGGAAGTGTGTCACTTGGCGGGGGGGCGCTTTAAGGTTTCAAAAGCCCAAACCAGGCCCAGTCTCCCTCTGTTCCCGCTGCCATGGGTTCAGATGTAGAGCTCTCAACTGCTTCTTCAGCACCCTGTCTGTCTGAACGCTGCCATGCTTCCTGCCATGACTAAACCTTTGAAAGTGTAAGCAAGTCCCTGTTAAGTGCTTTGGGTTTTGTTTGTTTGTTTTGAGTCAGGGTTGCTTGGTAAATACCAAGAGAAACTTACCAGTGTGCTCTGCTGGGAAGGTGAGACCTCAAACAGGAAAGCATGCCACCATCAGGTAGCGGTGTCTACCTTATCATACTAGACTGGAAGCGATGGTACAGGCGCTGGAAAAGCATCTTCGATACATCACAGTCCCCAGGTCTTACAAAATCTCTCTCCAAACCAAGTCTAAATGTTCAGAGTTCTTATCTCTATGAGGTTGCTTTGACGGCTCAAGTATACCGAGTGACACTTGGCAAAATGCCAGTCACCTGCAGAGGCTGTACTGAACAACAGCTGTCCACAACTGTCAAGAGCACAGCCTATATTTACTATAGGAATGCTCACTTAAGACGATTGAGAGGCCAGGTGCTGGTGGCGCATGCCTTTAATCCCAGCACTCAGGAGGCAGAGGCAGGTGGATCTCTGTGAGTTCGAGACCAGCCTGGAGCTAGTTCCAGGACAGGCTCCAAAGCTACAGGGAAACCTTGTCTCAAAAAAAAAAAAAAAAAAAAAAAAAAAAGACGATTGAAGGACGAGTTTTTCTGAGCAACTGCTCTGTTTTTTATCTTCCGGGCACGGTGAATGTTATAACTGAATATGCGTCTCTTCTTTTTGCTCTGGTTGCTAGGAAACCCCGGGCGAAACTGCAGACCTCCACTGGCAACTGCTCAGAACCTTTGCAAACCGTTAAACTCCCTCGTCTCATTTTATGTGCCCTCTGCTCCTCTCTGCATCACTTCTATTTCTGGCATCCCCACTTCCTTTCTCCGCTGTAGCAGTATTGAGCACGTTCTATGTTTGGCACTATTGCGGGCTGGACAACAACTTCATCCCCCCTCGAGATCCTTATCAATAATTTCATCCGACTTCCAGCAACTATAGGGTTAAGCAGTCATCTGCACTGAGAGTTTCTTCCAGTCCTGAGGTTTAGGGAGGGAAGTGGTGGGTGATTCTCTCTTGGCTTCTGTCATCAGGCGGTGCCCTCATTTTCTGCCCCATGAGTCATACAGTCCTGATCACTTTCATGCCATTTGCTTGCCACAGTGTATCCCACAGTGCATTCTGAATGCTGCATGCACTCTCGTCTAGAGCATGTAAGCTTTTGTAAGAACACACACTCAGTTTTATTTTTTCTTTTGCAATACTGGAACTCAAACCCAAGCCTGGTAAACACTAGATGCATGCTCTATCACTGAGCTACAAACCTGGTCATATAAACTTCATGTATGATTGTGCAACGTGTGTGTACCTGGTGCTTATGGAGGCCAGAAGAGGGTGTTAGATCCCCCGGAACTGGAGTTACGGACGGTTTGTGAGCTGCAGCATGGGTGCTTGATATTGAACTGGGTCCTCTGGAAGAGCAGCCAGTTTCCCTAACTCCTGAGCCATCTCTCCAGGCCCTCCGAATGACTTTTCTAAAATCTGGATGTGTCCCTCTGTCAAACTTCAGTTACTAAGATGCACTGAGTGAGATTCTGCCCTCCAGAGCTATGACAAATCTGGGGTTCATGCGCCCACATTTTCCCAAGGCACCATTCCTAGCGCTCTGCTGCTGTCTGGCATAGCATCCTGAGAAACAGCAACTGGAAGTCTCCATCCTCAAATAGCTTTGCACTCTTTAGAGACCTGCTGTGAGGATAACAAGGGACGATGGTGGGGTCTGCTTTTTAATTCATGGGTGTACCAGTTGCAGATGGGATTATATCTCCCAAGCCCAGAGGGTGAAACCTTCCCACTTACTATTTTTGCTTTCAGCTTCAAGATTGAAAAAAAAAAAAATCCCCACTGGAAACACAAGTCCAATATGCCTGTTATCTTTGCCAGCTCTCGGCCCAGGGATGTTGGTTGATCATGCTGTCAGGGTGGATGCCAATAAACTGCTCTGCTGGAGGCCGTGCCCACTGACCCCTCTCAGGGAGCTCCTGTTTGCCTGTCTGACTCTTACGCTGAACACATGGGTTTGGCTTTAAGGTCTGCTTCTGTATGGATGGGACCCAAACTTGCATCTGCAGCCTTTGCCCCCCCCCCCTTTTTTTTTGCTGGCAGACTATGCCTCCCAATTGTCCCTGCTCATACTGAAAACCCAGAACAAGCTCTTACATGGTCTCCTCCCACTTTGTCCAATTCTTTCTGGTATCTTCCTTCCACATTTGTTTCCTCTTCCCTCTCCTTGCCATTGGCTTGGTCCTGGTCCTATCATCTCTTGCCAGGATAAATGGTAGGAGCTTCCTGATTGGTCCTTTTCCTCTGGTAAGCTGCTGTGTATACCATGGCTTTTAAGATGCTCACCTCATCAGGGCAGCCCTTCCTCACCCTTTCGCTTGGCTTCCTGCACGTGAGGTTCTCTGAACAGAGCCCTCATCAACCCCCATCTCCAGCGTCTTCTCTCTGTCCCACAGTGTTTCACCATTTCCACCCAGAGCAAATGATGTCGATGCACAGCAAGCTCTGTGGTGTGTTCCTAAACCGTTCCTGTTGCCGTCAGGGCCCCAGGCTGGCCTTGAACTTGTTAGGTAGCTGAGGATGACCTTGAACTCCCGAATACCTCTGCCTCCATCTCCTTCCTATTGCTGGGGTTTCAGGTTTGTCCCATAAAACCCCATTTATGAAGCACTGGAGAACAGATAGAGGCATGGAGTTTCTGAACGTCAGGTAAGCACTTCACCAATTACATTCCTGGCCTCGACTGAACAATTTTCATAAATATAACTTTGAATTTAACGCAAACCAAGTACAGATGAGAAAGAAGAGTAAGTAATAATTGAGGTTCAGCAAGTGTCCAGGTAGGCAGGAAGGGCAGGGCAGCCAGAGGCACTCAGAGCATATAGAGAATGCTAACACATCCAGGCACCAGACGGGGAGGTGATGGTGGATTGGGCAGGCTTGGGGAGCTGGCCTAGGGGATTGGCCAAGGCAGAGAAAGTTCTTTGGGGGAATGATGGAGGTGGTAAAGATAAGGAGCAATCATGGAAGAGGGTGCTGTTCAGCCTTCCCCTCAGACTTCCGAGAGAAACCTCGAAGACACCACAGTTTGGGTAGAGGCTTTACTTTACCCTTATGTCCCCACTGTTGTTGAGTTTTCAAGAAAAGCTAGGACGGGGATTAGGAGAGCTGGCTTTGAAACAACTGAGTGGCCTGGAGCAGGCCATGGCGGATCAGTGGCTCATTTTCCTCACTTTTAAAATGAACCAAATGAGACTCGGTCGTGGAGATGGGAAGACATGCACTCTGCTGCTCCCGTCGTCGCTCAGGAGCCCACTTTTCTTCGCTTTCCCAAGGCCATAGCAACCAGGTTCTGCCCCAGAGGCCTTCTGGAGCTCCCCCACCAGTAAGGCGGCTCCAGCTGAACAGCGGTCACCACCATGCTCTACAACCAGCCGTCTGTCTGGCGATATTCCGAAGAGAGCTCTTGTCTTCTAGTCTTTGTACCCTGCCGACCTGCCAGGCTAGTCGGTGCTAACCTGGCCTCCAAGAACACTTCCAGGCAAGGAATGAATACTGTCTCAGCGTCCTACACCAGGGCGTTCCTCGGAGGGGTCCGCTCTGCTACAAAAAAGAAAGGGAGCGGGAAACAGACCCGTGCGCTGAGCAGTGCAGGGCAAGCCCTTCATATTTGTTAACTCCGTTATTTCCACAATCAGACGATGCAGCAGGTTATCTCCATTTCACACACAGAGAAAAGATACAGAACGCTTAGTAACTTGATCAAGGTCAAGGGCTGGTGCGCGAGTAGCCAGGGTGGAAACCGAATATTTCCACTTGGCCCAAGAACCTTGGTCGCAGCCCTTGATGACTGCCTGGGGGCGGGGAGGTTCCAAGGTTCCTGGAGCATCTGTCCCTGTGGGTCTCTGAGCCGATCTCGCGGGCCTGCACGCGCTGACACCCTCGCGTCTGGCTCCACCCTCCTCTGGCCCTTGGCTCAGCCCAGCGCCGCTCCAGCTCGAGGATGCCCAGCTCCCGACTGTGACCCGCGTGCTTCGCCCGGCCACTCCTTTTCCCTGAGAGCAAGCGTTCTGGGGCACTTGTCTTGTCGCGGTGGCCTCTGAACCACGGCATTCGTTAGAAGGAGCCGGGCGGGGACGCCTCTCGGGATCGTACCGCGGCTCTAGCGCACCCGGGTGGCGGCACTGCGCTCGCGGGGCAGCTGCGGGGACGCGCGGAGGGGACGCCGCAGAGGGGCGCCTGGAAGGGTAGCGGCTAGGGGCGCGGCGTCGCCGGAAGCTGGGGTGGGGGCACCCGGGAGCGATGCAGTGAAGGGCGAGCGACGCGGCGGCGGCGATGAGTGCCTCTGCGGCCACCGGGGTGTTCGTGCTGTCCCTCTCAGCCATCCCGGTCACCTACATCTTCAACTACCTGGCGGCCCAGCACGAGTGAGTGAGAGCGAAAGGGGTCGGCAAGCACCTGTAACTTTTCCGCGGGACTGGGGTCGCGTCCAGGAACTCCACGCCCGCCGCACGAGGGAGACAGCCAGGTCACCCGTTCCTAGGTCCTCCTTTGGGCTAGGGCAGTTCAAGGTCTGAGGGCTGGGCGCCTACTCTTTGCTGGTGCTGAGTGGTTAACTGGGATTACCTAGGTCAATACCGCAATGCTCCTGCCTCTGAGGCTCTCAGACACCAAAGGGTTCAGAGCTACACAGAAAGGCACGAGCCTGCCCTATTTGATAGGATCGTTTTCCATGTATGGACTTTCACTTACTTAACCATTTTTTAATTTTAGAAATTGTTGTGAGAGACTAGCAGAAATAGCTCTGGTTCTCTGGGCCTGGCTTTAGTGTTCTGGTCTGTCAAATGGGTAGTATTTGCACCCTAAGGTTCTTGTGAGAACTTTGTGGAGGGGCGCTGTGACAGGAATACCGGCCCGGAGCAAAGGCACGGTAGTTCAGTGCTAAGGCCGGGTAGAGCCGAAGGAGTCTACACGGACTCTGGCTCCCAGTCTGGCTTCCCACTTCTCTAAAGGGATCACTGACTGACCAGCCCTTGGGTGGTCACTGGAAAGGCGCCAGCTGCGGCCCTGCTGAAGCCGGTTGCTGCCTGCTGGAGGAGGAAGTAACCTGCTATGTTTTCCACAGCGGTTGGTGCTAAGGAAATTGCATCAGTCTATACTCTGTAATGCCCCCCACCCCCAAGACCTCCAGACTGCTAGCAGGGGGTGCACACATCGTCTCGCCCTGTTCTGCTCACCTCATGCAGACAACCCGAGCACCGAGAAGCTCTGTTAGCTTAGGCACAGACCTTGAACCGACCCCGCCTCTGGAGCATCTCCTGAAGCAGTGGCACTGGGCAGTCAGATGTTTTGTGCCTGTCGCTGGAGTGCACAGGAACCTTGGCTCCTAAAGTAGCACCGTGAGCAGCTCAGCGGACATTTACTGAACACCTCTGTGCTCCGATCCGTCGCAGAAGTTGGGGACTAGCTGAGAACAGGCCAGGAATGATTGAGCCGTGAATTAAAGAGACCAATAGATATATATGCTGCGAAGACAACAAAACGGGGTGATGCGGGGGGGGGGGGGCTAGTGGCCTGGGAAGGTTGTTTTTGGAGATAGGGATGCTTCGGCTATGGCAAGATCTGGGGCAGAGGTTTGTGAGCACAGGGAGCAGGGTGAACACGGGAGGGGAAGGAAGTGGTTGTGATAGGCAGGTGTTTGCTGGCTGAGCTATCTAGGAAGGGCTGGACTGAGTTAGTTCCAGCCCTTCACCCCATCCTCCTATACATAGGATAAAGCCAGCATTCCAGGAGAGCTCTCTCATTTTGTTCCCTAAATTCTTCCTCCTGTCCCCCTTTCTGGTAAATCACAGGGCTACTTGGGAGTCTGCACCTTCCTCTAAGTTCTCTGGTACAGACCGTGACAAAGGCCCCCTCCTGTCTGAGCCCCCTGCACATATCTGAGCCTCAGCTCCCACCCCACCCCCACCCCCAGAGCATTATCTCTCTCTCTCTCTCTCTCTCTCTCTCTCTCTCTCTCTCTCTCTTTCTTTTATCTTTTTTTCTTTTTCTTTTTTGGTTTTTCGAGACAGGGTTTCTCTGTGGTTTTGGAGCCTGTCCTGGAACTAGCTCTTGTAGACCAGGCTGGTCTCGAACTCACAGAGATCCACCTGCCTCTGCCTCCCAAGTGCTGGGATAAAGGCGTGTGCCACCACCGCCCGGCCTCTTTTTTTTTTTTTTCTAAACACCTGGTCCACCTTCTTGTCTCCGTGGCTGTTCCTTCTTCCTTTCTCCCCACCGTGGGTTGCTGAAGACACACTTAACTTGACGGCCCTGTGGAAATGAAACTGCCGCTTCTCCATTTGTGGGTCCTCCCCCCAAAGGGATTCCTGCCTTGAATCCCCTCAGACTCCCGCCTCACTTTCTCCACAGAGTTCCTTCCTGTGGCCAGAGCCCACCTTGCCCAGCGGCAACTCCTCTGGCCGCTGCTCCGCCCAGCCCTGTGTGCAGCGGGGTTTCAGTTACCCTTCCTTTCCTAACTGGAGCTTCTGCTTGCTCAGGCCTTTTATGAAACTCTGAGAAACAGGACGGTCAGAGAGGTCAAAGGGTCAGAAAGAAGTTGGGGGAGGGAAGCTCTTGCATGCACCGGCATATGTTCTGTTATGGGAGATCTGGGGACAGAGCCTTGCAGGTGTTCTGGGGTATGTGTGAGCTAGGCAAGGTAGGGGGAGGGCTAGCCTGGTTGTCTGGAGAGCAGCCTAGAGAGGGCTGTATGGCAGCCCAGAGGATTCATCAAAGAGCACCAGGAACTCCTGACCACTCCAGCTAACAACCCCTGGCTTATCCAAATCGCCCTTTGTGCAGTTAGACCTGTTTCTGCTTGCCCTGGGCATGGGTTGTTTTCCCCAGAGGGTCTCCAGGAGCAGAGCTGGGGGGTGGGGGTTGGCAGATGTGACCTACTGCCCCAGTTTCCCTTCCCGTGTCCTCCTACCTCAGAGGTGGAGAGCATGAGAGGGCGCCCTGAACTAATTCATGCTGCCTGTCATACTCCATCAGAGCCTAGCCCTTTGAGCGCACAGGCTGTGAACTCAGCCGTTAGAGTCCAGGCATAGCCTTGACTGCTGACCAGCACCGGCCTCTAGGCTCATTGTTTGCACCCTACCACATGGCTCACCAACCTGCCCCTCTCCTCCCTGGGTATCTTAGAGCAGCATCATGCTTGTGAGCCATGGAAGCTCCCCGAGGAGCCTGGAGAACCCACCGGTATGAGGGAAGCTTCAGAAACCTCCCATTATTTCCCAGCACACAGAGCCGGTCTCCTCCTCATCATATGGTAGAATCCATCCATGCACATCTGGTCCTTCATCCACCGTCCCCCATCCATCATCCATCCCTTACCCACTCACCGTTCATCTGTCCATCATCTCCTCTTCCATCCATTCATCCTTCTTCCCTCCCTCCACCACTGTCTTCCTCTTTCCCCAGGGGTATGTGGTGGAGGTTATCTGAAGATCCCAGTGTTTGGGCCATGGTGTGGAGGTATCCCAGCTGGGGATCGGTGCTTGTAGCATCTCTGAGTGGCAGTGGTAGGTGGGCTGGTAGGTAGGAGCTGATTCTATAGAGCTGGCACAGAGGGCCACGGAGGTATTTGTCCAGAATAGGAAGCCCCAACAGTGTTGGCCATCTGGGTATCTCTGTAGGGCTGCGGTGACCTTCCGGCCAGCAGAGCTCAGAACTCCTAGAGATAAGTACCTCCATGTAGACAGCGGCCTCTCTTGTTCATCCGGAGTCTCATAGGCCAGCAACAATGCCTACCACATGGGGAAGTGCACTGCGAATTTCAAGTTTCTCCCTGGAGGGCCTGTCAATCATAATGAAGCTCAGTCAGAGGGTTCATGACTGGTCTAGGGGAGGTGGCAGACTAGTGGTTAGACTGTTAGCTTCTAGGGTAAAGGGTTGGAGAAATAGGAGGGCAGGAGCAGCTGAGCTGCAGCCATACTAGGGACACCTGTGGGAAGGAGAAAGGGTTTCTGGTCCGTGAGTGTCGTGGGGTTGTGACCCAGAGAGGCCAGCATGCTGGGGACAAACTGCAGCAACTTTTTGGTGCCCAAGTTGAGGCTGGCTTCCAGGAGCCTTCTGCAGCACGGGGAGCCAGTGCCTTCAATAGCCAGGAAATTCCAGGCACTGTTGTGTTTATTGTGATTAGTGACCACCTCCCTGCTTTGCTCCTGACAGTTCCTGGACCATTGTTGGGGTTGCTGCCCTCATCCTGCTCCTGGTGGCCCTTTTGGCTCGGGTCCTCGTCAAAAGAAAACCACCACGGGACCCTCTGTTTTACGGTAGGTGGGCTGGTAGGTAGATTCCTCAGAGGGAAAGGGTTTGTATCCACTCTGGCAGGGAGTCAGGCATTGGGTACACGTTCCTGCTGGGCTGTGGCTGCTCTGAGTCCACTGCTGACAGAAACTGGAACTGTAGGGCTGTTCAGGACAAGGCCCTTGCCGCTCAGTTCCCCTCAAGGCTGTGGTGTCCACTTTCTAAATAGAGTTCTTCTAGAGAGTGACTGGCAGGGCCAGGCGGGCCTCCTCTAGGCACCCTGTTGAGCCTCTGGCATGCTCTTACCTCAGCCTCCAGGCTGGGATTTCTGCCTTCAGCTGGCTGCTGGTATGTGAGATTGAATGTGCCACGTCTCAGTCTACACCAGTGATTCTCAGCCCTCCTAATGCTGCAACCCTTTAGCACAGCTCCTCCTGCTGTGGCGACCCCCCCAACCATATAAAATCATTTTTGTTGCTACTTCATAACTGTAATTTTGTTACTTATGAATCATAATGTAAATATCTGATATGCAATGGAGGTTGTGTCCTGCAGGCTGGGAACACTGGTCTACACATTTGTCTAAAGGGGAAGATAATACCATGGTCAGACATTAGTATTTGCTAGGGACTTCGATCAACACCTGACAAATAAGTATGTATATTAAATAAACAAACAAAAAAGTCATTGGTTGGGCACATCGTGTGCCTGAGAAGGCTCCGCGCCCTTTAGAAGTATTATTTTAATACTCGCAACAAATATCCCTTCACTCAGCTAGCTGGAGGTGCCAGAAATGCAGACAGGATCATGGGGGACACCCCCAGACCCTTTTCACACACATGCTGCCTCAGGCAAAGCTGTGGCTGCTCTTGCAGCACTTGCTGTGGCCAGGAATTCTGTTGGGCATCTTATTATGTTTCTGCTGATGTCAAGCCCTCCTCACGTGTGTCTCTAGCAACAGGCATCCATTTTTCTTGCTCACTGGCCTGTGGGTTGGCTGGGATGCTCAGCTCCAGGCTGTGGGTAGATTTAGGGCTGTACTCTCATCTCCTCCTAGTTCCCCACAGCCTACACAGAGGGCTCAAGGAAGGAAAGGAATGTCCCCAGTGCTATGGTCACTTCCAGCTCCATCCTAAGGTCAGAGCAAACCACGTGACCTCATCAAAGGCTGAGGAAGCAGTCCCTGCCCTCTGTGAGCTTTGGCAAAGGTGGAGAGGGAATTGTAAGTGACCAGTCTCCCTGTTGACACATGCACAACTGAAGCTTGGAGAAGTTGTGAGTCTTTGTGTCTGGCTGGCCTCTCTGACTTCAGAGCTGATCTGGTCCCAGACAGTCTCATACTGCTGTCTATCCTTCCACTTCCTCCCCACCCGGGGAGCCCACACTTAGCCTACTGATTGAGACATTACCCCATCCTTTAGGCAAGGCAACCACTCTTGTATCTATGGTTCTGCTTCAGCTTTAAGGACCCTTCAGCCATGCGGTCCAGCCCTAGGCCAGGTTCCTTACCTACCAGGAGGCAGAGACTATGTCTTTGTCCCCTCTAAGACAGCATCTATCACCTCTACGGGTGTCACCAGCTGCTAGTGCATTACATGCCCAGTGCCTCGTTTTCCAGGAGCCATGATGGCTGCTTACCTGGGAGTCAAAGTGGTCACACCAGCAGGAAACTGCCATGGGACCTCAGTGATGCCTGGTGACGCCCACTCAGGGACCCCTCAGTCCTACTGGCTTCCCCTAAGGCAGCTTCCCCTCTCTCCTTTTGCTTTCTTCACAACTTTTGTATTCACAAGCAGGGTTTTTTACCACCCCTCCCCATTCCACAGTTTCAGACGCCAATTTATTATAACCTGAAAATGCAGTTTTCTTGGTGGACTCACAGGCCCTGAGTGGGATTGGCAGCTGTTATAAAGCTCTGGTCCTTAACTGTTGATCATGCGTAGTATTTAAAGCCCAGCTGGGGATTCTGAACAACCGGTCAGATTCTGTAGATGTGGCAGCCTTCCTCCCTGCATCTTCAGCTGTCCCATCTCATGTGCATTTTAAAAGTCACTGCCTTTTGCTGGGCGGTGGTGGCACACGCCTTTAATCCTGGCACTTGGGAGGCAGAAGCAGGTGGATCTTCAAGTTCCAGGCCAGCCTGGTCTACAGAGCAAGTTCCAGGCCAGGCTCCAAAGCAGAAAGTTTCTGCCTTTTTCCTCAAAGCTATTGACTGTCAGTTGCACATCAGCCACCTGCCCACCCTCAGGACCTCCAGGGAGGACAAGGCTAACATGCTGGACACGTGGACACACTCTTAGTTAGCTTGCATGCCACACTAAGAGGACTCACCTTTTCTAGACCGCCTGATGACCATTTGGTTACAGTGGTGTAGCTACTGCTGCTCGGGGTGGGGGTGGGGGTGGGGGCTTCACTTGAAGGGAGTGAGGATGGTGGAGGTGGCCTGGAAGAATCTTCTGGCACACTGTGATTCTCTATTTCTGTGACATGAGTTCCCTGAAGACCAGCCGCTATGCGGCAGATGCAGCCTGCTTGTCTGGGGATAATGATCGCAGCATTTCCTGGAAGAACATGAGCAACACTCCTCGATAACTGGTGGATGCCCCGTCCTTGTTGCCTCCCACGGCATGCGTTTTCAGCTGCTGTCTCCTCTGTTCTAGTGTATGCGGTGTTCGGATTTACCAGCGTGGTGAACCTCATCATAGGCTTGGAGCAAGATGGCATCATTGACGGGTTTATGACTCACTACCTGAGAGAGGTACGGGGCTGCTCGAGGGTTGTACTCTGATCAGGTGGCTCACATGCAGGCTGCTGGTGGAGCACTGTCCTAGCCTGAGCAGGCACATGACAGGCCAGCGATGGAACACAGAAGGCCGGGAGACCTTCTTCTCCACGCCTCCTTTGCTCCAGAACTGTTTTTCCCTGTGAGTGAAGAACCTCAAATGATTTTAGTATTTGGGTTTCTGTTAGTGGATTAGAATCGCAAAGATCCCAAAACCGTCTTTAGTGTACCTGCAATTTTACTCAGTATAGTTGGAAGGCTAAGACAGAAGACCTGCTGAAAGTTTGAGGGCAGTCTGACAATTTGGTGAGCTCCAGGCTAGCCTGGGCTACAGTATGGAACCCTGTATATATATGCACACACACTCACAGAGACAGGGTTCCATATATATAATATCATAATATATATAATATATAATATCAAGTTACTTAAGCTTGCTGAGTCTGTGAATAACATCCTACCCCCAAATCATAGCTCTTGAGGAAACTAGTCTTATTTTCTAATTTAGAGTGGGTTGAATCGTGTCCTAGAGAGGACAAGTGACCTCCTTAAGGTCACATAGAAATTAGGATCAGAGGTGAAAACAGTATTGTCTATGTCCTTTCTGTGTTTCAAATAATGAGGCATTTGTATGTCTCCCCAGGAGTGTGTGAGGGGAGCTTTTGAGCCAGGGAAGAAGGCAGGTTTGTGGGTATTGGGCCATTTCGTGCAGTGGGATATATTATACCTAAGGTGGCTTCTGCAAGGCTAGCAAGGGCAAGAAGATGGCCAGAAGCAGTGCAGGGCAAACAGAGAGAGTTTTAGGGATTTAGAGTGGGATTTTGGGTCCAGATGGGGGTGATGGAGAAGAAGGCCTGAGGTGATGTTCTGGTTCCTGTTTTGGGGTTTGTTAGAATACTGCTGTTAAGTCAGGGGCTTGAGGAGTGACGTTCTGTAAAGAGGCCATGAGCTAATTCCATTTCTTGCCCTCAGGAGTTCAGTGTCTAGTATGAAGGGCGAATGGCATGGGCCTGATATAATGACAGAGGTACACTCTCAGTACAGATGAATGGGCTCTGGAAATGCCCAGCAAGGCCTCTTTGAGTTGCTGGCATTTCTCCATAGCATTTCGGAGTGGCCATGGGAAAGGACCCACACACTTCTATATGGCACAAGGAAGGGACAGGGCTTCCAGGGTAAGGGGGCAGCTTGGGCAGAGGTCTGGAAAGTGGCCTAGTAGTGTCTGTCTCTCTAGGAGTGTTTGCGGGGGAATGCTGAGTTCATCTAGGCACATGTGGAGTTTTGGGTGCTTGAGAGACATCTACTAATGCTCCCTTAGAAGCTGAAAAGCTTTGGACTTCTGAGGAATGATTTTGTCACAGAGAGTCAGGAGCCACCCAAATACAGTTGCTTCCAGGGAAATGATAGACCATGGTGGGCAGAGAGGGGCAGAGGGCCAATGAACTCAGAGGAGGGGCTTTCAGGAGGGAGGATGCTGCTCAAAGGGCAGGATATCTCAGGGATTTGGGTAGTAGGCACAAGAAAGGAAGCTGAGGTAACAGTGGTAAGGTCTGGGACCTAGTGGAAGAGATGGGGCTTTGACCTATAGGCTTTCAGGAGGATGGCCGCTGCGTGCATCTCACATTGCGGCAGTGTGGTAGATGGGAAGCAGGGAGAGACGGGGGGGGGGGGGGGTTTGGGAATGCAGCCGTGGTTCTATGTGGGACTCCGAAGGTCTGAGCCTACGCAGTGATGAAACGGGAAGGTCATCTAAAGTGACAGTGTAGATATACCATCAGTGAAATTTATCTAGAGGCTGCATAGACGAGCTTGGAGCTGGTTGAGCTGGCTGTGCAGGGGCCAGGAAGGGAGAAGGTGAGTTGGAAGAGTTCAGATGGGTTTGAAGAGCCCGTGGGTGTCTGTCAAGCTCCCCAAAGAGACCAGTGCTGGTTTTCAGAACTGAGTGTGTAGGCAGGAAAGACTGGAGCCATGAAATCAGCTGGAATTATGCAGCTACAGCACCATGGAAATGAGAAAAAGGCAGTAGCCAGGCATAGAGCTAAAGTTTGGGTGTGACTTTTTTTGGGGGGGGGGTGCTGATGTCCTTGCCTGAGGGGAGCCAAAAAGTTTCAGGGAATGCCTCCTTGGCTGGTTGATACCATTCAGCTGCTCAGACCTCTCCTAGTTAGAGAAAGGACAGCAAGCATATTAGGGAGACATGGGAAGCTATCTGGGAGGGCATGGTCCTAGGACAAGGAAGAAAACACCATTGAAGCAGTCACGGCTGATGGGAACCTGAAACATGAGGGGGACATGCATAGTTCATCATACAATCGCGGGTTCATGAAACTAAAAATATCCCTGAAGTGTGGCTTTGGTTGGTGATACCTGTCCTGCTCCTTAGTAGCTATGTGACCTCAGGCAAGTCTTAAAGCCTTGAAACATGTTTTTGCCTCTGTAGACAGCCGGTCCTGACCAGCCCACAAGCCGGTTGGGAAGGTCAAATAAGGGGCGGGGGGGGGGGAGCTGGGTGTGAAATTGGACATGGGTCCCTGCCCAACCCACCACAAGATCAGCATGTCTGGTTAAGGTCAGCTGGGGGCACCAGCGAACAGGGTCTTCCTGGGCCACCCTTCTGGCCAGTGCCAAGCTCTTGCAGACACAAGTTTGGCCTTGCTCCAGTGACTGGGATGGCTCACACAGCCACCTGATGCCTTTGTGTTATTATACAAACCTTTGTCGAGTAATCAAACGCCATTTTGTTAGCAGTTCTCCTATTTGATGTTGTGGCAGACCTTGGTTCTGGCTGCTCTGGGGTGAAGTCACATTTTTGCAGCCCTACCAACTGTTTGGGAGCTGTTTCAGCTCAAAATGAACAAGCAGCACTTAGTTCTGTTGTTTTACTTGTAACACGTGTGCTGTCCTGCATTTAAAGATTCGAGTCTTCCTTACCCTGAACCATCTTTGTAATGCTCTCCTCAGGGTGAACCGTATCTGAACACGGCCCATGGGCACATGATCTGCTACTGGGATGGCTCTGTTCATTACCTGATGTACCTGGTGATGGTGGCCGCCATCGCATGGGAGTAAGTGAGCTTTCCTGGTGTGTGTGTGTCACCTTTGCAACCGATAAGGGGAATGTAAGGAAAACATACGTAGAGAGGCGAATACACACATGTATGCCAGGGCAGGAAAGTTCTATGAATTGGACAGAGGCACTGTCTTTTTTAACACATCCTTTTGAGCTGTCCCTCTACTTTGGTGGCAGCTCAGGCAGAGTGATCCCTTAGGTTTCTGCTTATGTTTTCAAAACAGAACAATCTCTCTAGGCGTGTTGGTGTACGCCTTTAGTTCCAGCACTCAGGGGGCAGGGAATGAGGATCTCTGAGTTGTAGGTCAGGATGGTCCACAGAGTGAGTTCCAGGCCAGGGCTACACAGTGAGGACCTGTCTCAACTAATAAACAGACATGTGATATCAACAATAAACTCTGTGTTTGTGTGTGTGTGTATGCGCCTTACCTGTGTGGGAGTGTGCGCTCATTCATGCAGGCTAGTGTGGCAGTCAGAGGGTGATGTTGGGAGTGTTCCTCAATTTCTTTTCTACCTTTTTTTAAAATTACATTTTGTTTTGTGCGCATGTATGTGCGTGTGTGTTCATGTGCACGTGTTTCGTTGCAGGGAGAGCTACAGAACCATTGGTCTGTACTGGGTTGGCTCCATCATCATGAGCATTGTGGTCTTTGTGCCCGGAAACATTGTAGGTAAGAAGCCCTATTTTAACAGCCATGCTTTCCTTGTTATGTTTTGCAATGATGGGGTGTTTAGATAGAGAAGTTGTTTTTTCAGCTTTATAATAGATTGCAAGCTTATAAGAGCTATTTTGCTAAGTTATTTCCAGCCCCTCTGTGCTCCCATCTTTTAAGAAGTGCTTTGGAGCCATGCTGAGAAGTGTGCACTGAAGTTAGCTAAGCAATCGGCATTTGCTGCGTGGACACTGCTTGTAGCTCTTTGTATTTCATGTCACTTTTCACGCGCCATGAGAACCCATGGTCAATGCACCGGAAATAAAGATTCTTCCAGGCTGAAGTAAAAGAAGTCATTTAGACAGGCAGAAAATTAGGATATGTGTGTTAATATAGTTTTTCATATTGTAAACAGGACATCACTGTTAAGAAACATCTAATGGTTTTGACTTTTTTGTGCCTTATCTGATAAAAATAGTGCCTGGTTCATAGCAGAATTTTACGTGATTTGAGGCAGGAAGTCGCTTAAATATCATTGTGTGGATATATGCACCAACAGACTTCTATTTTTCCTCTCTTAGACTTTTTTTTTTGGTTGTGAGCCCAGCCTTTAACGGCTGAGCCATCTCTCCAGCCCTCTTTTAGGCTTTTTTAAAATTTTATCTTATTGAGCTATACATTTTTTTCCTCTCTCTTTTAAATAGGAAAATATGGAACACGAATTTGCCCTGCATTTTTCTTAAGCATACCATATACGTGTCTTCCGGTCTGGGCTGGCTTCAGGATCTACAGTCAGCCATCAGAAAACTGTAATTATCCCTCAAAGGTAACTTTATCACACCGAAGTGTAACCAGTTGGCTACTGGTGTGTAAACTTGGGCTAGCTCTCTGGCAGCCGGTAACTCTTCCGTGTCCTTGGGGTCACAGGGCTCACACCTCCTACGAGGAGAGAGCATTTGGGGCGTTCAATCCCCAGGGCTGTGTTGCTAGCTTGGCATTTGCTGGCATCTTCATCCATGAGGCAGATGGTCTGCTTCCATCTGAGTCCACCTGCCTCTTCCTACTGTCCCCTAGTCCATTGTCCAGGCTACACTTTGGGGGACGTCCCTTGCAGGGATCACCTTGGCTCTTGTGACCCTTCTGTGTTAGCATGACAGGTGAAGTCCAGGCTTGTGGTTTTCCTGGCTTGTCAGTGGCCTGTGTGAGCACTGACACTTCCTTTGGTAATCCCACTTACTGCTGAGCTAGTCACGGCAGTGCAGAAGGCCAAGGGTCTGACCTCTGGGGGTGCAGGACCAGGACTCTGGCTGCAGGAGCACTCCCAAGACTCCTCCCCTTCCATTCATGGCCAAGGTGGTCGATATGAAGCAAGGCTAGCCCCGCAGGTCTGCTTGAGTCTTCCTTTCTGAGAGAGCAATTTCTTCCTCTTCAGTTTATATACGAGATCCTTGGGTAGGGTCCTCTAACTCTATCTGATATGCGAGAACAAAGTACTAGTTAGAACATGGTTACTCATCTGACAGAACTACTTTTACTTTAAAATAATTATTTTTTAAAATTATTTTTGAGGCAGGGTCTTACTACATAGCCCTCCCAAGGTGGCCTCAAACTCTCCATGTTGTCCGGGTTGGTCTCAAAATCACAGGGATTCACCTGACTCTATCTCTTGAGTGCTGGAATTAAGGGCATATGCTACCATGTCTGGCCAAAATTGTTTTTACAACTAGAATTCATTAAAATACCTTTTTAGGGGAGTGTTGGGGTTGAATTCATTGCCACCCATGTGCCAAACAACCACTTCACCACTTAAGTTTACTTCTCGCTGTATGTACAGTACAATTTACACGTGGTTAACTTGTAGATATGTAGATACTGCCGTGTAAACTCAGGCCAACAGCAGCCACACGTGTACATTTCTGAGGAGTGAGTGGGCGTTAGAAGAAAGGGTGAACTGTAACCCTAGTCAGCCCCGGCTCCACTGCTGTGTGTGAGCAGTGTTTGCATAACAAGACACACAGAACCACATGTTGTCGCTTCAAGGGTGAGGCACAGCCATGGGCGTTATGACATGGTGCTGTTAGGAACCAAACTCGGTCAACAAAACCCAAGAGCAGCAGACTCACTCTGCAGGGTGGTTTAGCCATGTATCCAACTCATTTCCACATAGGGGCCTGTCCTGAGACTGTAATCGCTAACACCCTGCGGGGATTTCTGTGCAGGGCCGCTCTCCTCAACATTCAGTGTTCGAGTGAAAAAAATGCCCCAGTGTCTTGTACTGGGAGAACAGCAATTATGGTCTCCTTACGGTATTTTCAACTTTAATCATGTGAGCACGTACTCACAGGCAGTTGTTCAGGGAAGAATGCAAAACTGTTTATATTCTAAATTCTATTTCTGCAAACAAGGTTATACGTAGGTATATATGTATTTACGCATAAATGTCTGTGTGTGTATGTGTGCGTATATGAATGAGTCAGGCAGGATGATGGCACACATGAAATCTAATCCTAGCACTTGGGGGGAGGAGGCAGGATAATCAAGAATTTGAGGCTAACTTGAGCTACACAGGGAGTTCCAGGTCTGTCTGTGTCACATAGTTGAGATCCTGTCTCAGAAAGCCAACCAATCAACCAACCAGCTGACCAACCAACCAACCAGCTGACCAACAAACCAACCAGTTGACCAACCAACCAAAACTATAAATGACCGCGAGTGTGTATCAACCACCGACAGCAGTGAGGCAATTTATGGTTACATTCTAAAGTTTCATTTATCAAATGCATGTAGCTTACTTTTATAACCATAAAAACATAGTTTCAAGAAAAGATATGGACTAGCATGGGATGAGCCTCAAATCACCTTAGTGCTTTCGTTTCATGGAAGAGGGAGTGCACAGACGGGAGGTACTCTGGACTGAGCATCTCCCAGACTCACTGTTCATCATCTTGGCCTTTAGTGCTGCAGGCTTGGCCCTGGCCTTGGGATTATTCTCCAGCAACAAACTCTCTTTTAGGTTCTTCAAGAAGCCCAAGCGAAGGCCCTCTTGAGAAGACCATTTGACCTCATATTGGTTGTGTGTCTTTTCTTGGCGACTGGATTTTGCCTGTTCAGAGGCCTGGTAAGCATAGTATCAAAATAGCAATATACTATTCCAAATGGGAAAAAAGTCTCTCTCTCTCTCTCTCTCTGTGTGTGTGTGTGTCTGTGTGTATGTATATATATATAGTTTGTGCATGTGTTTAAAACCACACTGACAAACTCTTCCTGCCACAGCCTGGAGCTCCGGACTAGCTTCCTGCAGCTCTCTGCATACCCCCACTCACAATGGAAGGCTCGTCCTGGGCTATCTCATACTTCCTCCTTTGGGTCCTCAGATCAAGTTCTATCTAGAAATATCTCCCTTATTTTAGGATACCTGAAAAACTGGCGATTAGAATCTCATCGCCACTTAAAGGCAACCATCTTTGGTCAGGGTGATACCCTAAGACCTCAATTCAGCTGTGGCCCAAAGTATCCAGGTGCTCTCAGGAATAGGAATGGTGGGACCAAGGAAGAGGTTCCCGGGCAACAGTTCCCCCATGCAGGGTCATGTGAGCATATCACTGCTAAGGGTAATGCTGAATTAGGCTCAGGTTTGGAGTTTTTCTCTGTGTATCAGTTTTTGCATGTGGCTTGTTTTTGCAGACAGGTTTTCTCTGTGGAGCTGCGGGGAACACCAGCCATTTGCTAGCTGTGCAAATGTCAATCTCTATGACCTACCATTTTCTTCCCCATAAACTACGAGTGCCTACCTTACATTTTTTAAATTATGTATACAATATTCTGTCTGTGTGTATGCCTGCAGGCCAGAAGAGGGCACCAGACTTCATTACAGATGGTTGTGAGCCACCATGTGGTTGCCGGGAATTGAACTCAGGACCTTTGGAAGAACAGGCAATGCTCTTAACCACTGAGCCATCTCCCTACCTTACTTTTTTTTTTTTTGGATTTTTGAGACAGGGTTTCTCCATAGCTTTTGGCTCCTGTCCTGGAACTAGCTCTTGTAGACCAGGCTGGCCCAGAACTCACAGAGATCCGCCTGCCTCTGCCTCTCGAGTGCTGGGATTAAAGGCGTGCGCCACCACCGCCCGGCAAGAAATATCTTAATAGCTAGGAATTATTTGCTAATCATATTCAGCTGAAACAATCACTAACTATTCTAACCTTGCTGGTATTGCATGAGTTGAGAACAAGTCATGAAACCTGTTCTTTGGTTGGTCTGTGCTAATTCCCAAGTTCAACCACCACCACATACTGAGATCCAACTGTATCCTTCCATGTCTTTCTCTCTTGCCCCTGAGAAAGATGTGTGCGTGTGTGCTGGACAGGACTTCCCCAGATGAGTATTTGGGCAAAGGTCCAGCTCCACGGCTAGCCTGTAATCTACATTGTCATCTAGGAGGAACATTTCATTGACGAACAGCCGACGACATGAGGAAAGGTGCCTGAGGGGGAAGTGTCTCAGTGGCGTGCCAAAATCTAGTCTGTGGCCTAGAATCTACTCTGCAGGGACTAAATCTGCACTCTGCTCTTTCCTGAAGTGGGCAGAGCTCCACAGGAGGACCCCGCTTTCAAATCATCCCTTGCTGCTTCCAAGGACCATATGCTCTGGGAGGCACAGTAGAGAGAGAGGCAGATGCTATTTTTGAATCTTGCAGAGCGTAGTATGATTAATTTGGCACCAAAGTGTTATTTTTCTTCTGGTAGAGACTAGTTGGCTAGCTATTCCCAAATGGAACTCGTCATCTATACTAAGAGCTATGCCTTGGCTCACTAAACCTAGATGCTGAAGCTGTGACTATCATTGTCCCAAGAACAATGCTCCACAGTTAACCTAGGCTTAGTCCTTTAGAGAAGTCGGAATGTTTCAGTTTCTCCTGTTACTGATGAGCCTGGAAAGACACAGTAGCTTATGACTGAAGCTGGCACACAGCCTCATCAGCAAACCCAAGAACCAGATGAGACTATTTCTAATGAACTCATTTTGTCCTTAGATTGCTTTGGACTGCCCAGCTGAGCTCTGCCGACTCTACACACAGTTTCAAGAGCCCTACCTAAAGGACCCTGCTGCTTATCCTAAAATTCAGGTCAAGTAGTTACCAAGTCTAAGGTTTTCCTAAAGTTAATTCTCTCTTATTTTAAATGAGAAAATGAGGTGTCTACACAGGAAAAAGAGTTAGCATTTATCTTTGAAAATGTTTCTTGGTTTTACTTTTTGTTAAGGTCAAGCTGTTAACTTGCTCACTTCTTTGTCACACAGATGCTGGCATACATGTTCTATTCTGTCCCTTACTTTGTGATTGCACTATATGGCTTGGTGGTCCCTGGATGCTCATGGATGCCCGACATAACGCTGGTCCACGCGGGAGGTCTAGCTCAGGTACTCAGATAGGAATATTCCCCTCTCCCACTTTTTTTTTTTTTCAAAGACAGTTTCTTTGTGTAATAGCCCTAGCTATCCTGGATCTGCAGACCAGGCTGGCCTCGAACTCAGAGACATCCACCTGCCTCTGCTTCCTAAGTGCAGGGATTAATGAAGTGGCCACCACCGCCGGGCTAGAATATTCCCTTTCGAGAAAGTTCTTTAGTGACCAGCTGTCATTGGAATTATGAAACCTGTCTCCACTCAGTGTTTGAATTGGAAATCATTTTCTAGTTCCCTGGAAGACATTTCTGCTACATACACGCACTCTCTCTCACACTCTAATAATGCCACCTGGTAGATGTAGGCCTCTTGTAAAGCCAGGGTGCCCTGGGGTCACAGAAGTAGCAAGGGGCACTGCTGTTACAGGATTGTTTCCTGATCTATGAACGTGACTACTGATGAGAGCTGAATGCTGTAACGCTTAGGCTGTCTGTTCTGTCTAAACAGAGTCCAGAGCTCTGCTACTCGATCCTCAACAGAACCAGTGAGGCTGGTTTAGTCTAAGTTCTGTTACAAGAAAGCTGAGCCTGCCCTTCATCCCGCACTCTGGCACATCGCCAAGTCCCTGACGGATGAAAGCAACACAGAGCAGGAAATGAGAGTGGGGTCCACCGGGAAGCAAAGCACAGTGATTATACAATCAAGGGGACAGTAACCAGGATGGCAGAAAGACCCCAGAATTCGTATTGTTAAAAAATACAGTACTTACAGGGTCACTGGGTTAAATCCTTCCTTGCATACTCAGAATAATCATAGAAAGGCAGATAAAACCTGCTGAAGAAATACTCCTGGAGATGCTTAGCTGCTCTGCTCTTTGTCCACCTCTGAATCCCTGATCCTCGATGCCTCAGCGAGGGCTTTTGTTTCTCCATCTTTCGATGTCAACTGGAAGCTGGTGACCAGTCTCTTCAGCCCTGACTGCTGCCTCCTAAATTTAATTCCAAACTTATCACTTCACCTGGATGGCTCACTAGCACATCCGATTTCTGGAGGCATTTTGAGAAACTTCTGAAATGGAAAACAGGCACACTTGACTTTTTAAACACATTTGCAAAGCAGGCATCAGTCTACGAAAGAAAACCTATTTTCCTGTTTGATAGTCTTGCTTTGTAGCCCAGAACAGCCTTAATCTCAAAATCCTCCTGTTTCAACATCTTACCATGCCCAGGTAGCATGTTAGACTAAAAATAGGACTCTTGGTTCTCCCCATTTCTCCTGTTTCCCATTTATTTGGTCAGTGCCAATAGCCTCAGCTTCTATTGGTCAGCTCAAGCCAAAAACCTGGAAATCTTTTTACCTTAATGCCTATGGGTGTTTTGCCTGTGGATTTATACACCATTTGTGTACCTGGTGCCGTGGAGACCAGAATAGGCACAAAAAAAAATTTCAAATTTTCTTAGGTCATTGGAAGACACACTGGGTGATTACTGCGTCCTTGATTTCAGACTGGTAGCAACCCCCCAAATCTGTTGCCTTCAGAAAGTCCGAGCTCAGTTAAACTTTTAATAATAAAAATCAGGCTATATTTTAGGTCAATTTCCACTGGGGGACTTAAAGCACAATCTCTCTCCGTGTGCAATGCCTGCTATAGGACTGGAGCTGTAGCTAACTTGGGAAGGATGTCAGACCGTGTTTCCTGTCAGCTGGAGTAGTCAGTTCTTTGTTATGTGCAGGTTCAACCAGCTTAGGAGACCCCTGTCGAGGCTACTGCGGTTATCAGTATTGAACAAAGAGGAGACTTTTCTTGTTCCCTAAAAGACACAGCACAACGGCTTATATTGCATTACCCTGTGTGGTACTGTAACTCATCTCAAGGAAGACATGCAGAAAGATGTACACAAGGTACAAACACATTTTACAAAAGGGACTTGAGGATCCAAGGATTTTGATATATATGGGATGTCCCAAACTCCTGGAACCAATCCTCCTTGGATGCCAACAGCTGACTGCATGTTGTTAGAATCATGGAAAAGGAAACAAAACAAAAACTCTAGTTAATGTAGTCAACGTAATTAACAGCAAGGGCTGATTCGAGCCCCTTGTCATATATTGGTATATTTTACTTCTCTTGATCACCAATTGTCTGTGAAGTTGCTGAGATTAAAAAGGTGCCAAAGAGCTAGGCATAGTGCCTGACGTGTAAAAGCTACTGACTCCTGTTTATAATTATTGTTGGTAGTCTCAGAAAGGATTTAGAGAAAAATGCCTTCTGTGATTAATTCTTTGACAATTTAGCCATCGTGTGTCTCACATATAATGACACTCTCAAAATAAAAGCAACCTGGGCAAAGGCTTAGGGACAGATACCTAGTGGGCACTACGTTACCCCACATCCATTGGAGGGGGGGCACCGAGTCAGGTGACATCTCTCCAGCTCACCACTCCTGGCCGTACAAGGATCGGGAGGTACATCTGTGGACAGTCAAGGTGAAAAGCGCTGACTTTCCTGGAACTAAGTTTCATGGCATTTTTCCTGCAGATACAAACCTTTCTGTCATCCACATCTGGTACTTTATTACTAAGCACCTTTGACCTTGGGGTTCACTTTCTTGTTTCTGCTTTGATAGAGAAGGAATTAAAAGGTCAATTGTCAATAGGGTGCCAGATCAGAGCAGGTAGTTGAGTTTTGTATCCACCCACACCGCACCTGAGGTGGGCCCTGTAACCTAGGTTGTGTTGGATAAAGAATCCAATCTGGCCATGTGTTTCTGGAGTATTATCAGCACCTATGCAGTTACTCAGAAAACTTATATTATCGGGTCTGCTGCCTAGAGGCTTTGCCAGCTAACATTCAGGAGCCAGGGTTGTGATCAGGGAGAGGGATTAGGATAGGGTCACCCTTTCCCAATTTTCTCTATCAGGAATAGAAGCTATCATAATGTAGCCTTTGCTGACTTTCATTACCTCATTTTATTTTATTTTTTTGGTAAGGAGTCTTACAGTCTTCACCCTTGGTAATAACGCTGAGAATGCCTACCACTGTAGGTATAGACAAATGCTTTAAAAGTTCTTTTCGTAGCTGACAATCACAAGACCATTGTTGTTGAACGTTTATTGAACTCTAACAATGTGATAGGTGCCACACAAAACATTAGACACAGTATCTGCCCAATGGGCGTACAATCTAATCTAAGGACAGAAGTCATTTTTCTAATGTTGCCATGAGCTCACTGTTCATGAAAATGAGGTATTATCTGCACTGTGTAGTGCAGGAAGGGCCCACAGACTCACCGACCTTTCGGGCAGGTTTGTCCACACAAGTGCAAACAACACGTTTCTTACTCTTGGAAACCATGGGTGCCATTTTTCTGGTCGTTCTATGATGTACACAATAATCTATAGGGATAGAATCACTAAACCCACAAATCTGACAAAACCAGAGTTCAAAACTGGCCTCCAGTCTAGAAGAAAATGGTTATATATTCAGATCAACAGCTATTTAAAGTAGGGCCCAGAGAAAAAGCGTCAGGAGCCAAGGTTTTGTTTAGAGTTCCCAGACTGTTCACAACCACAGCTCCTCAAGGCAGCCTCCAAAGTGCTCTTTACTCAAGGTCTCTTGTCTGTGTAGCCCTGAGATGCAAACATTTGCTGTGCCCGTTGGTCATCTGCCCTAGGGAGGTGTGTCTGAGGGCAGAGCCCCTCAGTGCCTGTGGATCACAATGCAGGTAATCCACTTGTTGGTCCTTGTCAACACACCACAGGAATTTAATTTTTATCTCCAGAGTAACAAAATTGTATTAGAGGTATCCAGAATATATCAATAATTTATAAATTGTAGCCCATTAAAATATCTGCCATTGATATAAATTCCGAAACATGCTTTTTATAAAAGCTTGCCCTTTTCTTGTCAAGGTCAAATCGAATGCTAAGTAGCGCTTTTATCTGCTAACCCTTAGCACAGTCAGTGTAGGAAATTAAGGTAGCACACACATTAAGAACATTCTCTAGTGAGCCATTCTTTACAGCACCCTCCACCTTTTCACTGACCATGACTTACATTCAAATCTTCAGTCTTTATTCATGTGTACCTTGAATTTCAGCCAAACATAAAAATGCAGACTTGGGTTTGTATTTTATTATAACACAAGTTTTCTGAGAAAATATTTTCTTGATTTTTTAATCCTGCTATGGCCTGTATTACTTTTCTAATAGTTTTTCTCTGTGCTTATGAAAAGTACTAAAAACAAACAAGTCAAGCAAAACTCAGCAGGCACATTCTGGATAGTCTGTGTATATAAAACAGAGGGAGGTCTTGCCTTTCTGTTCTGAAACTTGGATTATGCTGGCCACTCACAATTCTGAGTTGATTTCTGTCCGGTTTAAAAAGGTTGCCTGTGTATGTTTTGTCATTTTATAATCATACTGCTATCGACAGCCAAGCTATTAACAAGTGTATCTTACAAACAACCACAGTGCTATTAAGTTGTGCAGAACAAAATACATGACTAAACAAAACGACATGTTGATGGGGCTCTGAGAACTTGCTCCAGTTGTCAGTCTGATCACTGAAACGGAGATCCTCAGTGCTCCTCTGTACGTAGCTCGTTATACTAACTACAGTTTAGCTTTGAAGCTTAACTTCATTTTTAATTGGAACCCAATTTATGAGTTAGCTGAGTGTCTATGTAGTATTCCTAGAATTCAAATTAGAAATGTTTGGTATTGGGCACTAGATAGGTTAAAAAACAAAACAAAACCCTGGAACGATAAAACCACACTTGAAATAGGAGGCATTATTTAATAGCTGTATCAAGAATGACCTTTAAGTGAAAGGCTATGTATTGAGGCTGTGGGTTATCTACAGGTATTTTGCTTTTAAGGCAGGTTTTGAGGGGACATGGTCTGAGTGAGTCACCCAGAATTCATCATTAATCCAAGAGTCAGTCTCATGCTACTCCTCTGTTCTGATGCAAACAGGCGCAGTTTTCCCACATCGGTGCGTCTCTCCATGCTAGAACTGCTTATGTCTACAGAGTCCCCGAAGAAGCAAAAGTCCTGTTTTTAGCATTAAACATAGCATACGGCGTTCTTCCTCAGCTCTTGGCCTACCGCTGCACCTACAGTCCCGAGTTCTTCATGAGAACAAAGGCAGATGAGAAGGTGGAATAAATATACCTCACGTTATCTCTGGTCCTGTTAGATGGAACGGATGCTCTACTTCATTCCCGTCCATGATAACACGAGAATCAGACTGGTGCTCTGCGGTGTGGGTGTGAGTGGGAATAACGGCGTGTGTATGGTGTACTCTCTGGTTGGAGGGAAACTGAAGAAATATGTCAAAATCTGTCTGTGAATGTGACCATGGATCTTAACATTGCACATACCATGTGAAACTTACAACTCCGGTGCCTACAAACAGCACAGAATCAAACTATTCAGGAGTGACTAACCATATTCACTATGCATATGAAAAAACTCAAAACAGCAAATACAGGTTGGAGAAATAACTTCTTCATATGAAATGTACGACTCATTGACAACCTTAATATAAATGCCAGATCAGCATAATATTCTTAAGTTGTTTGAAGTGTCTTCATAAGGAAAGTACATTATTGTTGTTTTAAAAAGTTGTTATCCAAACTTGCATTGTGAATCTAAATAGCTAAGATGACACAAATCAACCTTATTAGTAGCCTTAATGGATACTTGTTTTACTGGTGGCTGGTAATATTTCTCTTCTGTGTATACTTTCAACACAATTATTTTTGTTGTTTTATGAAGACAAACTTTATTAAATTTGAAGCATTTGATGTATACATTTCATGACAAATTTTGAACTTTTTATTTAAGAAATCTGTTATATGTTCCAATTTAAAATGTTATCCACATTCTTCATATGTTTTAGTGTGATCAATGAAGAAGTCTTCTGGCAAATTTCACTAATTTTAGAATAAAATATTTGAAATTAAAAAGTACCTTTTTTAAAGTTAAAACCTGATGTGGCACCCTATCTCTTAATGAACTTTTGGTATTTGGAACTGTGTGTGAACAACAGAGAACCCACTAATTGCTAAACGACAGAAACAAGTCAAAAGCACAGTAGCCTCCTCAATATGCCCTGAAGGGGCAACTCCCACAGCCCAGCATCACCTTCATCATCACGACACTGGGCTTTTAGATCTTCGTATATTTTGTCTTCATGTTCATTTGTTCTTCAACAAAATAAGAAACCAAAAGAAAGTGGGATGCACATAAGGCTATGTATAAACCCAGGGTCCAAGAGCTGATGTGCTCTTAGACGTGCAGGCAGGTCACACTGTTATTTCCTCCTGTCCCTCCCAGTGTTTTCAATTAACCTAACATCCAGAATAGTTAAAAAGAAAAAGATAGAAAAAATAAAATCCTCACCTACACTTAATTCTGATGTCAATTTGCTGTCAATCTTTGCTTTAATATAGGAATTACATCAATACTTCACTTACACGTATGAAGCCAAATAACACTAACTCAGTTGTTTACAACCTCAAACCTTACTCCCAGTATACATTCCAATAAATTTATTCTGTAAAAACAATACATTTTTTTGTTGTTTTTGATTTTTTTTTTTTACAGTAAACTTTTGAGCTACAAACCTCAAACATACACGGAAGATGTTCCAAGGACAAGCATAACAGAGCGGATGAAACCCAAACTGACTGATGTGTTCTCACAGTATAAGCTGGCATAAAAATAAATAAGACTCTCTATTATCACAATAGCGACAATAATGTACACATAATAATCATTTGTGGATGAAAGTTAACTACTCTAATTCTAGTTCCAAAAGAAAAGTCTATGTTAAAAGTCTGTATCAAGAGTCAATGTTTTGTCTGTTTCCCACAGTGCTCTTGCTGATTTCAGCTGTCAAGTGTAAAGTCATTACCTTGATTGATTAGCTCAAATCATATTGGCATTGGGAAAAAATAAATCCTTGCTTTATTTGGGTATAACACAAAAGACTCACTAGGTTCACATACACACTCAGGTTGTGCACACAGCAACATGAGTAGAGAAGTGTGAGTTTCAACTATCTACTTCTAATACAGGACAGGAACTGTACAGTATGGTTAAAGTTTACACATGGCCTTCAGACTGAGAGATGACTTTAACTCCACTCTAATATACCAACAGTATGTATCTAGGAGTTGGTTCTTGGGTTCTGTTAGAAAGAAAATCCCATCCTTAAGTATTATGTTGAGTAGTCATCTAAAAATATGAATTACTATTTAACTGAGTATTTGATGATGGTGGGGTAGAGGCAGGAAGCTGATGATCAAAACTGCCTTGGAAAAGGAGCTTAGACATGGAAAAGTCTGTGCAAAAATCTTGATAATTCTTAGTGGTTAAGGGAAACTTCATGCAACCGAATAACATAAAATTAAGTCAATAACCTTAAAAAAGGTCAAAGTGTCTTTTTTTTTTCCTTCAGACCAGAGAGGAATGTGACTATGCACACACACTGGGTGGGTTCTGTCAGTGACAACAAAGACTATGTGTTGGTTCATAGCAAATCCAAGAATTAGACAATCAAACATTTAACCTTCTTGTGGTTTCTCTCAATATGCAGCATTCATTACGGTAGTTAGGTCTGTAAAAAAGCAAATAAAACAAGCCTTAGATGAGCTAGGACACTAACGAGGGGAGCTATCCAAACCTCTGGGGCACAGCACTATTTTTCTGAGGTTTGAGTCAGCATCAGCATTATGGCAGCAGCAATACTTAGCAAGGCAGCTTCAGAGGCTTTGCTTTTTATCTAGCAAAAAGTTAAAGGCAATTTCTTGGCATTCTGTTGTAACAAACAAAAACCCTGAAGAGTCAACTTTGTCAGTGGGGCGTGGTGGTGTCTGCCTTTGATCCTGGAACTTAGGAGGCAGAGACAGGTGGATCTCTCTGTGTTCCAGGACAGCCTGGTCTCTACAAACTGAGTTCCAGAACAGCCAGGGCTACACAGAGAAACAACCCTGTCTCAAAAACAAAAGTGAAACAAAACCAAACCAAAGTAAACTGTCTACTCTCTGCAGGAGTGTGCATGTTGTGCCCCTCAAGGACATGTCTGCTGCTGGTACACATGGGTGCACACAGGTAACCGAAATACTTTAGTTACTATGGTACACATGGCATAACAAGTTACAAAAACTAACAGCATCAGTGTGCCTCGTCTTTGCTTTGTGCTTTTGAAGAAAAGAATACAAGATGAAACAAAGTCTAGTTCTCTTTTAACATTATATGGCATAGATGTGGCAAAAATAAAATATTCCTGTTTCATAAAAAATTAAATTTTAATTTAGTCTTGTATTTTTTTAATGTGTCTCTGTGTGTGTGTGCACACTACAGTGCACACATGAAGGTCAGATGACAACTGACAGGAGTACGTTCTCTCCTATCATGTGGATCTGGGTTCAAGACTCAGGTCCTCAGACTTGTTGGCAAGTAACTTTATCCACTGAGTCCTCTTGTAGACCCAAGAATTGCATTTAAACTGAGATTCTACTTTAAATTGTGTCAGGTTATATTTCCCCAACGAGATGCTATTTTTGTTTTCCATCTCATTAACCTGAAAATATTAACTTTTAGTTCTCAAGGGATGGATAAAAAAGGGAAATCAGACCCCACATATTTTCCCCTAAAGCAGCTTGAGTTACTTCATAGCTCACTCAAGCAACACACATGCATGTGGGATGTTCCCGCTCACCCAAAGCCAATCAAGTCACTACAGGACCTTCAGAAAGAGAGAAGGTTATCCACAGAGGGCAGGGAGAGACTTAACTTTCTCTGCCCCTGCCCCAAACAAGGAAGCTAGTGGATCTTTATTTTTTAAATCATATTTACAACCTGTGAATCTGAAAAATACAATGCCTGGTAATTGATTTATTTATTAATAAATAAAAATACTAGACATGATTATACTCACATATACTTTGGAGGACTCTTCTTTTGGAGGGAGAAAGATACCCAAATAATAAAAAATTATTATTCAACCAAAGAAACCTTTAAAAGTATATTTTATTAATATAACGTGAAAGGCAATAAATTCTATGTCTATGCGGCAGGAAGTTCATTTAACAGGAAGTTCATACTAAAGACTACTGTGAAGCAGATCCAGCAGTGGTTTCAGAGCAGGGTCAATGCACTGGAGAGATGACGGCACCAGTGCGAGCACTTCAGGAGCACACCTCTCTATTCTTAAATAAGGCACTGTCAAACGGGGGCTTGTGGAGCAGCTGTGGAGGCTACAGCTTTAAATACTCACGCCAGCTACCATCCTCTTCTAGTCACCCTAACTCAGGATGGTGTCCATGCTGGACACAGCGCTCTGGCTATCTGCCAGGCCTGACACTTCCTCTACCCATGAGTCAATGTGGTGCTCATGCTTTGTGATCCCCTTCCGTGCCTTCCATGGCTATGCTGACTGACATCTAGAGGATCCAATCAGAATCCCCCTTGAGGTACTTTAATGGGAGGCACACTGAAAAAGGCTTTACAGGGCAGCAAAGCTAATGGATACCCAAAATATGGCAGGCAGAAGCCAAAAGGATTTTCTCATGGAGTATAATTTTTATGTGAAAAAAATTGATGTTAAGATTTGGATATTTGGCGAACTGAGCAGTAAGATGCAAGTCAAAATGCCAGTGAGCTTCCATCTCACCCCAGGAGGGATGGCCATTTATCAGCAAGTGATAAATGCTGTGAAGATACAACAAGCAGAGCTTCTGTGGAATCTGTATGGAGGGTTTTCAGAAGACTAAGGACAAGGGCTGGGGAGGTGGATTCGCGAGGGAAGTGCCTGCTGCTCAGCATGAGGACTGAGTGGATCCCCAGAACCAGGGCAGCTGGGGACAGCAGTATATGGTGGCAATGCCAGTGCTCGCGGAGGAAGCAGAGATGGCTGGGGGCACTAGCCAGCCAGCAAAGTCTGTGAGCTTAAGGCTCAGTGAGAAATTGTCTTTTTTTTTTTTTTTCTTTTAAAAGGTTGAGAGTGATGGAGAATTTCAATGCTGCCCTCTGGTATACACATGCGCAGGTATGCATACAAATTAAACAACAGCAACAACAAAAAGACAGAATCACTGCTGATCATATATACCACTTCTGAGTTCACACACAAAGACTCAAAGCATACAGTAGAGGTACTGTACACCATGTTTACTGTGGCACTTACTCACAATAGCCCAGTCATGGAACCATGCTAGGGTCTATGAAAGGATAAAGAAAAACCTGACACACAGACACACATACAAGTTTTAGTCAGTCAAAAAAAAAAAATGAAACTATGCTGTTTGAAGGAAAATGACTGGAACAAAATGATATAAATAAGACTTAGACAAATAAGGCTTTTAAAAAAAAATCACATGCAGATTCTAGATTTAAAAAGGGAAAGGGAGAAAGTGGAGGTGGGAGGGGGACCAGGCCTGGATAAACATAATAATAGTGTATATGGATAAAAACTTCCTAATGAATCTGTATGGTTATTATACACTAATAAAAGCTTTAGAATTGACCACTTTATGAAAATATAGTGACTCTAATTCCTAAGAAAAATAGTATTTGTTGCTAGTGATAAAAATTGATTATTTAAGTGAAAAGTATAATTTTTAGTCTTCCATTGATAGCTTCTTGACGTTTAAAGATTTCTAAAAGTCAGTAGTATTTAGAGAATGACTGAAACATACCACAAAGGTCAGCATTTGAGGAAGTAGTAACCAGGATTTCCAAACAAGTAAAAGTTGTGTAAGATCCAAATGGTCTGAGGGACTGTGCTAAACAAAACGTGACTAGTTCAGGTCCTGTCCTAGTCAGCAGCAGCTGTCACTTTGACACAGCCTAGGGCCGTCCAAGGGGACCTCAACCGAGAGACTACCCAGATCAGATTGTCTGTCTTGACTGATGCGGCAGGGCCCAGCCCACTGTGGCCAGCGCCATCCCCAGGCAGGTGGACCTGGGCTGTGAAAGGAAGCTAGCTGACCACACACCAGTGAGAGGCCAGTGCACAGGACAACAAACAGCATTCCTTCACGGTTCCCGCTGCAAGCTCCTGCCTTGCTTGAGTTCCTGCCCTGACCTTTCTCAATGATGGATTATGGCCTGAAATGTAAGCTGAACAAACCCTTTCCTCTTCAAGTTGCTTTTGGTCAGTGTTTATCACAGCAACAAAAGGAAACTAGACCAATTCCTAATGTGAGCACCTTTTAGGACACTACTATTCATAAGATAGGAAATAAAAGGGCTAGGAAGAGGGAGGAAGAAATCATCCCTATATGCAGCTGACCATCCTATACTTAAAAGTCTCCAAGAATTCACCAAAAAATCCTTAGACCAGATAAGCATTAAGTAGTGGGATGCAAAAACAACATACAGAAATCAGAAAACTTGCCACACACTGATCATGAGTTTGCTGAGAATCAGAGAACACCATCTTATCTGTAAAAGCTCCAAGAAAAGTAAAAAGCCCAGGAATAAATCTAACCAAGGAGGTAGGAGTCCTTCACAAGGAAACTTCAAGACACTGAAGAAAGAACTGGAAACCAGGAGATGGCAGGGAATCTAAGCTCATGAACCGGCAGAATCCGTACTGTGAAAACGGTTACATTACTGAAAGTGATACACACATCCAATACAAATCCCATCAAAACTCTAAGACATTGTTCAGTGAATTAGAAAAGACAATCCTAAAATACATACAGAAACGTAAAGACCCCAAAGCCTCAGTGATCTTAAACAGGAAAAATAATGCTGAAGGTACAAAACCCACAATCTCAAACTATACTACAGAGCCACACAAACTGCAGTCTCAGCGCAAACACAGACATGAAGTCCAAGCGACTACAGAACAGAGGACCTGGAAATAAAACCACACAGACAAAGCACCCAGTTTTTATTTCTGTCAAAACATATATTAGGAGGAAAGTGCCTTTTCAGTAAGCGGATCTAGGAAAACTGGATCCACACCTGTAAGAGATAGAACTGTATCTGTACCCCGCACTGTGTAGAAATAAATTCAAAATGGAATCAAAGATTTCTATGTAAGACCTAGTAATCTGAAAATGTTAGAGAAAACAGCATATGAAGTTGAGAGGAGAAAGTGGTGCTAGGAAATAGGGGAGGAACTGAAGGGGAGGAAACAGGAAGTGTTTGATCAAAACACATTGTATGTATGTATGCAACACTGTGAAGAAAAGCACAGGCAGCGTATTTCAAGACACAGACAATGACTTTCTGAAGGCTCTGACGGACAGTCCCAGGACTGGTAAATGGGATCATACCAAATCCATAAGCTCCTGTCACAGTAAAGGAAGAACAAGGAAGACGGAGAGCCAAGCAACAGTGGGAATTCTTGGCCAGCTATACACTTCCCAGGGGATATCTAACATAAAAGAAACTGCAAAAACCGAATACCAAAAAACTCCAATTACTACATTAACATATTTTGGATTCCATAGTGTGCCCCTTCCAATGCAGCTCCCTGGCCTGAACCTCCTGACCCGTACTCCGGCTGAATTCACCTCTCTGTTCTCTGCTTGCACAGCTCAGTCTGCCTGGAGCAAAGTCACTCCCTCTGCTTACTTCAAGTTCATGCCCACCAGCCCCAAGTGAGTCCCGCTTCCTTATCAATCACTTCATTTCCCAAGCCCACTCACCCTCCTATTCTTCTCTGGGCCTTTTAAACCTCTTCCCCTCTGTGAAACCTCAGCACTTTTCCCTCGTACAGGACACTGCTCCAGCAACTGTTCCTTTGATAATCCACCTAACTGAATCATTCCTAACAATCTGAGCATCAAGGTCATTTGACATTCTATCCCAGCTCATGGCTATTCCATATTTAAAAGTAACTTTAACATTATCTATCAACTTTATGAAATACCATGACTTGTTAGAAAGCTGCTATAGCGTAGAGTGGGTAACTGACCAAAGGAACACAAGAGAACCTAGTCAGAACCTTATGCTAGGTGGCACATGATTTCAGTAGATGGTTACGATGGTTATTCTTAAAGACAGACAATTCTAACACATGAAGAAAAGTGAGAAGCTGACTAAATAAAGCTAAGAAAGTAATTTTTTTAAATCAAAAGAAAGTTAATAGATAAGACACAAATATTAAACAGTATCGTACAGCATAAGCAAGGCCCTATAAAGAAGTAAAAAGATAAGTCTAATGGGAGAACAGGCAGAACCTTGGAAATGTGTATCATGGAGCAGAAACAGGGTCAGTTGGTAAGCATAAAAAGAGACATATCACTGATCACACTGCATTGCTAATTCATACTGTAATGACCATTTTATACCAATATATTGTCAAAAACCAAAATCAGATGACACCAAAATAATACACTGTTGGCATTGTTTGTCTGAGCATAAACTGACCAATCCTCCAGAAAGGGACTTGGTAAAACTGAAAGCCATAAACCTGGACTTCAGCACCTCCAGCTCTAGTGCAAACTAAGAAAACTCGAGCATGTACACTAGGAGACAGAATGCTTATAGCAATATAGTTTTGAACTGCCCAAAGCTGGAAATAGCACAAAACCCATTAGCAGTAGACTGACTACAAAATTTGGCATACTGCCAACATTATATGTTATATAACCTGAGCATTACACAGCACTGAAAAATGAATAAGGGTTGGCAAGATGGCTTGGTGAGTAAAGGTACTTTCGCTAAGCCCAAGCTCTGAGCTTGATCCCAGGATTCATGTGAGAATACAGATCCCTGAAAGTTGTCCTGGGACCTCTATACATGAACTACGTATGGCAAGCTGGAACAGCACCCCCCATGAGTAAGAACTTTAATTAAAAAAAAAAAAACAACAAAAACCAAACTTGCTGCTACATATAACCAAATAAATGAACTTAAAAGCACAGCAGTGAGTAAATGCCATCATTAAATGTTTATAAACAAGCCACACGGAATAATGTTAATAAAAATTGAAATAGGAACTTGTCTGTTTTTCGAGACAGGGGTTCTCTGTGTAGCCCTGGCTATCCTCGAACTAGGAAATCCACCTGCCTCTGCCCCCCAAGCGCTGGAATTAGAGGCACGCCCCCGCCCCCGTGGATGTGTGAACTTTTAAGGAAGCATACCATGGCAGACTGCAGGAGAGCTCTAGGAGAGGGAGGGGAGCAGAAGAGAACGGTGACTGGTGAGAGTCGGGAGGAGAGAAGAGCCGCATGGTACTAAATGCTGCGAGAGAAGGGGACTTGAAGAAGAAGAAGGCCAAGCTTGGTGATGCACCCTGTAGACCCAGCACTCAAGAGGTTCAAGCATGAGTAATATGAATTTGAGGCCAGCTTGAGCTGCACCGTGAGTACTAGGCCAGACGGGGCATACAGCAAGACCCTGTTTCAAAAGCTGAGAGGAGGAAAAAGAGGTGGAGGTTACAGAAGCCTAACCTGCGTGGTGTAAGAGAACAACCAAGTGTACTTGGAGAGTAATGGCAGGCAAGTGGGATGAAGAGGGAAAGCTGACAGGCAAGCGGGACAGGTGTGGACAGGCGAGAATGGATAGAGAACCAGTTGAATAGAGGAGCAGCGCACTTCCCGGGTTCCACGGCTCACCCACGATTTCATCAAGGGCAGTTGCTGGGAGTCAGTGCTGTTGGGCCAGGGCTGTGCTCTCAAGTGCCCAGCCTTCATAGGTTATTCTATGAAGACAACTGGTCTACAGAGAAAATGCTATGGGAAAGGCCCCAGTGCACAAATTCCCTTACTACCACTTTCACAAATGTGGACCTGCCTGCAATGCCAAAGTCAACAGAAGTTAACTAGAGTCAAAGTAAGTCCTATAAGTCTTTTAAATATCAGTACTCAAATCCAGCTTGAATACTTATATTCTATTTTGGATATGCTACTGACTTTGTGATTAAAGAAACAGAACTGTTAAATCTCAATTTCAGTAACTTGCAAACTACTTTAAAATACTTGTAGTTGTTAAAGTGGTTTGAAAAATAAATAATTCAGAGCTCCAATTTTCCAGGAAGGTACAATTTCCACGTGGCTCTCTTTTGTCCTCAGACTCTAAACATCTGACCTCTCATTCAGGTTTGTGAATGGATACAAGAAACCGCATGTCTACTAAGGCTAAGACATGGACACTGACTCCACAGGGCAATGTCTTCTAGGTTAGCAGGAGATAAGGAAATCATCAGCACATCCTCACCCCTTCACCGGCTTTCTGCAAGTCTGAAGTCGTGTTTCTTGTGTCATTGCCGGCGTCTCCGCCCTCAGAGCTGCTTTTGTTTTCCTCTTCTTTGCAGTCTTTATCATCTTCATCTCCTGGAGATTTCCGGGACTGTTTAGAAGACTTCTAAATATTAAAAGTTAAAAATTAGAGTCAAAAGCAGAGCTCCAGCAAATGCACAAAAATAAGTAAAGAGGTGCATTAGGAGCTGGTTTGCATATCGTCTGACTCTATGGAGCACATACACAACACATTTAGTGTGCCAAGGCTGGACTAGGTGCTGCTGGACAAGTCATTTTACTTCTCTGGGCCTAGAGTAACTAGCTGGAAAGGAAGCAGATACAGGCTAGACAACCACCTAATTATAGCAAGAAATATGATATTAAAACTTGGACTCTACAGACACCCACAGCATGACTAAACACAACTGGGTGAGGACCTACCACCTTAGTAGATATCAGAACTGAAAGTCACCTTATAGCAATAGAAACAAAGGTCCCGAGAGTCGGGGTGAACTTCCCGAGACAGCACATGACATTGAAGGCAGAAGACCTTGTGCTGTTTGACCAGGGACAGACTTAGAAAGACTCTGACAAAGCCTTCCCACCACAGCATGACACCACAATATAATCTTTAAACTACGGGTAATTACTTAATCACCAAGGAACACTGGCGAGCTAGGGCGTTTTCTTTGTCATCTTCCATTTGAAATCAAATTATAGTTTGCAGCAGAAGTCGCCTGGCAGAACAGTACTAAAGCTAGAAAAATATGGCTTCAATTGTATGTCTTATATATGATGGTGAAATGTAACATTTTTAACATTTCCCTTTAAAAGACTTTTTTTGGAATTTTTAGAATTATATGTATTTATTGTGTATGAGTATGTATTTGTATGGGTGTATGCACCTGCCACAGCATGTGTGGAAGTCAGAGAACATCCTTGGGAACTAGTTCTCTCCTTCCATCATGTGGTTCCTGAACTGGTCATCAGACTTGGTGGCAACTGCTGTTACCAACTGAGTGACCATGATGACTCCTCTTAAGAAGTTTTTTCTTTTAAAGTAAAAAGCAAGTTTAATTACAAGCATATAAACAATAAACAATGACTAATGGGCTTGTGTGAACGACTACTAGGTAGAAAACACAAAGCTAAGCTGTCTGTCCAAATGCAGTCCCTTTAACATGTTCTGAACTTGACCAGCTTGCCCTTTATCTATTAAATCTGTATTTCTCTTAAGAGGTTTTAATGGTTGGGCTTGTAGCTCGGGTAGCAGTGCTTGACTAGCATGCAGGAAAGCCTGGGTTTGATCCCCAGCACTATATATACTGGGCATGAGGATGGATATTTGTCATCTCAGCCCTCAGAAGACAGAGGAGGAGGCTCAAAAGTTCAACAACATGATTGGGTTACATATGAGTTTGACACCAACCTGGGCTACATGAGGCCATTTCTCTAGAGGAGAAAAGGAAGGTGAGGAGAAATATTTTTAGATCAATCTCCAAATACTTTAAAAAAAAAAAAAAACTAAGGTAAATTGACTAACCCAATAATTTTTTGGATTTCCAGAAATGAATTAGCAAATTGGAACCTTCTCATACAATCCGATTTTAAAAATTATTTTGTATGTGTGTGGTACAGGGGCAGTTGTAAGTGCTTGTGAGCAACCTGATGTGAGCAATGAGAATTGAACTCTGGTCCTCTACAAGAACAAGCGCTTTCAACTTCTAAGCCATCTCTCCAGTCCCTTACATATATAATGTTTTTTTAAATGCAAAGACTGGCTGGAGAGATGGCTGTGGTTAAAAGAGATTACTTGCAGAGGACCTGGGTTTAGTTCCCAGCACTGATATAGTGGCTAACAACCACTCATAATTACAGTTTCAGGGGATCCAATTTCCCATTCTGGTCTACATGCAATACACACACATGTTGTATATACAAACAGGCAGGCAACACACACATGAAATAAACCTAAAACACAAAGAGAAAGATCTTCTAGTTACAGAACACAATAGATTGCTTCTATTTTACTTGATTAAAACTACCAACCATAGCCAAACTGTTAGTTTAAAATGCTATCGTTTTTTACCTTTTTAGATTGCGGTATCCTCAAGTAACAATGCTGACCTCCCACTCTTAGCCGAACGTAGAACATCATAATATATATAAATGCCTGTGCAGGTTGTTTGTAAGTAACCCTGAGTATGCTTCTCAGCACTTAGCATGATACAAACACTAAGTCTCACACCAATGAGAGCCAGGGCATTTTTAGACATCTCCTAATGAGTGACAATAGTATCTTCGCAGGAAATCTGGCTGCAAAACTAATGCTGTAAAGCTCTTCAGATCATAAGTCCTGTAAGTTTCTTTTAAATTAGTGTTTATCATCTGTTTTATCAGTGTGGACTTGAGTTGGTTTTACGTTTAACTGTTGTTCTGCTAACTAAAATTCTTGCTCTTTTAGCATTTTTACTAATTTGTTTTAAGGATCTGATAAGCCTTAACCATAAATCATTTGCATAAAATACTTTTAATTTACAGTTTTCTAGTATCTACTAGTGCTTGTTTAACATGAACCAGCTATACACTTGTTAAAAGATAAGTCACTTTCCTCAGACCTGCTGTACTTTGGCTTTTTTATTTTGATTGAGTTTTTTTCCCCTCACAGGTAAATGCAATCCTGTAGATAGAGGAGATATGAGATAATCCTTTTACCTAACTGGATGTTACAGAAGGTTTACAGACTACTGGTTTTCAAGAACAAAAGTAGACTATTCAATTGTAAGAGAGATTCATGTATTCAACAAAAAGAAAACACTGGGAATCCAGAGAGTAACACGGCTACAGTAGGAAGTGGTTCTCCCGCTGTCATTTCCGTGTTGGCCGACTTATAAACTAGATTCCCAGCCTTTCCACCAAGTTCTGGAACAGCAGCTCTGGGACCTTAAGGCATGTCAACAGCAATCCATAGGATTCTGATCTAAGTGACAGTTGAGACCCACTGTGTTTTTTTTTTTGTTGTTGTTGTTGTTTTTTTTTTTCTTCTGCTTTTTCGAGACAGGGTTTCTCTGTGGTTTTGGAGCCTGTCCTGGAACTAGCTCTTGTAGACCAGGCTGGTCTCGAACTCACAGAGATCCTCCTGCCTCTGCCTCCCAAGTGCTGGGATTAAAGGCGTGCGCCACCACCGCCCGGCTCCACTGTGTTATTAACAGGAAAAAGGTCCAGTCTGACCAGGCTTCTCAGCTACCTGTAACCACAGCATTTCAGAGTTTGGGGCAGAAAGACCACCATGAGTTCAAGGCTTGTCTGAGATATATATTCAGTTTCAGGCTAGGCTGGATTACAGAGATAGACCCTCTACAAAGAAAACAAACTAACTAACAAAAAAAACAAGCAAACAAAAACCCAAACACCTTACCTCCACTTCAACACACAAATGTATATAAAAAAGTTAGAATTCTGGGCTGGGTACTAAGTAGCTCAGGTGGTAGAGTATTAGCCTAGCATGTACAAAGAGTTTTAATTCCTGGCATTGTGGAAAGCCAGCAACAGTAAAAACTAAACATAGTTCTTAAGTGATCATGAAAATTTCAATTAAATAAAAATAGTTAATTCTAATTAATTAAAATTAAACAATCCTTTAAATGGTAAATTTCAGGCTTCACCTTTACTGTTGTAAAGTGCTAACTCTACCCTAACTATGAGTCTTGGTATTGTTGATTGTGGAAACATGCAATGAAATAGTGACATTTAAAGGCAACATGTCCATTATTAAGTCTTTGAAGCCTTATGTAGCTTTTACATAATTTAAGGTTGCAAACACATTCCATACAAGCTCAGCAGGTAATCAATTAAGTAGAAATTCAAATGGATGTTTAAGGAAAACACTAATGCTAAAAGAAACTCAACTTAAAACTAACCAACTTTATCCTCACCAAAAGCAGTCATTTGTTTGCTTGTGTGTGTGTGTGTGTGCGTGTGTGTGCACGTGTCCAATTCTTCCTACCCCCTCCCCACTATTTTCCCCTCCTAACTACATGTGCTTGTGCTTTTTTTTTTTTTTAAATTTAATACTCACTGCATACATTTAGTGCTGCCTATATATATGTGGAACACAATGGTCTCAAAGGGCCTGAATCTACCTTATATTTTTAGGTAGGGTCTCTTACTGGACTCCCTCATTGGGCTAGACTGGGTGACCAGCAAGCCCCTTCCAGGGATCATCCTGTCTCACCTACCCTGCCAGCTCGGGGGTTACAACCACATGGGCCCCGATTTCAGGTGGGTGCTAGGTTATCTAGACTTGGTCCTCATTCTTGTGCAGTAAGCATTTTACCTACTGAACCATCTCTCCAGCCCTAGTAGTAGTCACTAAGATACATAGTGAATCACACAACTAGATACATAGGAAAAAACAATGAATGGATAGCATTTCAGCTGTATGTTAGTAGGTAGATTTTAACAACTGCCAAAGTTAAATCCTAATTGTATGAGAAGCTCTTGGTACTTGTTTTCTCAGGGGTTCCTAATTATATAGAGCCAATAAATACAAGAATCAAAATAGAAATAATTTCAAGAGTTCAATCATGTGACAGACTCTACTGAATCTTGAACCAATCTTAGCTCCTCAAGGATCCATTTCTCTTACTTTCAACTTACTTTCAAAAGTTTTCACAAATCTCAGTATTTTTGACTTCATATCTAAAGTACCGTATAGCAAACCTACTCCTTCCCTTTGTAAATCTGCCATCACGTCACTGCTGCTTCGTTTGGAACAGACCTGGACCCATTCACCGACACCGCTTGCAAGTTTGCACTGTTCAGCATTGACCTGTGTCTCTATGCTCCAGATCTAAGGGTACCTGTGCTTTCTGTTTTCATCCTCTTTTCATGATTTACATTTGTTTATTATTTACTTGTTTATTGTGCCCCCTCTCCCTTTCGCTGGAGTCGGAATCCTCAGTCCTGCATACCCAGTTTAACTCAATGTCTGGTACGGATGCACCCTACAGTATTTTGTTTAACCTTCCTCCTTCAACTAAGCATGCAGTACGTTCAGGGCAATCAGCTGTGACTCCCCGAATACCTCAGGGCTTCTGCCTTTCTGCCTCTAGAGTTTGTAGTGTGTCTGTGGAGGTGGGGAGGGGATGTGGCTGAATCACATGTTCTAGGTTAGCACTTTGCCAAGCAACTATACCTCCTACCCAGAAGAAAGCCTTTAGTGAACATGCATGAGCCATGAATAGTGGGAGGAGGTTATCATGACCTTTGAAGTGCGGGACTTTTTCCGTTTTGAGCCTCCTTTCTCACTCTTCCTTTTGCCTTTTCCATCTTCTACTCTACCGCCTTCCTCCTCGCTGCTCGCGTCTGCGGCATTCCCACCTTCTCCCTCAGTTTCTGAAGAGCTCTGCTGCTGAATTGTCTAAGGGAAAAAAAATCAGCCAATTACATTTTAGAAAAAAAAAAAAAGAACACAAACTGTGGAAACAATCACTCTGCTTAAATTTCAAAGACTTTGGCCTACTTCTAACATTTTAAAATAAAGAACTATGACAGCCAGGCACAGTGGCACACATCTCTAATTCCAGCTGAGGTAGGAGGGTTGCTTGTGGTCAAGAATTTGAAGCTAATCTCAGCAGCATGGGTAATCCTGATTCAATTAATGACCCAAATGACTGTCAAGAGTCGATTTTTCAATGTTCAATGGCCACTTAACTCAGACTCTTCTGGGCAAGACTTGGTACTTAATCAAAAAAACTGCTGCTATAGCCAAAGAAGAACTCTGACTTCAAACGAATGAAAGGTAAGTACTAAAAAGAAGGACATTTTACAAAGATGCATAAGAGTTAAAAGCAAGGAATAAGAGTACAACAAGAGACTGTGATGCAAACTATTACCTGGTACCCAGTAAATTTCACTCCTGGGTTATTTTCAATTTCCCATAATCCTTCATTAAATCCTTTCCGTTTGTTTGACTTTCCAAACTTGTCTTTGTATTCCTTATATGGGAAAAGGTCTTTAGGACCTAGAAATGCACTGCAGAGATAGATCAGAAATAGAACTGACACGCTGACCTTCAAATACAAGGTACTGTAAATATCAAGATCAAATACGATGTCAGAGCACATTACAATAAAGTTATTTAAAGTATATATAAACCCTCTGGGTTAAACACATATCACAAGATGCTTTAAAAACATATTTCAAGGCGATAAAATGGATATCTGAGTATGTAAAGTCAGCAACTGTGGACTGTCCAATTTTGACTTTATATTAATATTACCAATATACTTCGTTTAAAATTGATTTCTTGTTACACAAGATAGAATTAGAGCTATTTACTTTGTGTCAATCATCATTTTAAACTAGTATTTATGTTAATCTTACTGTAGGTAAGGGTTTGTGAGATTTATATTAGGAATTTAAATACTGGAATAAAAATTATTTAATTCTGCATACTACTTTAGAATAGTTAGCCTAGCCAAAATTATTTCTGTAAATTGCTTGGGGGGAGAACAACCCAGAAGTGGCAAAGTAAACAAAATTATATCTAATTTAAAGCTTTCCTAACTAAATTAATTATAATCGAGAAAAAGTAGTTAAATTCTGTAGGTAACAGACTGTGGCACACTGAACAGAACCTTTAATATCGTGACTTGTGATCTTAATCTAGTGAGTGAAACTACTAAGGCTCACTTTGACTGACATCCTTGAGACATTTCAAATTAAAGTTTACGTAGCTATTAATATGACAAATACCAGTCAGACTCCTATAATGTGTCAGGCATTGTTGCAATGGTATGGGAATAAGGCACAGCAATTGCTGCCTTCAGGAAGTACAGGTGCTGATAGTAGACCAATTAAAATGGCAAACTAAACACATATTTCTTGTATACAAAGAAGGATGGTGTCTTAGTTTCTTTTCCTGTTTCTGTGATAAAACACCCGGACAGAGCAACTTAAGGAAGGAAGGGTTGATCTGGCATATAGTTGAGGTTAACATCCACCACTGTCGGGAAGTCAAGGGTTCTGACACAGCTAGACACATCACATCCACAGTCAAGAGCAGAAAGCAATGAGTTAACGCATGCACGCTGAAGCTCAACTCATTCCACTCATACAGTCAGAATCAATCCTAGGGAATGGCGCTCTCACAGTGGGTGGGTCTTTCTAGTTCAAATAACCAATTAAGAAAACCCCTCACAGACAAATTATTCGCCTAGCTAATTTCTCACTGAAACTCTTTCTCTGGTGAGTCTAGGTTGGGTTGTTGACAATTAAAACTAGCCCATCCCAGATGGATGCATTAGGGATGACTTCTACAATTTCAGCTATAAAGACTGGAGAAGGCATGACCAGAAAGGGAACTTCTAAGTAAAGGAGGTGAAGGCACCCTCTGTGCTGTTACCTGGGAAAAATTATGTGTCTGAGAAACACAGAAGAGGCCAGGGCAGCTAGAGTGAAATGAGTAACAATAACCAGTATGGACATGGTTAGAGAGGTAACAGGCTAGCGACCTGTTTAGGGCCTTGGAGCTCATTGCAAAGGTACTGTGTAGTATGGGAAGCCATGCAAGGTTCTGAGTTGTGTTCATAGCACCATTTGGCTGTCATGTTGGAAACCAAGTGAAGGTTAGGTACTAGGATGTAAGCAAAAGCTAACAGAAGGCTACTGAAAAAAAATATGATGGCAACTTGGGCCAGGGTGTAGTTGGTGAAGAAATGATCAAAAATCAGATTTCATTCTCAGGAAAAAAACCTTGGTGGAAAAACTGGATTTGAGGCTAGGGTTCAGGATGATAAATAAGAAAGCTAGAGTTGTTAGTTTCTGAAATGTTTCTCTCTCTCTCTCTCTCCTCTCCCTCCCCCCCCCCCTTCGACAGGGTTTCTCTGTGGCTTTGGAGCCTTTCCTGGAACTAGCGCTTGTAGACCTCTCGAACACACAGAGATCCGCCTGCCTCTGTCTCCCGAGTGCTGGGATTAAAGGCGTGTGCCACCATCGCCCGGTGACGATTTTTCTCTTGCAGAAAAAAATTTGGGATGAAGCATATTGTTAGTTGTAAAACTTGAAGTCCCAGTTAAAACATTCAAAAGAAGATATCAAGTAGGGAGCTAGAAAATATTTTCTGGAGATTAAAGAAAACTATGAGCTAGAGATAGGAATTTAGAAATCAGAAAAAGATGATACTGAAACCTTTCATTCAACATGCTAGCAGTAATTCATAAATTCCATTTTCTGACTGGGTATAGCAATGACCTCTCCAGATGGTTTAAAAATAAACTAACAAATCTACGTATACTAAGTGTGTTGGCACACTTACAATGCACATGGGAGGTGGAGGCAGGAGTCTGAGCCTATGGGCTCTGTGAGACCCTGTCTATCAGGGAAGAGTGTAGACCTGGTAGTTAGCCATACTCCAGGAAGACCACATGTGGTTGTTTTAAAGGAAATGCCCCCCAAAGGAAGTGGCTCTATTAGGACATGTGGCTTTGTTGGAGGAAGTGTGTTACTATGGAGGCGGGTTTTGAGGTCTCATACATGTTCAAGCCACACCCATGTTTCAAACTACTTCCTGCTGCCTTTAAGTCAAGATGCAGGACACTTGGCTACTTCTCCAGCACTATGTCTGCCTGCATGCCACCATGTCACACCATAATGATAAGGGACTAAACATCTGTGCTGTGGGATAATGCTCTTGAACACTGTAAAGATTTGTCATATTGGCTTAATAAAACGCTGACTGGCCAGGAGACAGGCAGGAAGCATAGGCAGGGCAACCAGATGAGGAGAATTCTGGGAAGAGATGCAGTCATAATCCAGAAACAGACGAGGCAAGAGAGAATGCCTTACTAAGAAAAGGTACCAACCCACATGGCTAAACATAGACAAGAATTATGGGTGAAGCCGGGCGGTGGTGGTGCACGCCTTTAATCCCAGCACTTGGGAGGCAGAGGCAGGCGGATCTCTGTGAGTTCGAGACCAGCCTGGTCTACAAGAGCTAGTTCCAGGACAGGCTCCAAAACCACAAAGAAACCCTGTCTCGAAAAACCAAAAAAAAAAAAAAAGAATTATGGGTGAATTTAAGTTGTAAGAGCTAGTTAGTAATAAGCCTAAGCAATAGGTCAAACAGTTTATAATGAATATAAGCTTCTGTGTGTTCATTTGGGACTGAATTGCTGTGGGACTGTGTGGGACAGAACCTTCAGTAGGCACCTCTGAAAATGTAAGCCACCACAATTAAATGTTCTTCCTTACTAGAGTTGCCATGGTCATGGTGTCTCTTCACATTAATAGGAACCTAAACTAAGATACCACACATCCAAGAATATTTGGGCAGCACAAATTGTTCCTGCCTGGTGGTTTAAAAAGAAAAGACACAAAGTTGAATGAGTAGGGAAGGAGGTGTGGGTCCAGGAAGAGTTGGAGGAGAAGAAAGGAAATGCTCAAATACACAATCAAGAATAAAACTTTTGAGGGATGGGTAGGTTAAAGTTTTATTTGATGAACATCATGAACATGAGAAAAAGTGGACATTATATGTCTACTTCACTTTCAAGGAAACTTAACAGGAATTATTACTCTAGCCTTTGACTTTTGCAATCATTGATCTATGCATAGGAAACAACTGTGGGTTAAGCTGCTTAAAGTTTGTGTGCCAGTTGGCAGGTCTTTAAGGGCACCTTTCCACTTCCATTGATTTACAGAATACCTTAAAAAACAAATACTTACCAAGGGAATAAAAGTAAACACATAATTTTAGTAAAAGGTGCATACAGTACAAGTGAGATTTTTTTTAAGTTAACTTTTGCTTTGTCCCCAAAAATGCAGCCAGATAATTTGGAACAGGTCATTCTAAGGAAACCAGAACAATGGTATGCATATAAAATAAGGTCAGGAGTGAGGTAAATAAAATATGTATCACAAAGCATATTCTATTGATAGGTAAAACATTTACTTCTAAGCTTTCTAGCAACCTAAGAAAAGGTATATACAGTGTTTGTCAGATAAAAATAAGACTTGTGTTTAGCTTCTTGCCTCCTTGAGGACTTGTAGCTAGTCCAGCAACACACACATACACACACACAGAACAACAACAATAAAATTAAGCCAAAATAAACTAAACTCAAAACAATACCAAAAAGTCCTAAAAGATTATTTCCTGAAAGATACACATTATCTCTCACACAAGAAAATAACTTTCTGTCTTCAGGACTTTACCCTGGTGCTTTCAAGACCAGAATGAGGTGAAGTTGGAATGGGAGAAATAGCAAGCTAAGATTCCTTTCAAACTCTGCTAACATTTAAATGAAAGTAAATGATAGAGAGTGGCAAGACTGCAAATTATCCCCAAAACCATCTTCTTCTTCTTCTGTCTTTCATTAACAGGTTATTACTCCTCCCATATTTTAAAACTGCTGAACTGGAAACCATTTCCCAGTTTCCCTATGGCTGTGTGCGGTTCCATGACCAAATTCTTGACACTGGAATGAGTGCAAGCAGAAGTGACTGAGGGACCTTTCTTGCCATTTCCTTACAAGTCATCCTGTTTTTCACTCTTCTCTCTTTCCCTCTCCCTAGAAGATGCACATGTACAACGGAAACGTCAGTATTTAAATAAAGCCAATGAGCTAGGTGTGCAGACAAATGACTTTAACCTCCGCACTTAGGAGGAGAAGCAGAGGGATCTCCGTGAGCTCAAGGCCAATGTGGTCTATATAGCGAGGCTCTCACGAACAGGCACACAAGGGTAATACCAAGGACTGGTAGGATCTGAGAGAGGGTGCAACTCTTAGAACTCATTTAGAGCAAATCTGTCTATCCACTGTGCCCACTTCTGGATTACTGTGAAAAAAGGAAATAAACGTATATATTACTAGAATCCATATATTAACAAATGTAATTAGAAAATCTTTAAAAGGCAGTATGTTTGTTTTAGGTCTAAAGCTGAAAGAGCTAAGAGAACATAACTTTGTCCTATAAAAATGAGTGGAAGACGCTTCTCTAAATGGGACATGTATGTACAGAGTCCCAGCAGTAAGTCCATTGCTCTAGGACTTCACAAGTGTCCTGAAAGGAGACTTGGGTTGATAACCAACACTTAAAATAGAAACAGAAATGGCATTTAAAGCAAAGATGTGCTTTCAGTAATCAAGACTTCTATGAACAAAAACTTACTTTATGGTTTGGATTTGAAATGCCCCCTCTCCCTTGCTCTAAGGTTCAAACATTTAGTACCCAGACAGTGATGTTAATTTGGGAAGTTGTGGAGTCTTATGGGGTGAGGCATGAATGATAGGTCATTAGAAACGTACCTTTTAAGCTATGGCCATGCCTGCCCCGGCTTGCCTTTTCTGCATGTCCTAGTCCTAGTCCACATGTAAAAACCTATAACCACATATTCTTCTTGCACAGACTCCACCATGCCTTCCCTGATGTGAGGAACTGAAATCCCCTGGCTTTCTTCCCAAACTTGCTTCTGTTGTGTTTTGTTACAACATGCAAAAATAACTAATGCACCTTATAGTAATAAAATGTGTTAAGTCTGTTATTTTATAAGAGGACATAATAAGTAACATTAAACAGTATAGATCACATATTAATATGTAATCTAGTGGAATCAGATCAGAGCTGTTGAAACTTAGGCTATTTTGTTAACTTACGTTTCATGGGTACCAAAAAAGAAGATGGGATACTTGTTGGCTGGAGGCTTCACAGCTCCCTCTGGGAGTTCATCAATCTATTAAAGATAAATTCAGTTATGAAAGAATGTTGTAAACACAATAGAAACAATGTTTTAATAATTTATTGCCAATTTCAAAATAATATTGGTGTAATAAAAATTCTAAGTTTTTCTTAAACCTAGTAAAATTCTTCTAAACATCCTATTTAAAACTGTACATTAGTTATATCCATTACAATAATTTATTGAGGCTGACCTATTCATGCCTTTTGACTCAACAGAATTACTCCTACTCCTGGAAATCTGTTCTAGTGAAATGAAGCAAAAGCTGGACTTTTGACAGGGTGTCTCTGTTGCTCTAAAGCCTGTCCTGGAACTCCCTCTGTAGACCAGGCTGGCCTCAAACTCACAGAGATCCGCCTGCCTCTGCTTCCTGAGTGCAGGGATTAAAGGTGTGCGCCACCACTGTCTGATGTCAAAAGATGTACTTTTAAAAGTAATGACAAACACATATCTCTAAAATACATTTTAACATAGGGGTATGAGAACTAATAATGTATTATTATGCAACCATTGGTCTGGACCATGCTGAGTTTCTCTCTCCAACCACATAAGACTTAAAGATACACATTTATTATTTCATTTCCAGATTCTTTTTTTTTTTTTTTTTTTTGGTTTGGTTTTTCGAGACAGGGTTTCTCTGTAGCTTTGGTTCCGGTCCTGGAACTAGCTCTTGTAGACCAGGCTGGCCTCGAACTCCCAGAGATCCGCCTGCCTCTGCCTCCCGAGTGCTGGGATTAAAGGCGTGCGCCACCACCGTCCGGCTCATGTTCCAGATTCTATAGCTTTTTGTTGCATATCTATCATTCCTAGTTATGTATCTGAGCAATTTCTGTTTTTCTTTTTGTAGACAGGGTTTCTCTATAGCTTTAGAGCGCGTCCTGGAACTAGCTCTTGTAGATCAGGCTGGCCTCAAACTCACAGAGATCAATTTGCTTCTGCCTCCCAAGTGTCAGGATAAAGGCGTACGCCACCACCGCCCGGCCATTTCCTTTTTTTTTTGTTTTTTTTTTTTTTAAATAAAGTTAAGTCAGCGCTTCTCAAGATCTACCAGTTCTTTTATTTGTTTGTTTGTTTGTTTACTTATTTAATTTTTCATGACAGGGTTTCTCTACATAACAGTCCTGGAACTCGCTTTGTAGACCAAGCTGATTAAAGGTGTGCACCACTACTGCCTGGCAAGATCTACCAGTTCTAAGTGCCACTGAGGTTAAAAACTTCAGATAGAATAAGGTCAAAATTCCCTAGAATATTCCAAGAAATGTTCATTCTTCTCCTCATATCATGATACAATATGAAACTAGATGCGATTATTTATAAGCGTGCTATTTTTAATTTTGTTATGTTGAGACAGGGTCTCATACTGTAACTCAGGCTGGCCTGGAACCCACTACGTAGCCCAGGCTGTCCTCCAGCCTCTGCTCCCTGAATGCTGGGCTTACATACAAGCAACAGCAAGCTATTCTCTTTCTGTCTTTGCTGATGGCTGAACTTCTCATTTTTCAGAGACATATATTATTCAATTACAAAAATGAATATTTGTTTACAATATTTTGTTAGTAAAATAAGCTCCAAGAAATCATCAGCAATTTCCCATAATGCTTATCTAGAAATGGTTTCTAGTTACAATACAGCTTTCTAATTCTACCCTGAACATTTCAAACCCTGCATTGACAAATGAGGGGCTCTGAAATTTAGGATTAACATTGTAAATCTACCTGTTGGCCATGCTTTCCTCTGGAAGCTAGCTAGATATGAGTACAAGTCATGACTGTCACTTACTGGCTATGTGATCCTGGGCAAATTACTCAACTGTAGCTTCTTCATCTCTTCACATGACACACATATTACTACTGTGACTATCAAATGAAAGGCAGCTTTGCATCCCTAGCTCCAGGTGTTCAATAAATAGGCACTAGATAATTATTAATACCATTAGCCTATGAAACTTTCCAGGGGCTGTATCTTGTTTGTATGCAGGCATGTGCATGCATGCAGAGGCATGAGGCGGACACCAGTGGCCTTTCATCAATTGCTTTCCACCTTTACTTTTTGAAACATGGTCTCTACCTGAACCTGAAGCTCACTGATTCCACTAGGCTGGGCAGCCAACGAGTGTCACAGATCTACTCCACTAGGATCTGAACTCAGGCTCTCATGCTTCCCTATCTATAGTCATTTCCCTAGCCCCTGTAGGAGCTATATCATATTTAGAATGTTATCCCTAATACTATTGCTTAAATATGGTCTGAGAGTATCCCTCGATTGTTCATGTGTTAGAAGCTTGGTTTCCTAGTGTAGGGATGTGAAGAAGTGGTAGTACCTCTACTGGAAGAAGCTCCTGGGACATTGTCCTGGGAAAGAGATCATGGTGTTCTCACAGGATCCCTGAGTTAGTTTTATAAAAGCCAGAGCTCACCTCCTAAGTTCTCTGCCACTTCCTGTCTTCTAGGAAGGATTTCCCTCACACTCTACCGTCATCTACCATTCACTGTGACTAGGGCAGCAGCCACAACAGACTGCTGACATGCTGGGAGGACTTCAGCATCACCCACAAACAGACTGGTTCACTTATCTAAGGTACGACAAATAGTGCTTCTCAATCTTTGTTTGTCATATGATAAAAAAATCTACCATATCACAATGGGAAAATCTCATGACTTTGTTAAGCAAAAAAGAAAAATACTTTATGTTCATCATTGATTATAATTATATGTATGTATTTTTATAGATGGATACTAGGAAGGAATAGGAAAATATAAACATCTAAGTGTAAGGTCAGTGGTATTAAAGGAGAAAAATTCTCCCTTTTCAATTTCCTTTTTGTTCTCATAATTTACAAAAGAAAACCTTTATATCAGAGGACTAAAATGACTATTATATAAACAGAAAATTTCTTGTATTTCTGTACTGCTGCTGTTTTAATCAAACCCATAAAGATCGAAGCCGGGTGGTGGTGGCATACGCCTTTAATCACAGCACTCTGGAAGCAGAGGTAGGCAGATCTCTGTAAGTTTGAGCTAGCATGGTTTACGTGGTGGTTCCAGGACAGCCAGAGCTACACAAAGAAGCCCTATCTTGAAAAACAAAACCAAACAAAACAAAAAGATAAAATCAAGTCATTTCAGTGTGAATAATTTTGTCTCATTTGTTTCTGAAATTTAAAAAAAAATGAACAGATTTTCTAATTGTAACATGTTCCAAAATTAGTCTGCTGACTGTAAACACTCTTAGAGCTAGTCAATGCATGCATGAACTATGTTTTTAGATACTAGACATCAGAGGGCACAGGACTATAGTCCCCAGGGGCCAGTGTTTTAAGAAGCCTCTAGGCGATTTTGACACACCCATGTCAGTCTCTTGTGGTTCTTGTAGATGAGCCATGATGTTTGTATTAACATAAAGTCCTCTAAATCTTCAGGCTTTTTTTTTTTTTTTTTTTTTTTTTTTTTTTTGGTTTTTCGAGACAGGGTTTCTCTGTGGTTTTGACCAGGCTGGTCTTGAACTCACAGAGATCCGCCTGCCTCTGCCTCCTGAGTGCTGAGATTAAAGGCGTGCGCCACCACCGCCCGGCCCTATCTTCAAGCTTTTTGTATTCAGACTGCAAGCTTATTTTCCTAATTCTTTCAGAAAGTCCTGTTAAGTATGTAGACATTTAGAAATAAATTCTTAGAGAAACTGAAAACTTGCAAGCATTTTAAAAATAGGAATCAGATGGGTTTGTTTTCATGTGAACTTTTAAAATTTCTTACACTACTGTGAAGCTGGTATTACTTCTGCATGTTTAAAATAAATGAACATGTAAGCAAATTACAATTCTGAGGTTTCTTGCTTTTTGTTTTTTCTTTGGAGGTCTCACTAGGTAACCCGCCTGACTTCAAACTCAAAATCCATTTGACAAAGCCTCTGAGTGCGGAGATTACAGGCATGCTCCACACACTTAGCTCCTTACAGCCATTTTCTGTGTGTAACTATGCACACCTGTGCACAGGGCATGGCGGCCATGGGGTGTCTTCTATTTTACTCCATCAAGATAGGGTCTTTTACTGAACATGGAGCTCACTTGTTTTTGTTTTTTTTTTGTTTGCTATTATTTGTTTTTATTTTGTTTTATTTATTTATTTATTTATTTATTTATTTATTTATTTATTTATTTATTTATTTATTTTTGAGACAGGGTCTCTAAGTAGCCTTGGCTGTCCTGGAACTCACTCTAGACCAGGCTGGCTTCCAACTGTGAGATCTGCCTGCCTCTGCCTCCCAAGTACTGGGACTAGAGGCCTGTGCCACCACCGGCAGCAACTTTATTACTTTTATGAGTTGTAATGTAAATGTATCTGATATGTGACCCCTGTGAAAGAGAATCGTGACCCACAGGTAGAACACAACTGGCTTAAATGATGTCTGAAAGCTCAACATCTAATATAGTTAGGAGGGCCTCTACTGCACTAGCTGGCAGCTCTCCCAGCCTGCACCCATAGATACGGCCCTCACACAAAGAATCTTTCCCAATCAAGGGTAACGGGCAGAGCTCCTACTATCCCCGAAGATCAGCATTCAGTTCCCTGTTGACCCTTGAAATTACTCTAATAACCAAACATATTCTCCTGTGGTAACTGCATGGCACCTGATCCTATTGAAACTATCAGCCCCATTTTACACTGTCCACTGCTTCTGAGTAGAGCTACCATTGGGCCTGTGGAGTGTATAATGTCTTTTTTTCACTCCAGGCTTTGAGTAATGCAATTAATAGTCTGCTGCCTGTCACATCTGCCCAGTATTGGGTATTTGGGCATCCCCACAGCTACACAGTAGGAATTTCTCCCTCACTAGGGGACGAATTAGTGATTAAAATGCACCAACATGAGGGTAATGTAATCATGACATGGAGATCAAGGGATTGGATTCCACATGGTGGCTAAATGTGAATAATTTGTGTGCCCATCCATCCTGAGAGTCTAGCTGGAGGCTGAGGGGGTCAGAAGTCCTAAGGGGCAGGGCCCAGGGAAAGACATGAAGGCTCCTCCCTGGGCAAGATCTCTTCTCTTAGAAGGGACCACGCTCAGCTCTTTCACCTCACTCATATTTCTGTTCAACTCCATCAAAGACTCTTCACAACCTACTTCAAAACCACTTCCTTCCATATCCCTTTCCCTTCTGGTTTACTGCTTTAGCACTCTCTGACACAGAAATGCATGCTTGTGCACATCTGTCTCTTGGCACTGCGACACTCTCTCTTGTCCTTCTCACGGCTGTATTCCCGCTGCATACAGCAATGCTTGAGTGGAAGACATTTTAAGTTGAATCCTACCTCTACGTGCTGTGTGTCTGAAAAAGGGGGTAGAGACAGAGATGGGGACAAAGTGCTGAATGAGGGTTGGGAAACAGCTCAGAGGGTGAAAGTGTCTGCTGCCCAAGCCTGGCAACGTGAATTTGAGCTCCTCTCCAGGAACTCATGATGGAAGGAACTGACTCCAGTTTTCTCTGATCTCTATGTAAGCTGTGGCAAGTGCACATCCATACTCATATATGCAGAATTCCTTCTTTGATATAGGTTCTTCCTGTGTCTCACAGGGTTGCCTCAAGCTCACAGTCTCCTATGTCAGCCTCCTGATGAGTTAGGACTGGCTGCATGTGTCACTGCATACAGCAGACATCACCATTTGTTTATTAAAACTATTAATCATTTTCCTTTGTGGCTTATGAGTCTGGATCTTGCTTAAGAGCATTTCCTAGTTCAAGATTATGAAGAACATCTCTTACGTTTTCTCTATCATCGCTTTCCTTATTTATTTAGAGGTAGGGTCTCACTCTGCATCCCAAGTGTTTGGATTATAGGTACAAGCTACAATGCTAGGATATTTCTGTGGTTTTAACGAATTGTTTCCTAAACCTAGAAATGTGCCTGAAACTGGGTACAGGAAAATGGACAAAACAAGTACTAGCAACGCTACTGCAAATATTTAAGAAATTGATACCATTCTTTTTATTGTAAAATTAAAAAAACACACCATAGTTTAACAATTCTACTGCTAGCAAACAGTCTATCTTGTAGAAGAGCCTGGAAACATAAAGAAACCAAAAAGTTCACTGGACCACTCCAGCCCAAACGTAAGATCATTAGTATAGGTAGAAATGGTTAAATAAATGTTAAGTAGTATATACTACTATAAACCTCAGTCACGATCTATTATGTACGGACTTGAAAAGCTAGTAATATATCAAGGTCAAGGGGATACACACTGAAAAAAAAGACAATCCCATAAAACTCTGTGTGTGTTCATTTAACATAAAACATCAGAAAGGATATGTTCTGAACTGTGACAACCAGTCACCTCTGTAGTAGTAATTAGTGCTACAGATTTACATTTTCTTTAGAAATAAAAAACAAACACAAGTACATAAAATGGTCATGCATTTCATATTTTGCACCAGTTCTTACAAAGCCTATCTAAAAAAAAAAAAAAAAATTGCCCAGGGCATGGAATTCTCATTAAAAACTGGCTAGAGAATCTATCATGTGCCAAGGACTATTTCTTTAGCCAACTTTTCTCAGTACAAAACCAATGAAACCCCTGTCTGACTGGAGAGAACACCTTTTCCCACTACAGGCCACTTTTAGAGCCTCCAATTCAACACAAGGCTGCAATTTTAAAGAATCTTTATTCCACTGTAGGCGGGGTATGTCGGGGGCACAGAGGTGGTTTGTGGCAGAGCTGGGGATAAGACTGGGGTATTAATTTTTTTTTTTTTTTTTTTTGTTTTTCGAGACAGGGTTTCCTCTGTGGTTTTGGAGCCCGTCTTATTAATTAGTTTTGAGGGAGCTGAAACAGAGGTGAAAATCTGCAGTTAGCCTACTTGTCAGAGTGGCCTGTGGGCTCCTGCTGGAGTTGGGGGCTGGGATAAAGCAATGGGGGTAGCTCAGGAGGGGAAGATCTGTGTGGGGTGAGGGGAAGAGGAAAAGGAGGTCTCAAGAGGAGGAGGAGGAGGAGGAGGAGAAGGAGGAGAAGGAGGAGAAGGAGGAGAAGGAGGAGGAGGTCTGCTACAGAGCCAGGAATGAGATTCAAAGCAATTCCAGTAAAATCAGGAACAAGACAAAGCTGTCCACTCTCTTCCTACCTACTCACTATAGCACTTGAAATCTTAGCTAGAGCAATATGACACCTGAAGGAGATCAAGGAGATACAAACTGGAAGGGAAGAAGTCAAAGTATTATATTCGCAGGTGAGATGATAGTATACATGAGTGACCCTAAATATTCTACCAGAGAACTTCTACAGCTGATCAGCACCTTCAGCAAAGTGTCTGGATACAAGATTAACTCATGAGAATCAGAAGCCCTATATTCAAATGACAAATGGACTGAGAAAGAGATTAGGGACAGAACACCTTTCACAGTAGGCTCAAAGAATATAAATTATCTTGGGTTAACTCTAACCAAGCAAGTCAAAGATTCATATGATAAAAACTTGAAGACAGCCGGGCGTTGGTGGCGCACACCTTTAATCCCAGCACTCAGGAAGCAGAGGCAGGCGGATCTCTGTGAGTTCGAGACCAGCCTGGTCTACAAGACTTAGTTCCAGGACAGGCTCCAAAAACCATAGAGAAACCCTGTCTCAAAAAACTAAAAAAAAAAAAAACAAAAAACAAAAAACAAAAAAAAACTTGAAGACACTGAAGAAACTGAAGAAGACATCACAAGATGGAAAGATCTCCTATACTCATGAATTGGTAGGATTAACAGTAAAAATGGCCATCCTACTGAAAGCAATCTACAAATTCAATGTAATACCCATTAAAACCCCATCACAATTCTTCTCAGATTGAAAGGACAACATTCTCCTTCATATGGAAACACAAAAACCCAAGATAGCTAAAACACTCTTAAATAATAATGCTGAAGCTATCACAATCCCTGATTTCAAGTTGTGTTACGGAATTATAGTAATAAAAACAGCATGGTGCTGGCACAAAAAACAGACACACTGATCAATGGAACTGAATTCATGAGCCGGACACGAATCTACACACCTATGGACATCTGACTTTTGATAAAGCATCCAGAAATACACTCTGAAAAAAAGAAAGCATCTTCAACAAATGGTGCTGATCAAACCAGATAGCTGCATGTAGAAGAATCCAAGTAGATCCATACTCCTTGCCCTGCACAAAACTCAACCCCAAATGAATCAAAGACCTCAACATAAAATCAGATACACTGAACCTGACAGAAGAGAAAGTAGGAAATAGCCTTGAACATTGGCAAGAGAAAAGACTTTCTGAGCAGACCACTATTAGCACAGGCACTAAGATCAACAATTAATAAATAAATGGGACCTCATAAAACCAGTAAGTTTCTACATGGCAAAGGATATCAACATTTGTCAGTGTGTAATCATTTTGTCAAAGTGCCAGCCTACAGAATGGAAAAAGATTTTTTTTTATTAACCACATCTGATAGAAAATTAATATCCAAAGTATATAAAGAACCCAAAAACTAGGTATAAAGAAACAAATTACCTAATTAAAAATTGTGTACAGATTTAAACAGAGTCTCAAAACTGGAAATTCAAATGGCTGAAAAACAAAGAAATCTTAAACACCGTTAGCTTTCTTAGGGTTACTATTGAAAGAAAACACCATGACCAGAGCAAACTGGGAAGGAAAGGGTTTATTTGACTTACACTTCCACATCACTGTTCATCAAAGGAAGTCAGGACAGTAACTCAAAAGCAGGAACCTGTAGGCAGGAGCTGACGCAGAAGTCATGGAGGAATGTTCAGCCTGCTTTTCTTATAGAATCCAGGACTAGCAGCCCAGGATGGCACCACCCACAATCGGCTGGACCTTCCCTCATCTATCATTAAATAAGAAAATGACTTACAGCCTGATCTTATGGAAGCATTTTCTCAACTGAGGTTCTCTCTTTTCAGGTATTTCTAGCTTGTGTCAAGCTGACATAAAACTAGCCAGCACATTAGTCATCAGGGAATGCAAATCAAAAGTACTTTGAAACTTAATCTTAAACCCCTCAGAAAGGCTAAGAACAACAAAACAAGTGATAGCTCATGCTGGTGAGGATGTGGAGTAAGGGGAACCCTCATTCACTGCTGGTGGGAGTGAAAACTTGTATAGATAGACACTATAGAAATCAGTATGGCAACTCATCAGGAAAATGGGACTCAATCTAGCTCAAGATCCAGTTATACCACTCTTGGGCATATACCCAAAGGACACTTCATTCTACCACAGAGATACTTGCTCAAACTTGTTCACTGCTGCTCTACTCATAATAGCCAGAAATTAGAAATAACTTTGATGTCCCTCAACAGACAAATGAAGAGAATATGGCACATTTACATAATGGAGCATTACTCAGCTGTTTAAAAAGTGAATTCATGAAATTTGTAGGTACACAAGATAGAAGCAAAAAAAAAAAATCCTGAGTGAGGTTATCTCAGTCATAGAAAGACAAATATGGTATGCATACACTTATATGTGAATATCAGTTAAGTCAATAATAACCAAGCTATAATCTGAAGAACCAGAGGTTAGTTATAAAGTAAGGAACTGGGAAGACAAATTGATCTCATTAGGAAAAGGAAACAGAATAGTTATGGACAAGAGGGGGCTGGAACAGTGAGGATCAAGTGGGGAGAGAGAGAAGAGGATGAGAGAGGAAACGGGGAGAGCCAGCTAAAATTAAGGGCCATCTGAGGGGTAGTGTGGAAACCTAATATAGTAGAAACCTCCTAAAATATTTACATATATGAAGGTGATCTAAATAGAATCACAAAATAATAGGGAGACACAGCCCAAACTGGCCATCTCTTGCTACCAAATAAAGCTTCCAGTACTGGGATTACATCTAATTGAGTTATTGGTCAACGGTTACATTGGAATCCCAATAGAACCCAGACTATTGCCAAGACAATAGACTGCTCTCCACAAACTAATGGCAAGGCCCCATTGCTGAAGACAACACCTACACAACTCACTGAACATGGAGAAGTCAAACTGGTGCTTAGATAGAGCTATCACCCCTAAGATTTAGCGTCTTTGGTACAGGAAGCTACTATAAGAGAAACATAAACACCACCCCAGCCACAAAACCTCTGATCTACAATGATGTCCTGCAAGATATGCTAAGGCAATGGTGGCACAAAGTTTGTGGGAGCAACCAAATCATATTTTTTTTTTAAAGATTTATTTATTTATTATGTACACAGTGTTCAGCCTCCATGTATGCCTGCAGGCCAGAAGAGGGCGCCAGGTCTCATTACAGATGGTTGTGAGCCACCATGTGGGTTGCTGGGAATTGAACTCAGGACCTTCAGAAGAGCAGTCAGTGCTCTTAACCACTGAGCCATCTCTCCAGCCCCAACCAAATCATATTTGATTTGACTTATGGCCCACTCCATGAGGTGGGTGGACCTGAGACCAGATAGCCAGGGACCTAGGTAAAACCAAATAATACTGTTCTTTTTTTAAGTAGCAACACAATTACTCCTAATGACATTCTGCTATACCCATATATCAGTGCTCAGCTATCATCAGAGAAGTTTCCTCTGCAGCTGATGGGAACAAATACAGAAACCCACAGCCAGACATTATTCAGAGAGTGAGGGACTCTGAAACATACTGCTCTAAATGGGATGTCTCCATCAAATTCCTCTTCTCAGGGCTCAGGGAAAGAGCCAGAGGGCATGGAGGACACCAGAAGAACTAGATCCTCTAAATCAACATGATTAATGTACATATGAACTCACAGAGACTGAGAAGCATGCACAGGTCTGCATCAGGTCCTTTGCATACACATTATGGCTTCCAGTTTAGTATTTTTATGGGATTCCTGAGTGTGTCAATGTGTTGGTCTCTGTTTCTTGTGCCTTCTCCCAGGCTGTTTCCTTTTGCTGGTTTGTTCTGTTCAATTCCTATGTGTTAGCTTTTGTTTTATTATATTTTAGTATACTTTTTTAAAAAAAGAATATTTTTAGGAACTTTAATAGCTCCCCAGGCAGGATTCTTAGCTGGTCCTCCTCCAGTGAAATTTTCCTAACCATAGGCACGACTTTCTAGAGTATATTTTAATAAGGCAAAGAACCTAGTGCTTTATTCTGATCTGTCAATGACCTCTCGCTAAAAATTTTAAGTAAAGATGACCATGTGAAGTTAATTGTTTTACTTGAGACACTTGTGAATCCTGGTCACAAGATATGTGACAATGTGTACTTTTTATGTCATGTAAATATTGTCATCTTTTTTGTTCATCTAAATTTCTTCTCCAATTTGAGACTATTTTTTTGCTTTCTATTCTCTTTCGTGAAGTCAGTCTCTTATAAAAGTTATATTGTTGTATTTTGTCAGTCCAAATAAAAATAATTTATGCTAGTAATATGAACCTTTAAACACAATCTCTTTATATGCATTTTCCCCTGTAAACTGTAATGTAAATACCTCATTTAAAATTCTATCAGCAGTTATTTTAAAAATATGATCAAAATGTTTATACAATTAAGATATTTATTACAGTCCAAAATGAGATATTTAGTGCTTTCTCATCCTGCCCTCCCCGCCCCAGTCTGCATTAACCTGCCCACTTCTCTTAATCAGGTTGTAGGGTTTGGTTTAATAAATTAGTAACTGCTTTTCTTGTAGTTACGTTGAGGGTAAATAGTCTTAGGTAAACGAGCAGGAAGACGGCAAACACCAAGAGACAGGATGTGAACACAAAGCTACCCAAGTGTCAGTTTTTGCTGGAGATGCAAAATAAAAGATAGTATGTTCCAAAAAGAGGTCAAGAATGAACTTCCCATTTGGGAAGAATATAGTTAAAATCCACATAAATTTTACTCTAGCATAACAAACAAGGTGGAGAAGATTCTGGTATGCTGTGGCTCTCCTTTGTCCTTTCTCCAGGACTTCAACTAATAAAAATAAAGTTCCTTGAGAGCCCAAGGTATGTCTTCTAGATCTTTAGATGATTCGAATCTATGGAATCCTTGAGAGAGGCTGAAGGCAGAATCATTTCATTAGGTACTCGGATGGCAGCATGAAATTGAGGGTGACTGCCAAGGATTCCTGTAAAGAATGCCAAACTCCATGGCTCACCCACAAGACTGTCTGGGATTTAATTAAATCCTGTCCAAGAGGGCCATCTGGAGGCAAGGCGGTGACTGCAGTGGGAAAAACAAGCTGAAAACACTAAAAGATGACCAGGGAAAGACCACTGACAGGATGTCCACTTACTCAGCGGCTGAACATGAGGCCATCCCAGAAGGCTACTGCTTTGAGAGCTGTAGGCTGCTTTTAAAATGGTACCTAGGGACTCCATTCCTGAGTCACTGCTGTGTGTGGACTCTCCCTCCTAGGCTCCTAGGGACTCCATTCCCGAGTCACTGCTGTGTATGTGAAATCTCCCTCCTAAAGTGCAGGCTAAATCTAGCTACAGACTAGTAATGAACAGAACATGACAAACATGATTGGATACCACTTCTAGGTTAATCAGGACAATGACTTCTGCTGTGCTATAACCTGTTCTATCCAGCCCACAAGGTATGGGAGACACAGGACATTCTCTGACTGACAGCTGTGAAGAAATGAACTCATTAGGTCAACAAACCATTCCTTCCAACTACTTATACGTCTTGAAAGTGGATCTATCTTCAGATCAAGCCTTAAGATAACTGGGCTCTTCTGAAGAGTCAGAGTCAAAGACTCCACACAGACAGAAACTATGAAATAATAAATGTGTGCTGTTTTAAATTTTACAGTAATCTGGTATGAAGGTATTTGATTTGGAATAGTAACATATAAAACATACCAGTAAGTAATATCATGAAGACAATTAAGGAGTCATTAAGAAGAAGTTGCAAGGAACCCACAAGCAAAGAATTGGCTTTAAACAGTTGCCTCGACTAGGCAGCAGAAACACCAGCTCCCCAGTTGTTAGTCAAGTAAGAACTTTCAGCAATCTGTACCCCAAAAAACCAAAAAACTTTAATGCTGTGTCTACCCCATTTCCGTCCTGAGGTGACTGATGACTGAAGACCCCGGCTAGTCAGAATGTGGGTGAACAGGGTGTGTAAGATAGACAAGGTCAGAAATATTACTTAAACCCTTTCCTACTGTAATAGGCCAGTATTCAGGAGGCCTAAAGAAATTACTTTAGACAGGAAAAACTGGCTGAAAATAGAACACAAAGTTTTATTCATTACACAGAATTCACTATATTTATTAATGATTTGTGTGTGTTTAACTAGAACTAATTTCAAGATTTTTCATTAGCAGATCTCATCCAAAGAGGCAGGAGAAAGGCCAGCATCATATAAGTAGAGATAAAACATAGTTTCAACAGAAAAATGAGAAAAAAAGAAGTCATATCAGTTAAATTATAGGTTAACACAAAATTATGCTTGAAGATAAAAGACAAGAGAAAACTACTAGGTTACATATAACATGTTATGAGCGGTAGTTAGCAAAAACAGACACCCAACAAGCTGACAGGTATTATGCTATTTCCTTTAAAATTAAAAAATCAATAATAATTTAAATATTTCTTCTCTAAACCTTCTCTAAAACCGAACAGTACATAAATCTTTCTGTCTACTGAGTAAATATGTTTAACAATAGAGGATATCAGATAATTGTGTTCACAATTTACACTCAGTTGAGCACTGCTGTTTGTAGTTTTAACTATTAAACTGTCCCAATGTTCAGTATTAGTCTCATGTTATTTAGTTTATACCAAAATAAAGGTGATGGTTAAAATGGAAAGTGAAAGTAACAAAATGAACATGGAAATAAACAGTAGTAAAAAGCATAAAATAATAACAGTTCTGTTTATTTCTCTCAAGCAAAATATGACTTAAACCTCGATGAACGGAAAAATTATTTCCACCTGAACCGACACTGGAAGGTTAATAAAAAGGTAGTGAGGGTTTACCAACTAGCCTTTTATTTTTAAAATTAATTATCCCTTTAGACCGTTACTGTGATGACTCTCTGTTGGTATCATCTACATGTGTGCATCCGTATTACACAAATGGACATGTCACAGGTGCTGTTTGATCACGGAGATCCTTGCTTTTAGAGCCAGGCTTACTTTCCCATGTTCCCCCAGATGTGCGCACTCTCAGGTAAATATGTTTAGCAGTGGTGGGTGTTTTTTGAGGGGAAGAATGGTGTCTATGATGCTTCTCACACGCAGAGAAAGAAGGAATTTTATTTTCTCTTCACTATGAAAATGCTTGAAATTGGCATAGACCAAGTGGCACAGATCCAATTTGTAAACAGAGACCGCTTGTTCGTTTCCTGGCCATCCAGATCTGAATAATCACGCAGACTGTTTTCAAAAGAGTTGCAGCAACTCCTATTTCCACCAAGGTATAAAAAGGAACTCCTTTCCCATCTTTGATAGCATTTGGGTATCACTTCTCTTTTAAATCGACATTTTCTGATTGATGGGTTAGGTTAAACATCTTTTCATAGCTTTATTGGCCATTATAATTTGCCCTTCATCAAAATGCCTATTTATAATCATTTCTTCATTTCTATACAGAATTTCTTTTTTTTATTATTTTCTGTTGTATTTTACCCTCACATTTGTTATTTCCATAGCACATAGACCTCCCAATACAGTCCATGTCTCTGGAGATACTTCTTCTTTTGAGTTCCAGGACCAACAATCTCTTTCCTCCTCTCTCTCTCTCTCTCTCTCTCTCTCTCTCTCTCTCTCTCTCACACACACACACACACACACACACACACCTACCTCACAATCTACCTCTTCTCATGAGTCGCCTGTATTTTCACTTATTCTGTTAGTGATCTCCATGACTTTAAATGTCATCTATAAACTGTAAGTCTCATCTAATAATCTATAAATTGATGAGTCTCATTTTGTAAATACCCAAATGTCAGAGCTTTCTGAGCCTAAGATCACATAAGGAGATTGTCCTAAAAAATTTGATCTTATTTCCTAACCTGCTGATTACTGCCCAAATAACAGCATCACCATCTACTCAGCTGTTTCCTACCAGACACTGGGAAGACACTGTTGATTTCATTTTCTTCAAAGGCATTTCAACTTGGTGACCACCAACTTCTTCCAATTATACTGCTAAGAAGCATCACCAAACAAGCCACTTCTTTCCAAGTCCACTGTTCTCCCCAGTCCTTGTTAATCATCTAAGGCCCAAACTTTTACAAGCCTCCAGAAAGGTCCTTCCATTCAACATCTCCAATCTTTACCCTGCCCAACTGTGTACCCAACTTCAATCCTTCAGTTCCTGAAGATAAATCAGACTGTCATTTGTCTGCTTGAAAATCCCCAATGACTTTTCACCCCCTAAAACACTCTAACTAGGTTAGAGATCTAAGATCCTATATAAGAAGGCTCTGGCCCGCCTGGCAGAACTCATCACCTGCAGGGCAGTCGCGTGAGCTTCATTCACCTACGTGCTCATGACTATTCAACCTCTCTGCTGCTTCTCTTTCAGGAGCCGTATGGATTTCTCCCACAGAATAAAATCTGCTGAAACACTGCCATTTTCAGATTGGTCTTCCCTAAACCATGCAGACACATGCACCCCCTCATGCCTGACTCCTCAGTGTTACATCATAAGCACTCTCTTATGTGTGCTTCATCTCCTGTTCTCTTATGGTTACATTACATGTGATTTTGCTGGCTTAACCACAAGTTCCTTCCACACTAAAAATGTCACAAACAGAAACATTTTCCATACTGTTCAGTGTTTAATTCCTAGCACCCGGAACAAGGTTTAGTTTGGTGGTTAATCTTGGTTGTCGACCTGAGTACATCTGATCTGGTATCAACCAAGCAGCTGGGCACACCTGTGGATTTTCTGGATCGGATTATGAGGTGAGGAGGCCCACCCTAAATCTGTACATCTTTTGGTAGCAGTCCACCTGAAAGGACATGGAAGAAGGAGGCTTTCCTTTTTGCCTGGCTGTCCTCATTCTCACTGGCAAGTTCATCTACCCTGCGGTGAGGCACTCCTTCACTAGTAGTAGAACCGATTTCTTTGGGATTCCAAGATAGAATGCAGAACAGCAGCTCTCTATGATTCCTTGGGGACTCTGGCACCAGACTGGGACTGCTGTGACATCCTGTCTCATTGACTAACAACTTCTGGATCCTTGGCCTACTGGGGAATAACCATTATTGAATACTTGGACCACAAACTGTAAGCCACTCTAATAAATCCCATATATATAAACTACATTTCTAGTCGTCTAGAGGTAGAGATATATGTACTATGGAAATTACAGATGCTGAATCAGAAAAACACACAACATTCAATTTACAATATAAATTGTATTCCTAAGTGCTGGACCCTTACATAATCCATCAGTCCTGTTAAAGAATCTTTTTTGAATCATACCATCAGCAATATGATACTTATAAATTTCTTAATTTCCGACATTCCCATAATATTAATTCACATTTCTGTGAGCACTTTTCTTATAGGTATTATACTCATAGGCATTATATATTTCTTCAATGAAATGGCTGTTTGTGTAGTTTTGTTCATTTTTCTATTGAGCTGCCTGTCTTTGTTTACTTGATTCATTATATACACTAGAGCTTTATAGGTTCCATGTGTTGTGAGCATCCTTTCCCATCTGTGGCTTACCCTCGAAACTTCATTATGGAATTTTTAAAAAGTTGATTTTAATGATCTCAAATTTTACCAATCTTCCTTTTATAGTTCATCTCTTCTGTGTCCTCAGACATCCTGAAAATCCCTTCACGGTTTCACCTGACGTTTGTATATGGTATAAAACAGATGCTTGGTTTTACATAGATGCCATGACAGTTAACTCATCTGGATATCTAATATGATGCTAATCTTGACTGTCAACTTGGTTAGGATTAACTACGCCTAGGAAGTGAGTAAAGCACTTCTCTGGATGCTTGTGAGGGCACTTTCAGACATGGTTAGATTACGAGGCCCTGACTCAATCAACTAATTGACTGTTGGGAGGTAATGAAAGTGTACAGGTGTGGGCTAGCTAGAGGACGTGGCTAACTGGAGGCATGCCTTTGAAGAGTCTAACTTAGCCCCTCCCCCATGGTGCTACTTCCCACTGCTTCCTGGCCACAATGAAGTAAGTTCTGTTCTATCATGCCCTTTCTACTATGGTGTTCTGCTTCCTTCAGACAAAAAGAAACAGAACCAGAGGACTATGGACTTAAACATCTAAAGCTATGGGCAAAAACAAATGCTCTTTAAACCAGTTTGGTTATTTGTCAACAACAAAACCAAAAAACCCTAACACATGCACATGACTGACTAAGCATGCCAGTTTTACATGAAAACACTCCCTATCTGCAACCTCACACTTGTCTACTGTGGATTTCACCATCTGGGGACCAGTTTCTGGACTCACTTTTATGTTTTGCTATCTTATAAAGTTTCATCATCTTATTCTTGTTCAGAAGTGTTTTGTCTTGGCCATCTGTTATTTTACATACATTTCAAAGAATAGAAACAAAAATAAAACATAATAATATCAGCAATTAGATTAAAATATATCTAAAATGGATGTGTAGAAAGTTATATTTAAAGGCCTAAATAAATGGAGAAGTAAACTACATTTATGGAAAAGAAAACCACACTATTATAACAATTCTTCCTATATTAACCCATAGAGAAAACCTAAATCCAATTAAAATCCAAAATCCCAACACAGTCCACTGATTGGAAACATTCAGAATTATAAGTCTAAGACTTTAACAGCATGTTTTGTAAAACATGTTAAACGTCACCTCGTTCTAAACTCATGCCTTTCCTTTAAAGTAGTCTGAGCTTTTCCTGATAATCTTGATTAATCTGCTCTGTCTTTTGGAATTGATGTTTCAGAAAGTTGACTTTCTCACAGTATACTTCATTAATTAATTACCATTTTCCCTCTAATAATTTATTTTTGTTCTTGTTTTTCTTTTTTCCTTCTCAAAGTCTGGCTTCTATTTGGCTATTTTCTATCGCATTGACTCTACAAGTTATCTGGGGTGTTTATATATTCCACTCTGGCTTTTCTTATTTTTTTTTTTTTTGGCTTTTCTTATTTTATGTCATCATTGTTAACATTCTATTTTTCTTAACTGAGAAAAACATTTTAAGGAGCACAGATGTGGGTAAGAAGCCGGAAAAGATGCTGGGCGATGGTGGCGCACGCCTTTAATCCCAGCACTCGGGAGGCAGAGGCAGGCGGATCTCTGTGAGTTCGAGACCAGCCTGGTCTACAGAGCTAGTTCCAGGACAGGCTTCAAAGCCACAGAGAAACCCTGTCTCGAAAAACAAAAAAACAAAAAGACGCTGGAAAGAATGGCTTTCTATGGAGATAAAGCACACCACAAAGGAACACAGAGCCTCTGGGCAAGGAAGAAACAATGCAAAGACCAATGAGAGAGATACCCTACATAATTTCAGCTTAGGGTTGTAGCAGTTACCTTACATCCCTCTGGAAACAAGGACATGTGCACTAAATGATAATAGACAAATGGTAAGAATCACTGAAGCAGTGCACAAGCCTTATAATTTATCCAATGTCTTAAAAGTTTAACTTACAGTAGTAATATAATACCACTCTGCAGATTTAATGCATCCCTCTGTAAAGTACCTCTTTTTAAAGGCAAAATATAAAGGTAGTTTTGATGTCGTCTGAAAAGTTTCAACACAAAAATAAGCAAATCAAAACAAAATAAAAACCCTTTTTATGGGTGTGTGCTCCTGACAGGGAAAGAAAACAAGGAAATTATCAGTGTGTGCTGTAGTTTTAGGATCACACAACTCTAGGTATTTTGATTAGGAAGCTAACATTTTTGATGTAGTAATATAACTGCTAATAAAATAAGGTGTGTGTGTGACAGGGTTACTGAGCTGCTTTTGGTCAGGGTGTTTTATCACAGCAGTGGTAGCCCTGATTAAGACATGCTTCATCAGAACCTCTTCCATTTGGTGTTCGGAGAGTAAGTAGCCATACTATTCTACTGGACCTCACTAGAATCAGGCCTTGTCCAAGGACTCCAGTTCTTCACTCACACAAAGGAACATTATTTGGTTTTTGAAAGAAAAGGAAATTCTGGCACAACATGGATGAATCTTGATGACATTATGCTAAGTAAAATAAGCCAATCACAAAAACATATATAATATATAATTCTACTTATAGGAGACGCTTAGACAATCACATGCATAGACATAGAATGTAGAAGAGAATTTGCCAGGGGTTAGCAGGCAGGAAATAGTTACTGTTTAAGGAACATCAAGTTTCAGTTTTACAGGAGAAAATAGGCGCTAGAGATAGACGGAGGTGATATTACATTACTAAACTGTAGACTTGTGCATAGTTATTAAGCTGGTATATGCTCTATTAACAAGAAGCTGATACAGGAAGACTAATAAAAGTTCTAAGCCAGCCTGAGCTATATAGTATGAGAAACATTAAATATCAAATTTTCTATCAAACACTGTAAAACTTGTGTTTCACATAAGGAACCCAAGTCTTTTATCTCCCCCTCCTGTAAGACTTTAATGCAAATTTTAAAATCACTCCTACTCAGTAAAACCTTTGTTTACACAAAGAACATGCTGTATTCTCAGAACTTAATAAATAATAGCAAAATCCTATCTGAAAGAAACAAGATATAGTTAAGATGGTTTCATAGTATGTGTATTATACGATAACTTAAAAAAAACACAATTACAACCAGCACATATAGTTCACTCTAAGTCTGAATTATCTTTTTTCCATAAACGTTTTAGTTTTTCTAATTAAATGATTCATGATATTTAAAATTATATTTAATGTGTGTGTTGTGTGCCAGCTAGGTGTTGAAATAATTATGTGTGTGTATGTGTGTGTGCTGTGTGCCAGCAAGGCATGTGTGTGCTGCCAAGGAGGCCAGAAGCTGATTATCAGATCTCCTAGAGCTGGAGTTATAGGCAGTTATGACCCACCCAGTGTGGGTACTGGGAATCAAATGTGAGTTGTCTAGAACAGCAAGCATTCTTACCCATTTAGCCATCTCTCCAGTTCAAGTCATGATTTCTAAATCAGAGTGTCAAAAACCAGAGTGATTTCCTTATTTACTTTCACTTCTTCCTCTATGTCAGACAAGTGACCAAAGATCACCAATTTTAGTAAAGCACTTCCTATTAACTGACTGTAATTATACACTTAAATTTTCTCATCTTCAAAATAAAAACACTGGAAGTCATCTTAAATCGTACATTTCAGAAAGTACTACCATTTTACCTTCAAGTACTGCCTGCAGGAAGGGAAGAAGCAACAGAACAAACATAAAAGTGGGCTCATTCAGGATTTAGTAATCTCTCTCTACAGAGCTTTATTTAAATGCCATTTTATTGAAGGGATTGTCTCTGAATATTCTATGTAACAAAGAACATCTTCCCTGCACTCCTCAGTCCTGGTAGCACATAGCATCTCCTCTCGGCTATTTACAACGCTGGGAGACAGGGTCTTCTGCCAGATTCCCATGTGTAAACCCTGCTTCTAGACCAGGGCCTGAAGCATGGGCACTCAATAAACAGCTGCTAATTGAAAAGATGAATAAACATGTAGTGATAATATTATTTGTATTTTAATAAATAAAGCTTGCCTGAAGATCAGAGTGCAAAGCTAAGTCACTAGAGGCCCAGGAGTGGTGGCACACACCTTTAATCTCAGCAGAGGCAGACAGACCTCTTTGAGTTCAAGGTCACCCTGGGCTACACAAGACCTCAGAAACAGATCCAGGTGGTGGTACTCACACCTTTAATCCCAGCACTAGGGAGGTGGAGACGGGAACAATATGGCTGGGCAGAGAGAGGAATATAAAAGGGAAGAGACAGAAATTCACTGGAGTGTGGAGTCTGGTTTGGTGGGGACACAGCTACAGCGTAGTTCAGGGAGTCTGAGGATTGCCCCTTCAGTCTGGGCATTGGTAGAGGTAAAAAATCTCTCTAGTGACTTACTGCTGTCTCTCTGACCTTCAGCTTTAACCCCTGTATATCTGACTAGGTTTTGGTTAATTAAGACCAACTAGAATTCTTGCTGCACTTGCACTGCCAGAGGCAAAGCACACACTCTACTGGCTTAAAGTAAGAACGGGAAGTAGGTTTTGAGCTTATCAATTACTATAATTCCGCAACTTGGAGGAGATACTTAGGATCTCTCTAGACTTTAATTTTCCCATCTGTAAAAGGGGGGATAGTAATACTTAGGTGTCTGTGCAGATTAATGGCACATAAATACTATATAGAAGCTTCAAGCGTCCTCCTTTAAACATGGTTCTTCTCTCACATGCCCTTATTTTGTGTGTGAGTGCTCTAGTGCTTACAGAGGAAAACGGTCATTGCTGGGACTGGATTCTCTCCTTCCACAGTCTGTATTCCACAAACTTGCCCTGAAGACCTGTCAGTTTTGTGAACCTAACAGTCCTTATTTTTATTCACAGATTTAGCACTGTAAACTTAAGCCAACTCCAGAGCCTCAATATCAGCCAGGGAACATTATATAGTCAGACCATAAATAAATATGCAATTACCAAATAAATGGTGCTTATTAGTAAGTCACATACATGAAATTATAATAGCTTCAAGGTAGTTACAGATATAGTCAAAAATTAGAAGGAAGGTGAACGTTGAAAAGTTTCAGTTTGTATTTTAAAACCATTTGAAAACAAGGAATCTATAGGCCTGGATGATTAAAATATCTAACAGAATACCAGCTTCATTCCTTATATTTACACAACTTTCATATAAGATTGCAGCTGTATCAAAATACAAAGTTCAGGAATGTAAGTAAATCATCATTTTCTAAAACCCAACAATTATTCCATATAAACACAGAGAATACACAACAGATTAACTTCCTTTGTTCTAGCAGACCAAAACCATGCTTTTAAATCAGTAAAAACTGATTTATTGGTAGTCAACCTAATTTTACACCAAATTAAATATAAAACTATCAGGCTGCTTCACATGTAGAATTATGGTTTGGTTAAAAAAAGTTCTGGTGTGTTTCTGGGAATTAGTATTTATTTTTACTGTCAAATATAGCAAAAGCAAGGACAGCAAACAACTGCTGAGTGAACCGACGATTACGCATTTCCCAGAGTCTCGATCTTCAGAACCAGTGAGTCAACCTTGTTATGTCAGCCAGTGAAGGTGACAGTTTTACTTTGAAAACAGCTGGTCTCGTACTGAAAATCAAAGACAGGTAGAGGGAAAATTCATTTGCAATGCATTATAATATGGGAATTCAAAAAACTAACAGAGAATTTATAATACTGTTCCCTCTAAAATTAAAGATGTCATTAGTACAAAGTTTCTACTTAGAATCAGAAAAGAAGGGTTCTAAAGCTGAGTTATTTTCTGACATTCCTGCCTACATAATTTTTTAATCTTCTGTGAAACTTATTTTTATATGTGCTAACCACTATTGAACCAATTTTTTTAACAACTTTAATGTTACGCATTATTTTGCATTAGAAACTTACTACTATGTTATCAAGAATTTTCTACTGCCCATATAAGAAACGTTGTTGCTACCACTGACTGTACCATTCTGTGGAGACTGAACATCTCCAATTCTGGGTAGCCTTAAACTAGTAGCAGAATTTTCATGAAGCTTGAGCCCCAGTGACCAAACAGGAAGGTTGATTTATTCACTGGCCCATCTGCGCGTCAACATGGTCATATATCTTGCCCCCACATCCCCAGTTCTAAAGCTATGGGGAATCTCTAGAAATGGTTCATTACACTTGGGAATCTTACAATGGGAAGTCCCCACAATTCCCATAAGCTAGCGCCAAAATGATTATTATAAAATTACAAGGAAACTGTTGAAAAAACATACCACCAAGCCACACAAGCATTTACTGAAGTTTTTACTAGGGTTCTTGCATTATGTAAGTAGAGTTTGGTGCAGTCATTTAGTATTTCTTTCATGCATAGTTTAGCAGCGAATCCCTAGGGAAAAGATTTGCAACGTTATCACCCTTACTGTCGCCCAACCTAACAGACTCGAACAGCAGTAGAGTGAGGGGCTTGTATATCAAGGCTTCTCTGTATATCACAGGCTTCCTCACAGTCAGCAAGATGTCGTCCCACAGGTCTGGACTTGTCTTTCTTTTCCTTTCCTTTCCTTTTCCCCTCCTCCCTTTCTCCCTTCTCTCTCTCTCTCTCTCTCTCTCTCTCTCTCTCTCTCTCTCCTTCTCTCTCTCTCTCTCTCTCTCTCTCTCTCTCTCTCTCTCTCTCTCTCTCTCTCTCCTTCTCTCTCTCTCTCTCTCTCTCTCTCTCTCTCTCTCTCTTTCCTCCCTCCCTCCTTCCCTCCCATGTGGCTCCAGACTAACTGCAATCAATTCTTATTTGGGTAGGGGAGAGATAGAAAAACATCATTTACTAACTCTTTTAATTAAGTTGAAAGATTACCATACAAATGGCAGGGAAAATCAGGAAAATGTTCTCAGGATCAGAAATGTAGTAAAGTGGTAGAATTTACACTGGCCAGTGGTCAGACTTAAAACCTTATTTGTAGGTTCCAGAAAATTAGAAACTCATAATTAACCCACCTGATGTTTGGAGAGTACCTGTTCTCTCTTATACATACAGATTTTCAATCCTTCACATACGTCAATAATACTGTGCAATTAACTCAGAAATGATTTTAATAGTTCTCTGATTTCTCTAAATGCACAATTACTGCCTTACTTATTTTATATTTCCTTCAATCAAAGGGCGTTTAAAGAGATAGACTAGAGAAATATAATACAAACCAATATAATAGATGTTCTGATTTAAGATTGCCAGCATCATAGATGTAGGATTGATCTATCTATCTATCTATCTACCTACCTACCTACCTACCTACCTACCTACCTACCTACCTGACTTTCTTACATACTGCCAAATGTTTCTTCAATCCTTTCATCTAATGGCAAAATTGATAAATTTTTGAGGCATTCTTAATAGTCAGGGATTAAGACAGACGGGAGAGTGTTTGCTTAGGAATCCTGAGGCCCTGGGTTTGATTTCCAGCACTCTATAACTGCTCATGGTAATGAATATTCATAATCAGAGGGTATACACTGAGAGATCAGAAGTTTAAGGATATTCATTATTTTAAAGTGGATTTGAGGTCAGTCGGGGAAATGTGAGACTCTGTTTTAAAACAAGAACAAAAATAAGATATTTATTGTTAATCTTGAGTGTATTTCTTAAGCTACAGTATTATTATATTTACCTTACCCTATTATCAAGATATATACGTAATATGTGCACTCTCAGAGATAATAAACTTAATCATAATTAGAAACTTAATTCAAGTAAATGTGTGCATTGAGCTGACAGATTTATTTATTGGTGCTGAAGATAGGACCTAGAGCCTTACACATGCTAGACTTTAAAAACCAAGCCATTTACTCTGAATGATTAGGAAGGAAATGGGTGTTCTTTTTCTCAGCTAGTGAACATGTGGGAGCCGAAACTTCTCTGTTAAAGTGATGCTAGTAACATAGATCCAAAGTTCTAAAGTGCACACATACCCCAGGACTCAAAAATACAATTTCTAGAGACTCATCCAAAGAGAATAACTAATGACCTAGCAAAAAGAATGTTTCTGAATCTTGTTCTATAGTTATAAATTTGAATAACCTATGTCATATAGCAGAACTAAAATCATTTATAACCATACTAAATACATACTCACGTTGGTCATAACTGGGTACAGGGATATTAATCTTTCTATAATGAATATTATTCACACAATATAACTTTTTACTCAGGAGAAATTAGTATCTACAGCATGAAATTCAATGTACTTTCTTTTTAAAAAGCTGATAATAGTACAAATCATTTATAGTACTAAGATAACTGTATCAGATGAAAATCCACCTTGCAAGAGCCCTGCTGGACTGTTGGCATTAAAAAGAAAATCTGTTGGTGTTTATAAAATACAGGCCTCGTGGTGGTGGTGCCACTATTCGGGAGGCAGAGGCAGGTGGATCGCTGTGAGTTTGAGGCCAGCCTAGCCTACAAAGAAAGTTCTAGAAGAGCCAGGGCTGTTACACAGAGGAAAACCTGCCTCAAAAATAAATAAATAAATAAATAGAGTGATGATTAACTAGAAAGTAAAAATAAAAAGCACACAAAATTAAGCCTTGGTCTAAAATAATTAGATTCACAAACTAAACTAGCCTAATTATTTTCACATTCTTTTTGTTGTTTGTTTGTTTTGTTTTCAAGACAGAGTTTCTCTGTGTAGCTCTGCTGTCCCGGAACTCACTCTACAGACCAGGCTGGTCTCAAACCTTGTGATTCTACTGCCTCTGCCTCCTGAGTCCTGGAATTAAAAGTGTGCATCACCAAATGTCATTTTCACATTCTTACTCGGAATTTCTTTACCTGTTTCACAAGTGAAAGTCAGCAACCTGCTAGCAGGGCTTGAAGTGATCAGAAAAGCATTCTGCCAAGGCCTATACCTATAACCACATCAAACAGACTAGGTTCTGATCTGACTTTTGAATATTCTTAACAATAGAAAACTTTCTCCTGTTTACTAGCCTAACTGCTTTAATACTAAAGGACACTTCCAATAAAGTTGTTTATAATGCTAAACTATCAGTCATCTTACAAAAGAATCATAAATAGTATCTTACAGTAGAGATGTCATGACAGAGAATTAACGCAACATATTAAGGATAAATAGTATCTTACAGTAGAGATGTCATGACAGAGGATTAACGCACATATTGGTATTAAGGATAAATAGTATCTTACAGTAGAGATGTCATGACAGAGAATTGACGCACATATTGGTATTAAGGATAAATAGTATCTTACAGTAGAGATGTCATGACAGAGAATTAACGCACATATTGGTATTAAGGATAAGTTGCCTGCTTGCTCTTAGTTTATGTAAAAGAAATGAGACAATCTGCCCATTTCTTGGCAAGGTCAATGAAATCCCTGGGGAAGAGGCTTTTTCCAACTAAAGACAACTTCTCTGGATGTATGCCACGGTAGTGAACATTATGGACATCTTACTTCATGTTGAGATTTAAAAGAACTTAAATTCTTGAAAATATGAGGCCTGCTTTCCAGAAATAAAGTCTTATGTCTAATACCTTATTGCCAAAGGCAAACAAACAAATATAGAAACATCACCACCTGGACAGTGCTCCTGTGAGGAAACCCAACTGTTCCAAAAACGTTTATATTAATAAAGATTATAAAATACATTTTATTTATGCTTTTAACTAAGTGTCACAAATTTTATCTGAATTTTGAACTGTACCTAGCACTGTGCCTCTCACAGAACAAAATTTCAGTAAGAGTTCGACACCTCACGCAATACAGGAGGGTGAGGTAGCACACTGCTGTAAAGTTCCATCACGAGAGAGAGGCTGAGACAGATCTAGAGCATGATCAAAATTGATTTAGTGAGAACGGAACGGAAAGACAGATGCAGGCAAACAAATGAAGCTGAAGTCAGAACTGAAAGAAGACCAAAGAGAAACTTCTAAAGTAGCAAATGTAATCTCTTTTTTGTCTTTCTGTCTTCCAATACCTGGGGATGGAACCCAGGGCTTCACACTGCTAAATGAGCACTAGCACCGAGCTCAATCTCTAGCAGCAAAAGGAAAGCAAAACCCTGAAAACTAAAAATGGTGAGATCGAATCCATGTAGCTCACGGGATCAGTTGTGTGAGAGGGCACTTTACCACATCTGTCCCAAAATGTATTTCTAAAAATGAAGGTAGAACCCACGTGCAGCCTGGTAAGCGTTCCTGTGAGCTCTAGCTTGTCCAGCACCAACAGGCAAAGGCACAGAATAACTGCAGGGCTTCTCCCCACTGTATGAGATCTCCACCGCCAGCTCTGCTTGTTTTTCAGTATTATATAAACAGATTTATACTCAATATACTGTCACGTCTGGCTCCTTTCTCTCAACTTTACATCTTTTTTGGGTGGGTATCAGTAACACATGACAGAGTTGTCTAATCATTCTCCTGTGAGGGACACTGGGCTGTTTCTACTAGTCTATTATGGGTAAGTCACTTCCTACAGACACTTTTATACAGACCTTTTGGTGGACATAAACACATTATTATTATTATTTGGTTCTATAACAACAGACTGCTATGCCACAAAGTAGGTTTGTGTTCAATTCCAGTAGATGAGGCCAGAGTTTGGAAATGAGAACAGTGTTTTAGAGTTCACATAAAAATGTACTGAAATCTTGGGGGCGGGGGTGTCTCGGTGTGTTACCCAGACTGGCCTTGAGCTCTTGCACTCAAGCCATCCTCCTGGGTAGCCTCCCGAGTACTGGAACTAAAGACTTGTGAAGACTTGGGCTAACATGCCTGGAAATAACTTGGGGGTGTGGGGGAATATTATTTTAACGTGTGTTACTTTTCTTTTTATGATGCATTTGTTTAACTCTGAGAATCTCTGATTCTTTGTCTAAAACACCTGACAGTCCTAATAAGGGCTGAACAGCCAATAGGCAGACGGGGCTGGCAGGCTGCAGTTTAAACAGGAGGAGAACTCTGAAGAGAAGGAGCAGCAATGAGAGAACAAGGGAGAGGGTGTCAGGGGCCAGCCATGGAGTCAGAATGAAAGTAAGATATACAGAAGTAAGAAAAGGAAAAAGGCCAGGGGCAAAAAGAAATAGGGATAATTTAAATTAAGAAAAGCTGGCAAGAAACAAGCCAAGCAATAAGCCTCTGTGAGTGATTTATTTGGGAGCTGGGTGGTGGGCCCCCCCAAAAGTCAAAAGAGTAAAACACAACGAAGAGGGTGGACACTAGGGATAAAATTCAGGGCCTCATGCATACAACGCATTGGTTTACTACTGAAGTCCGCCATATCAAGGTTTTCAACTGAAAAAGCTCCTGAACGGAAGCACACGGTCTTGGAAGCTATTCTCTGTACTGAGTAACACAGGGTGCTCGTAACTCATACCCAAGGTGCATAGGGGAGTGTGGCAAGAAAAGACTATTCTAAAAAGTCAATTTCACTATAATTTAATATAAAAATTGACATTAATGCCCTTACTTAGCCTTACTGTGGTTTACTGCCATTTGTGAAAGCTTGGTTGAACAGAATCACTGAGAATTTAATTCAACTAGCTTTCACCAAACATACAAATGACTAAAAACTTCCACACAGATATTAATGAATACAAGCACACAGCTTTAAAAAAATGGCTCAATTGGGATGTGTAACCTAAAAAACAAAACAAAACCTCTTTAGAAGATTATAAGCTGTGACCACTTGATTAATTGGGTCCCACAAGGAGCAGGTCAAAAACATTCTTAAAAACTAAGGCTTAAAAATATGGATTTAATACCTTGACCATAAAAGATTTGAACTATAAAATACCCTCATCTCACGTCATTCCCTTTGGATCATATTCATGTTTATTTTTTAATGTACATAGTAGTAGTATAAAATAAGAGGTATACACAATTTTAAGGTAAATTTACACATATTAGGGATGCATACTGAAATTTTACCAACAGCATACTCAGTCAAGAGTTCACATCCTTGTTTAGCGCACCTTAACTTTTTAGTTTTAAGCTAGCAAATCTTTATACACAGATGAATTTCTAGTTTCTAAAGCCATATACAATAGTCCGCAGAAATGTCTAGCTGCCTTTAATGTTAAAATAACACAGGCAAACAGTAGGAGAGAGGGGAAGAAGACAGGACTTGCCAGGGAGAGACACGAGGGACATTTCCTAGTTACTGGTACTAGTCTCTATCTCAGTAGATACTTTTTATTATATCTGTGTATATATTAGTCAAACTCAGTGAATGTACATTTATGCTTCCCTTATGTAAATTTTACCACATATGGAAAAAAATCCATTAAATATGTTGACCTCTAGTTAATGACAAGCGTATATAAGAGTAAATTATACTAATGTCTATAACTCACTTTGAAATATATCAAATTAAAATAGACTGCTGTATGGACAGAAGGATTGACATATGAACAGATATGTGATAAAACAGTATAATTAATAAAAAACCTAGGTGAAAGATACACGGATATTCACTGAATAATTGAACACCTCTGCAGTTCTTCATGGTAAAATAATTTTCTCAACACATCTACTAAAGAGCTGAAAACTGACAGACATTAACTTAAAATGGTACAATGGTAAAATGTAAATTCTAAATCTATAATGAAAAAGGTACGAATATTTAAGCACACTGCTTTGGGATACAGCAGTTCCTTATCCTCAGGGTGTGTCTCAAGACTCACAGTGGAAGCCTGGAATGGGCACAGTACCATAGCCTATAAACACTGTTTTTTTTTCCCTTGAAATATACATAACTATGAAAAAGTGAAACTTATAAATTAGGTAGAGAGATTAACAATAAAGAAAAATTAAAATACATTGTAATAAAAGTTACTCGAATGCAGTCTTTCCCTGTATAGCTGCACTGTACTTTTGAACTGTGGGTAATAAAAACACAGATAAAGGAAACTAATAAACTCTTTATGTGGTGAGAATTATCCTTATTTTACAGACTACTAAATTGAAATTCAGAAAGATTATAGAAGTAGACCAGACCATTAAAAGTCAAGGCCAGGCAGGAATGGAAGACAACCTTTCCAAGTCCTGGGTCCTCTGGACCCAACTTTCTCACTAGGTGCCACCCTGAACCAAACATCTTCCTCCCAAGCATGGAAACTGTTCTTCCCGTCCTGTACCTCCTGTACCGACCAGCTCTGACTTCTCAGAAGCTCCCTCCTACAAGACCCAGCTTCTTCTGCTGCCTAGCTGTGATTCTTTGGGGCCGCACACATTGCAACCCCCACATTACATTTTATGTGTGGGGAAAGGACAGGAAATGTGACGATGCTGTGGTTTCCAGTTAGTACTTTAAGTATCAGTGGACAGCTCTAAGTAGGTATAAAACGAGGGAAAACGCTGCGTGAAACTGAGATGACGCTATGTGGAATCAAGAGTAGGACCTCGAAAGAGCTTTTTCTAACCTTCACCCTTCCCTGGAATGCAAAATGTTGCTCATCATAAAATAATTTTCATAGCCAGGCCCTTTCCTTAAAGTTAAATCGAAACATGCCGGTTTTTCTTCCATGCACTGTTTTAAATCTGAAAACCTAATGGACTTTTGCTTTCTCATCTCCCTTTCTATCTCGGTTTGGAATTATACCTTCAGGGATTTTTTTTTTTTTTTTTAACTAGGTAAACAACTAGAAACACTTCCGTAGCACTTGGTTTCACAAATTACCACAGGTGGCCAACCTGTGAGAGCAATATGCTAATGTGAATGTCAGTATTTTCTTTGGGGCCACGAGGAGACATTTTTCAAAAGCAAGACTGTAAAGAATGATTGTGGTCTTCCACTTTTGACCACGCACATATCTCCTCAAAGCGCTGTTATTACCTCTTTCTGGACAAGTGCGCACGGGGCTCCCGAAAAGACCTTGCCCTTGTGAGTATTGTATACTATTCTGTAGCATCAAAAACAACAAAACCATACAACAAGCAGTAATCCTGCTCTGAAAAGCTCGCCTTATTTTAGGACCTGGAGAACTTCTTACACCCTCATGGAGTCTGAGTGAAGCTTTTCTCCTGATGCCTGAGGTTGTTAGGTTGGGAGGTAACTGGAGGCGACTATGTTGGAGCCGCAGACATGGACGTGCAGGCAGTTAAAATGATGGGTTCCTAACAGTGCCTGAACCACACGCCAGATCCCCGAAATTCCCGGCTCAGTGTCCTTTCCATTTTAAAACCATGCCAAAAACAAACGTTTACAAAAATGACTATGTCCATCCATTACCTCAACTTCACTAAATTTCAGCCTGCCCCTCTTGATGTCACTTCCTTTCCTAAATGAGTGTGTTTTCCCCTTGGTCTTGTTAGCTTCACTTCATTACCACACAACACTCGAACTCGCGCTCCCAATTTTGGCCAGCTTTTTCCTTGGCTATTTTTGTTCCTCAGGGACATCAACACTGTTTCCGAGATGCCTTGACTATCCTTTAGATTTCAGGCAGTCAACTGCCGACTATTACAAAACTGACGATAAAAGTGGTTTATTTTTAAAACATGAAGCGCGCACACACCCGGCAGTGTGCTTCTTTCTTAGTCAGGGAGTGTAATAAAAATGCCGAATGCCAGGTATTAAATGCAGATGCTTTCGAGAGAAAACCCTGGCTATTTAGGAAGACAGCTATCGTGGGCTGTGGTTCGAGCCAAGAACAAGGTTCGGAAACTGACCTAAAACAAATATGGAGGTGAAAAGGCACAAGCAGCTTCTGGAGCTCATCAGCCTGTGACAGGCTATTTGGCGTCAGTTTCTAAGGACGAGGGGCACCAGGAAGGCACCTGGACAATGAGGGCACAGGCGGGGCACAGGGGATCGCGCTCGGGGAAAACTCAACAAGTCTGGAAGGTGAAGGATGGCACCGGGATAGAAGATGCTGCCACGAGGCTCTCGCTGGCCTCTGCTCGACCAGGACTGAGCGCCACGGGCGACACTGTCGCCGGCTCGGTGGGGGACAGCTTTTGGCTCTCCTACCTGCCTCGACGTTCGCCCGGGACTAGGGTGTCTACCCAGGACCGTGCCGCCCACCCGCTCCCCGGGTACGATGGCGACGTCGGGCCTGTCCGGCCGGACCCGCCTTCCAAAGTGGGCGTCACGATGGCCGCCGAGCGGGCCGGATCCCTCGCCTCGGCCCCGAGGCCGGGGCCGAGCGCGGCCGGAGGCTCAGTCCAGGCGGCGGCCGGCCGGGCGGCGGGGCTCGCGCTGAGGTGCTGATGGGGAAAGGGGGCGGGCGCGCCATCATGAAGGGAAAATGGTGGGCGGGCGGGCCCGCGCGCGCGGCCGCCGCCGTACTCACCCGGGCGGGCCAGTGCGGGTAGCCCTTCATCTTGGCGAAAACCAGGTCTCCCGCTTTGTACTCGCGGGGCCGCGGGCGCGCCATCCCGGGTCGTCTCCTCTACCCGCTCGTCCTTGGTCGTCACCGCGAAGATGCAGAGAGGCCGTCCCCTCCCGCAGCGCCCCGTGCGGGCCGACGGACAGCGCCGCGCGCTCCGCGCCGGGCCTCGAGCTGCCGCTCAGACGAGAGGAAGCGGCGAGGCGGCGGCCGAGGCGAGCGGCGTCTGGCTGGGTGTGCGGTGACGGGGGGACCGCAGGCCCGGCAGATCCCCGCCCGGCTGCGGGGGAGGGGAGCACGCGTCCGGCCGCGCCGAATCCCGCCGCCGCCGCCGCCGCGTGCCGTTCACAGCAGCCGCGTCGCCAGCCTCTGGCCGCCGCCGCCGCCTTCCCGCCGGGCTTGCTGGGTTCCGTGCGAGCTCCGGGCCTCGCGCCTCCTCCGAATTCCTCCTCGGGCAGCGACCGCAAACACGATCTTATTATTGTTCTCGCGCGCGCTCAGCACCCCCCCCCCGCCCTCTCGCTCGCCCGCCCGCCCCGCTTCCCTCTCCTCGCGCGCCGGCCGGTTAATTCCTAGGTGCACGGCCGGCTTTCGCGGAGAAACCGCGCGCGCCGCCCGGCTCGCAGGCTCGCTCGGCCGGTTTGGTGGTGGGCGCGTCCTCCCGCAGCAGCGAAGTCGGTGCCCGGCGGGTGGGAGCGCCTACTCCGAGGACGCCCGCCGCCTGCTCTCTTTTGTTCTTGGCCGGGAGCTGCCTGGCGTAGCCCAGCCAATCACTACCCGGCCGCCCCTCTTCCCTCCTGCCCGCGCCCACCCCCCACGGGCTGCACCCCCCTTCCTGACCGCCCCCCACCCACGGGCCACTTTGTGGGTGTTCTCTGGTGAGTGGGGGGTAGGGGGACGACAAAAGGCTCCCGAGGCCTGGGGATGGCCGCGCGGGGAACTCTGCCTGGTCACTAGGCTGCTGGAAAGAGCTAGCGACCTCCTTAGGGTTTTGCCCCAGGTCTGCCCTTAACAATGAATGCAGTGTGACCCACCTAGGGCGACCTGCTTCACTGGAGTCAAGGCCAGTCTTCACCTTGACACAGTCGAGTTTTGAACATGGACCCATGGTCCAGTGCCCATAGCCTTTATGCTTCTTTATGTAGGGGCTTCATGGGTCAACAGCTTTGGGGGGAAAGATTTAGCCTGACCAAGTCACTTGTTTTCTGTGGCAATACGCTGGGCAGCAGCTTCAGGTGATTTCTTGCTACAGGTCAATAGGTCTAGAACGTGGGTTCGCTGTTGTTTTATTTGGAAATCAGCTGACTGCTTTCAAAGACATTCTGGGAGCGAGACTCTTGATAACATCTTGGTGAGAGGTAAATAAGAGAATTCACTCTTTTCCGAATTGGCCTGATGGATGAAGGAATGCTGCCCCTTCCTTCCATCACTAGAACAGACCTTAGAAGGTCCGCTGCTGCGGCTGTGGCCTGCACGTCGCGCAGAGGACAGCCTGGCTTGGGGACTACCCTCTTTGCCGTTTCTCCCCTCTGTAGACAGTGCGTTTTCCAGGCATCTGTTTCCCTGGCTTGCGCTGTGGAAATTGTTTTAATGCAGGCTTCCAGTGACCAGGGCCACAGTCTGTAGACTTTCTGTGGAGTGTTTACTTTGTTCACCGTTCTTAGCCATTTCTTTTCTGCATCTCTTAATCCCGCCCCCACCATACACACACACCCCTCACCTTTTCTGTGGGCTCACCTTCTCTTCTGCAAAATAAATCTAGGTCTTTCCCCTTTGCTGTCATGGCCTGATAATGTACCATCATCAGGTGCATGATATGCTTCTAGGAATCAAGTCACACCCATTATAGGTACCCGTAGAGTGTTTCCTAGGCCCTCATGCCAAAGCCACATCTCTTGACAGGCTACCAAAGCCCTAAAGGTTCAAAGGCGGAATGGTCCAGTCTCCCGGTGGACTTAGGGTGGTCATGAGTAGAGGAGGGAATCAGTAGAAGTTACCATTGTGAAAGCCATGGAAGGAAGTTTAGCTGGGAAGTAACATGATGGTAGTTGGTTTAGACAGAGTACTCTGGTGCCAGTGTAGGCTAGGTGGATCGGAGAGTGTGGCTGGACCAGGACCCTCACTGAGGGACTTTCATCAGGAAAGAAGACATGGTCTCAGACGTCTTGCTGACTCCCGAGTGGCAACTAGGTAGGAAGATGGTGATTGAAATCTGATTCCTTGGTTTCTAGACAAAGTAACAGGATTGTGGGCATTGGGGAAGGTTAGGAAGTCTGTGAAGAATTGGCGGGTTTGCAGATAAGACCGCAAATGGTTTTGGATGTGTTGAGATTTCTGTGGGTCCTGTTTGGTGGGCTTTTGGTTAAGGCAGAATGTAGAAATTTGAATGACATCTGTCAACAGGTGGTTACTACAGCATAGTCTAGGAGTGTGTTGAAGGAGAGAAGCAATTGCCAAGTTTGGAGACAGGTCACCAAATGCTTGGGGTCAATTAGAAGTTCAATGTCGTAGGATCCAGAGTTAGAATGCATTTCTAGAAGAAAGGGGATGTCTGGGTAAATGGCACAGAGGATAAGCGAGCTGCTGGAGGAGACGGGCCCATCTATTATGCTGACTGGGAGGTCACTGGTGACCTTTTGAGGACGGTTTGAATAGCGGTGGAAAGAAACCAGAGCGGTGGCTTGAGGTGTGTCAGAGGCAAAAACGTGGACACAGAAAGTGCAGACCGCTCATTCTCACGAAGTAAACACATCAGGCTCTAATAAAAACTAAGTAAACACCAGTGGAGAAAAGACAACAAGAAAGCAGGAGGGGGCCGTTCTGTATGGTGCTTGGCTTGTTTTTAAAGATAGGAAAAACGAGGAAACAGCTAACCAAGTAGTTAGAGGTAGTGTAAGAGGGGATAATGGACAGGACTTTGGTTATTTTGAGAAGGCAGACATGTCCCCCAGTTTTTTGGTTTCTTTTTTTCAGTTGAGCCTGGCCTTACTGCTCAGCACATATTGCTCAGGCCCTAAGCAAGCCAGACTTAGTAACACAAAAGCAGGGACTCCCGTTATGGGTTGTCTTTGGATGATGATCAGGACTGCCAGATGTGTCTGGCTGTCTCTGCAGCCAGACTGGATGCTGACCTCCTAGGGAGGAAACACTGCAGGTTTCACTGAAGGCCTGACTGGTCTCTCCACTTTATACAAAGGACTGATGCTGTGGAAATGCTCGATCCAATATTTGGGTAACAGAAGCAACCACACGGAGGTTAGAAGGTAGAGAAGCAGAGGATGCTCTCACAATAATCTAGGGCGTAGCAAAAGCCACAGACGATGCTGCTTGGACTACCTGAAGTTACTGCAGGTCTTGGGAATTCTGAATCTGAGCTTACAACCTGTTTCATTGAGGTCATTTCCATTCTTCCTCTTTCATCGTCCTGTTCCAGACTGGGGGAGAAAGTGGATAGGTTTAATGAGTTAGTTGCTACTTGGAGAGAAGAGATTCAAGATGTAGAGTACATCAAATGCTCAAAGAATCTGCAAAATTGCCTGTCATTTTTGTTAGCGTAGTTCTAATGTTAGTGTGTATGTAGATGAAGAAAGCATTAGGTCAATATTAATACCCATTCCTTCATTTATTCAGTGAAAATCTGTTGAATACTGGTGTGCACCACTCACTTTCTAGAGACCCAGGACCATAGAGAGCAAAGAGTGATGGTACCAGATGCAAAGTCATGAACGCAGTGGTGTGGGATTCTGGGGAGACTGGGATCTCTGACTCTGGGTCTCTCAAGGGGATGTGGAATGAAGGGTGTAAAGGGAATGATGTTTTGATAGTTCTAAGCTCGGGCATTCAGAGGCCTCATGCTTCCATTCTGAGTCCTCTTGGAGTCCCAACGCCATGTCAGGAATTGTGAATACTTTGCTGCTGTGGAAATGGGGTGGGGCATATGGAGAGATGGTGTCCTAAATAGCTTAAACTGTCAGCATGACACAGCCTAGTCCGTCACCTGAGAGAGGAGTCTAGTTGGTGGACTGTAAGATCAGATTGGCCTGTGGGTGAATCTGGGGGATGTCTTGATTTACTTGATGTGTATGTGTGGAGCCCACCGTGGGTGACAACATCTGAAAGATTCTGTCTCAGAAAACCAAGTGGAGGACTCCTGAGAAACAGCACCCACGGTTGACCTCTAACCACATACGGCACACATATAAACACCGACATGCCTGTACACATGCAAAAATAATTTAAGATTTATTGTTTGTTTATATGATTGCTCTGTCTGCATGTACAGATCCAATGTATAGTGGGCATTGGATCCCATTATAGATGGTTATGAGTCACCTGGGAATTAAACTCAAGACCTCTGGAAGAGTAGCCAGCGCTCTTAACCACTGAGCCATCTCTCTAACCCTACAAAAATAATTTTTAATGTGGGAGCAGATTGTAATTTAAGAAAAGATAACAGCCAGGCCATGGTGGTGCACGCCTTTAATCCCAGCACTTGGGAGGCAGAGGCAGGCGGATCGTGAGTTCGAGGACAGCCTGGTCTACAAGAGCTAGTTCCAAGACAGGCTCCAAAGCTACAGAAAAACTCTGTCTCAAAAAACCAAAAAAAAAAAAACCAAAAAAAAAAAAAGAAAAAAGAAAAGACAGAGTTTAATAGCAGTTTAATAGAGCCAAAGAGAGTGACATAAATGGTCAGAAGAAAAAATTGTACTTGGAGCTAAAAAAGGACGACTTAAGGAATTTAATATAGTCCTTCCAGCATTCTGCTACTAGTCTTGTAAGTACCTGTGGGCTATGAATTGTTTAAGTCTTTATGGAGTCCCAAGTGATGGGACAAAGGAAGAATGAGGTGGAAGTTTTGTTGCTACCAGGAGTTTTCTAAAGCAGAAGATAACACTATGATCGAATATTTGTGAGGACCCCCCATTTGTATGTCAAAACACTAATTCTCAATACATTTGTAGCATTAGTTGCCGGGGCCTGCTGTGTAGCTCTTCCCTCTGATTGGAAGATTCCCTCCCAGAAAGAGACTCCTGAAGACTCAGGAAACAAAAGAAATTTACAGATCTCAGGAAGCCCCTAAAACTGAGGAAATTCACAAAGGACCACCCTGTGACTAAAAAAAAACAGTGAGTGTTTATGTAAGCAGGGTAAGGTTTTCAGTGATGCAGCTGCTTTGAGAGTCCTCTGCTCCCCTATGTCAGCCCTCACCCACATTCCTCTGCACCCCATTTCTGAGCCCTCACCCACACTCCTCTGCACCCCTATCTTAGCCCTCACCCACACTCCTCTGCACCCCTATCTCTGAGCCCTCACCCACACTCCTCTGCATCCCTAGTGGCCCTCACCCACACTCCTCTGCACCCTTATCTCTGAGCCCTCACCCACACTCCTCTGCACCCCTATCTTAGCCCTCACCCACACTCCTCTGCACCCCTATCTCTGAGCCCTCACCCACACTCCTCTGCATCCCTAGTGGCCCTCACCCACACTCCTCTGCACCCTTATCTCTGAGCCCTCACCCACACTCCTCTGCACCCCTATCTTAGCCCTCACCCACACTCCTCTGCACCCCTATCTCTGAGCCCTCACCCACACTCCTCTGCATCCCTAGTGGCCCTCACCCACACTCCTCTGCACCCTTATCTCTGAGCCCTCACCCACACTCCTCTGCACCCCTATCTTAGCCCTCACCCACACTCCTCTGCACCCTTATGTGAGCCCTCACCCACACTCCTTTGCACCCCTATCTCTGAGCCCTCATCCACATACCTATAAGTAACCCTAATAAGCTCATTGGATCACTGAGTTAGATTTGAGTGCAATCGTTGGTCTGTCATTTGGTGCCCTATTTGGCGTGAATAGACATTTGTGCAAGTTTCCTCCAGGGAAAGACCCACAACAAGGCCTTTGGGAAGTGACTAGAGGAGGAGGTGAATCTCTTAGGACGGGATTACTAATACCTTTACAAGAAGAGGTAGAAGAGAGTTTCTTCTCCTCTCCATCTACCGTGACAAGATGGCGTCTGCAAACCGGAAGGAACACTCCCACCAGATGCGGGAAATGGCAGCTCCTTGGATTTCCCAGCCTCCAGAATGTGAAGATAAATGTCTGTAGTATTTTATTATAGCAGTCTTGAGAGACCCAGCCCCAGCGGATGTGTAGCCATAGCACAATCCCTGAGCACCCTGGCTCTGAACCCAGAGCCAGTGATAGAAACAGACCCTCGATCAGGGACCTGATCTGGGGAGAGAATCACTTTATCCCTGAACCCAGAGCTAGAGAAAAACACCCTGGATTGGGGACCTGAGCCGGGGAGAGAATCACTTCATCCCTGAACCAGAGATAGAGAAAAACACCCTGGATTGGGGACCTGAGCCAGGGAGAGAATCACTTCATCCCTGAACCAGAGCTAGAGAAAAACACCCTGGATTGGGGACCTGAGCCGGGGAATCACTTCATCCCAAGCTAGAGAAAAACACCCTGACCTTGAAACCAAAGCCAAAGGAACACACTTTGCCCCTGGACCCAGAGCTTGTTAAAGAAATTCACTCTGAGCCTAAAATTAGAGCCTCAAAGATAAAAAGGACCAGAGAAAGAAACATAATTTGGCCCTGAAATCTGAGCTATGTCTGCCCCTGACATGATACCAGCTAATCCCAGGACAGGAACGTGGTAACCTCTAGTCAGAGGCCTGACCTTTCTGGACCTTATCCCAGGGAGGTAGGAAAGCAGTAACCTCTAGCCTGGAAAGGTGCCATGACCTTTTCCCGACCTCAACCCAGGGAAGTAACTACCTCTAGAGGCATGACCTGGCCTTCATGGGTACCTGTACTCAGGTGAACACATACACACACACAATCAAAAAATCTTAGAAAACCATGCGATTATGACGAATTAATAAAGGTACTAAGATACTACATTTTAATGAAGACACACATGAATTTTTGGATAATTAAATGCTCAAACTAATAAAAATAACTCATACTCCCAAATGGGAAGAAGTGAGAAAAAATATCATAGAATATAACATAATTACACAGAACCCATAAACTCATATATACCAATGATCACACCAAAGATAAAGTGACAGATTTTCTAATTAAAAGACGGACAAACTGACTTAAAAAGACTTTATAGTCTCACAACGTTCTCCTCCTCTCTTTTTTGCACAAGTCTTACTTTGTAACCCAGGTTGACCTTGAACTCATCGCAATCACCCTGCCTTCAGCCTTCCGTGTGTTGGGGCTATGGATATAAGTTACCACTCCCAGCAAGAGAGATAACATGAATAAAGACACTCAACAGTGAAATGATAGGCAAGGAAGACAGTTACAGATTCAAATAGCTTTATTTGTATCAAACAAAATAGACTGCAATGCATAAAATATTCCTATAAACTGGTAGGGCATGACCAGGGGTGGATTACCCCCAGGTGACCACCACACAGTGAACATTTGACAGTGCCTACAGATGATTGTGATCTGCACAGCTTGGGTTGAGGTTGCTGCTACCATGTGGTTTATTGAGGAAAGGAGCGTCACTGGACACTTTACAGTACATGGTACAGAACCTCCCCTCTAGGAAAGAATTATCCTGCCCCCAATATCAATATGCATATTTCAGAAATGCTGCCTCAAAGAGAGAGTATTCAAAAACAAAGGGACCAATAAATGAAATCCTTAATTTGTATAGATCAATAACTTATCTCAAAATATATAAAGAAAACTAGACAAATTTACAATCATAGTTGGAGACTTCTAATTCTCTTAGAAACTGGTAGCACACAGAGATTTTACAAAATCTGTGAGAGAGCTGGGCTATGGCTCGATAGTAGAGCACTTTGCAGCATGCAGAAGCCCTGGGTTCAGTCCCGAGCCCCGCACATACGTTAGGAAGACCATTGTTGGTAGCACAAGGAGAGCTGGGAAGGCGGCCCAGTGGGTAAAGCACTTGTATAAGAATAAATGAGTTCAGATCTTCAGAACTCAAACCCAGATACAGCAGCTTGCATCTGCAATCCCAGAGTTCCATGGTTAGATGGGAGGTGGGGACAGAAGAGTCCTTGGAACCGTGAAGGTCAGATACTTAGTGTGGCCTGCACAGAGATGAACCCTGCGGCCTTGCCTCCAAGCAGGAAGTAAAGACCTGTACCTGAGGTTGTCCTCTGACCACACCAGGGGCATGTATGGACCTAAACTAACGCACCACACATGAACACACAAACAAAGATAAAAACACAAGTAATAAATGTATTGGATAATAATAATTAATATGTAATAAAACTTAACAATAACTAAGTAATAAATATATGACTAATATATTTAGGACACAATTCCAAATACCAAGTATACAATTTCATATGCATATGAAACATTTACCAAAATTGACCATATGCTGGGTAACATAATTTTTAATATCTTATAATTTTAGCTTTCTAAAATAAGACTTGTTATAGCTTCTGATCACAGAGCTATGAATCAACAGCAAAAATGTTAGTAAATTTTTTTGAACTTGGAAATTAGACAATATTTTTATTTCTAATTTTAAATAATCCATGACTCAAGGAAGAAGAAGCAATGGAAATTAAAATATATTTTGAATAACAATAGTGGCAACTTATCTGTACTTTTAATCTCAATTTAAAGCTGTTTAGAGAATTTTAAATTGATATCATAGAAATAAGGTTGAAAAGCAGTGACTTATTCAGAAATCCAGGAAAAAGCAAAATATGATTAAAAAGAATTAAATATATGATAAAATATATCATAAAGAGATTCAACAAAGCCAGAGATAATAAAACACATATGTCACTATAGAATTTGATCAAGATAAAAGTAAAAATAGTAAATATGAAAGATGAAAAATGGTACATTGTAGGCCGGGCGTGGTGGCGTACGCCTTTAATCCCAGCACTCGGGAGGCAGAGGCAGGCGGATCTCTGGGAGTTTGAGGCCAGCCTAGTCTACAAGAGCTAGTTCCGGGACAGGCACCAAAGCTACAGAGAAACCCTGTCTCGAAAAACAAAAACAAAAAAAAACAAACAAACAAAAAAAAATGGTACATTGTTTCAAATCCTATGGATGTTTAACATAAAGGACATTGTGGACAACTTGATGCCTATTTTGAAATATTAGTTGAAATGGACAATGTCTTGGGAAATATATCTTACAGAGTTGACACAAGAAGAAAGACAAGTGAGAATAGTTCTCCATCTCCCAGAGAAATAAATTTCATCTGTAATCTAAAATCTGGGGGCTGGAGAGATGGCTTAGCGGTTAAGGGCACTGACTGCTCTTCCAGAGGACCCAGGTTCAATTCCCAGCACCCACATGGCAGCTCACAACTGTCTGAAAATGCAGTTCCACGAGATCTGACACCTTCACACCAATGCACATAAAATAAAGTTAAATAAATCATAAATAAATAAATAAAATCTGTCCAAGAAAATTCCAGACTTATGTATCTTCACTAGCAAATCATATTAAATATTTTCAGACTTAAACAATGCCAATACCATACAAAACCAGAGCCTGCAAAGACAGTGAATTTACCAAACTGTTTAATGAAACAATATATTAATATCAACATCTGACAAGTATAACACAAGAAAAGAAAATGTCACTCTAGCCTCTCATAGATAAAAAAAATCAACTAAATATCAAATCACATTCTGGTATATATCAAAAGGATAAACCCATCACAGAAAATTGGAATATAATCTAGAACGTAAGCCAGCACTTGAGAAACAACTGGTGTCTTTACCTTAATAGATTTTAGGAGAAAAAAATCACGACTCTTCAAAGAGGATGGTGCTTAAGTTTAACACTATTTCAAACTTGAAATAGGAATTTTCTTACTCAGATACAAGACATTTATAAAATACTTGCAGAAAGTATCATACTCCGTGGTAAAATATTGGAAACGTTCTCCAGAATTATGAACACAAAAGGGCATCTGATACTGTTTCCTGTATTTAAGAGTTCTTGTCCAGAGAAATATGATCAAAAAAAAGTAGAGTTGAAAAATAATAGATCCACTTTTTTCACTGATAATGCAATTATGTAATACAGTCATTTTTAAAAACTGGAAGCTGTCAGAATTAGGACGTAAACCTGGGATTTGATGCCCTCTTCTGGCCTCTGTGGGCACTGCACTCACATGGTGCAAGTAAATACACACATAAACATCATTTTTTAATTTTTAAAGAAAAATAAATATATTTATAATAGCAACAATTATAAAGCTAAATTTTAACTATGTTATCATTTATAATAACACCAAAAATCAATTCCTTATGAGCAAATTAATAAAAGATTATAACCTTAAACAGGAAGCTATATAGTATTATATAGAGAGATTAAAGATAATATCAACATATCAGGTGAATTTCACATACCTAGCCTGGAAACTCAATATTATAAATGCATTACTCCACTTTAAACTGATGTATGGGTTCTAATTAAGCCACATTAAAATCTCAGTGACTTTTTGGGGTATGTAGATCTTTGCTTCTAAAACTTACATAAAATGTAGAGTTCCAAAAAGAAGCTTGATAATATTAAAGAAAAATTTGGAGGATTTGTGTTCCTATATATTATTATTTTTCAATATTAGTTCAATATACAGTAACCAAGAGAGTAAGTTTTAGCATGAAAGTAGATTAACAGACAAGGAGATAAAGTTGCAGGATCAGCCGCTAACCCACACCTGTCTGAATTTTTGAGCCTGTGTGATAGCGTAGACCTATAACCCAGGTATATAGCAATCAGGAGGCAGAGCTAGGAGGATTACCACTAGTTTGAGGCCAACCTGAGCTATATAGTAGAATCTAGATGTCCTAGTGAGCTTTACTTGTCTACTTAACACAGCCTAGAGATGTCTGAGAAGGGAGTCTCAGTTGAGGGACTGCCCAGATAACACTGACCTGTTAGCGTGTTTGTGGTGAATTAATTTCTAACCTGATGTCAGGGAGCCCAGCCCACTGTGGGCAGCATCATTCCCTGGGCAGCTGGCCCTGGACTGTATAAGCAAGCTAGGAAAATGGACCTGTGAGTAGGTCAGCAGGTAGAGTTCCTCCTTGATTTCTGCTTCAAGTTCCTGCTTGAGTTCCTTCCCTGACTTCCCTTGATGAACTGCAACCTGTAAGCTTGAACTTTTCCTACCTTGAGTTGCCTTTGGTTAGAATGTCTTATCAACACAATAATAAAAAGGGAAACCAGACCAACAGGCTGCCCAGATCTATGTATAAAGATCTTGTCTCAAAGCTAAATAAATAAATAAGCAAATAAACCACCGTGATATCTATGAATGGCTTCTGAGAAAGATGGTACTCTGGAAAGACTACTGTGTTTTAAATAAATAATTCAGGATCAATTGAGATGCTGATACTTCAATTGAGATGCTGATACTTCCTCTCTCAAATCCTGAAGATTTTCTTTATATGTATTTTTAAGTTTTTTTTGAGATTATAATGTAATCACATCATTTTGCTTCCTCGCTTCCCTCCTTCCAATCCCTCCCACGCACCTCCCCTCTGCTTTCTCAAATTCATAGCCTTTCAAAAATTGTTATTGCATTCCTAAATACATGAACACAACCAGACCAATCTGTATAATGTTTCTCGTACGTATTTGTTTTCAAGGCTGGCCGTTTGGTACTGGAGAGTGAATTAATGTTCTCTTCCCTGGGGAAGACTATTTCTCCTGCTTTCAGCATTCTTTAGTTGCCTGTAGCTCTTTGATGAGGCTTCTAAGCGCTCCCCCCCCCCCCGTCTCTGTTAGCATGTCTGTTAGCATGTCCATTGGTGGTGTCCTTGTTCAGGTCTTTTATAGGCAACCCTGTTGATGAGACATCATGTGTGTGTAACCTCTCTGACATCAAATCTCGAGTTTAATCTCATATATCAAAAATCTTATGTGTTTAAATGTGAAAAAAAACTGGGAAAACAAGCTGATGATCTCAAGGAAGATAAAATTCCTAAAACAGAATATATCCCCATCAATGTAAAAGCTCTAACTGTGAAGGAAAGGACTGATACAGTATAATAGGATTCTTTAGTTTAGATGGGAAGTGAAAAGAAAAAACACAGAGTGTAAAAAAGTATCTTTAAGACAGAAGTAATAAGAGGATTATATCCAGACTGTATGAAAAAAATATATAAATTAGTAAGAAAAGTACCAAAAACCAAGATGAGTGGAGAATTTGAATAAGTTCTTTTTTTTTTTTTTTTTTTTGATTTTCAAGATAGGGTTTCTCCGTAGCTTTTTGGAGCCTGTCCTGGAACTAGCTCTTGTAGACCAGGCTGGCCTCGAACTCACAGAGATCCGCCTGCCTCTGCCTCCCGAGTGCTGGGATTAAAGGCGTGCGCCACCACTGCCTTTAATAAGAATAAGTTCTTTGCAAAAGATGTTAAACACATGGGAAAATACCAAGGTTGTAACATGAATAATAAAAATCCAGAGACAGATATTGGGGTTCAAGCCAAGTATCAGAAAAGCAAAGCAGCCAAGGCACTGGAGAGTTCTCATCTCTACCAATGCTCAGACCAAAGGTGCGAACCATCGAACACCAGACTGGAACTGAGCCCGAGACCTGTCTCCTCCCGTTTTATGTTCCTCTCTAGTGCTGGTACTAAAGGCGTGCACCACCACTGCCTGGCCTGCATGACTGACTAGTGTGACTGCTTCGCACTCTGATCTTCAGGCAAACTATTAAGACACAAATACTATACCACTATAGGTGCTGGCAAGGAGGTGGGACAAGTGAAACCCTCCTCCCCTCCAGTCACTGTTTTATTCTTGGGAGTTACAGTTAAAGGCAATGTCTCACATTTGGAATATTCTATGTACTAAGTCCTGTTTTATTTTCCACCATACACACTATGACAAAGTTTAATGTCTTAATTAGGCGCAGTGAGAGATTAACAACAACCAAATGAGAGCAGAATGATTATAGCTCTATGCTGTGATAAAAGTTTCAACTTAGGAATCAGTTATTTCTGAAAAATTCCCATTTATGTCCTCAGCACAGGTGACCAGAGATAACTAAAAAGTATCACAAAAACCTGAGATTAAGAATGGACTCCCATTTCAACCTTCAAGAAATTGGAAATGATATGGCCAATTTTCCACTAAAGTTGGAGTTCTCCACCACAGTTGAAGGGGCTTGCTCTTTATGTTTATAAATGTGAACATGTGTGCAACAGAAGTCAGGCACAACAGGTTTATTAGAGACATTATTCATGGTAGCCAAGACCTAGGAATAAGCCAACTGTCTATCAGCACTAAACAGTGAGCACACTGTGGGATAACCATAAATAGCATATGGAAATGAGGGACAAAGGGCCACCCATATGCAGTGGCATGGATTATATTAGAATATTGACCAAAAGAAGTCTCATATGTGAAAGAGTAAATTCCATGCCATTTCTCTGACACCAAGATCAGAATTTGTCTATGGCATTCAGAGTCAGGGCAATGGCTGCTTTCAGGAAGAAAGAGGGAATCTGAAAGGACACAGAGGACTTTGGGGGTGCTAAGTGATACTTATTTCTCACGGGGGATTGGCTGCACAGGTATATTCATTTTATACCAATTCATCAAGCTCCTCAAGATTTTCTATACTATAACTATTTTTCTTAAATAAAGTTTGCTTCAAAATAAAAAAAAAACATGTATTAAGTTTTGGAACTGTGGCTTAAAAAATTTGAAGTGAAGGCTACATTAGGGTTTGTGTGTCTGATGTTTCCTTCTTTGAGCAAGTCCCTGAGGGATGAAGGGGATTTGTAGCTTCAAAATGACTTCAGGAATGGGAGAGAGGATTCTTGGATGACACTTAGAATCTTGTTCAGGCCAATAAAAAAATAAAGTCACTTATCAATACTATTTAAATTTCCCCAAAGGAGAAAATCCATCATAAAACAGACTCAGCTTTGGGCTAGGGTAGGCAAATAGATGTCATCCACTGTTGCCAATTCCAAACCATTAGCAGTGGCTACCTGGGACATTATAGAAGAATGCATCTTGAGCCTACACATAGGATCAGTGGGAAATATTCCGCCTTCTCCTCGGCAATGTATGCAGATGCTAAAGACAAAACAATGGGGCGTGAGACCATTTTAATCATCTGGGCCTAAAATTCCCCAATCACAGGATGTTGGTGGATGCTGCAGAACACTGAATTAAAAGCATTGTTGGTTCAGGAGCTCACAGTAGGAACAAAAGGATGTTGAGCTAATACTGGATATTATGACAGCAAAGTCAGTGAACCAATCCATACAATTACTGTGAAGAAAGTAAAGTTTGATGGAAAGACAAAAGATAGTGAAGGGTGTTGGCAGTACATCAACGTGGAATGAAAATAGAACAGGAAACAACGCTGTCCATCAACTTCTCCCAGATAGATGTTCCAGGGAAGACTGAGCTTAAAGTTGTTCATAAGCAAAAGTAGGTCTGCTCAGAATATCAATTCTTGGCTCTGATCCATCATGGCAGAGCTAGTGGTGGCAGTGTGCATGAGTGATGGAGGAAGGTCATTGGTTAAAAAATAAACTGCTTGGCCCTCATAGGTTAGAACATAGGTGGGTGGAGTAAACAGAACAGAATGCTGGGAGGAAGAGGAAGTGAGCTCAGACTCGATAGCTCTCCTCTCTGGGGCAGATGCGATGAAGCTCCGACCCAGGATGGACGTAGGCTACAATCTTCCCGGTAAGCGCACCTTGGGGTGCTACACACATTATTAGAAATGGGCTAGTCCAGGTGCGAGAGTTAGCCGAGAAGAGGCTAGATATAATGGGCCAAGCAGTGTTTAAAAGAATACAGTTTGTGTGTTGCTATTTCGGGGCATAAGCTAGCCAGGCAACCAGGGAGCCGCGCTGTGGGAAGAGGCCCGCAGCTCCCACTACACATGAGCAAGCAAGAGACTTGATCCAAAAGGAGAAAGAAGAGGGAAGGAGAGAGGAGCTGGCACCTGCCAGCCTTTCTGGGGCTGCAGATGGCATCAGGACCTCCCACGAGGCCCCGCTCTGCAAAGGTTCCATCACCGCCTGGCAGTGGTACCCTGGGAACCAGCTCTTTCATCACAGAGAACTGTCGAGGAACACAAGCCATAGGAGATGTTTTCTAAAAGCTATTTCAGAGTGTGACATAGTGGCACACACCAGAATTCTCAGCTATTTGGAAGCTGAGGCAGGAGGATCACTTAGGCCTAGGAGTTCAGGGCCAGACTATACAACAAAGTAAGTACCTGTTCCTTAAAAACAAACAAACAAACAAACACCAAAAAATAAAAAGAGGGGCTGGAGAGATGTCTCAGTGGTTAAGAACACTTTCTACTCCTGCAGAGGACGTAGATTTGATTCCCAGCACCCATATAATGGTACACAACGATCTGAAACTCCAGTTCCAGGGAATCCAGTGCCCTCTTCTGGCTAGGGCAGGCACAAGACATGCATGCGGTACACCAATGTACATGCATGCAAAACACTCATAGACATAAAATTTAAGAAAAAAAAGTTTTAAAAAAACCCACTGCTTTCTCTGAACTGTAGAAGCTTTAATTGCAAATAATATTTTCAAATAAGATTTAAAACAGAGCAACATGTTTACATGACATGTAAATCATTATAATGGGTTAACTTATGTAAATGAGAATTATCACAGAATATGTTACAAAGTAATTTCCTTATGTATTATTTTCTATATAGTAACTTTTACTGTCTCTTAAAATGATACCTGGAATCATACAACATCTCTAAATCCTTTTAGCAATTTATTTTTAATTATATGTGTGTTTGGGGGGGGTCTGTGAATATAAATCTATTACAAAGAGAAGTTTCCTTGATGAGGGATGTAGACTGTACTTATCTGTGGCTGTGGTTATCAAGACAAATGTTTATGGATTGTTATATGGGGATTCTGATGGTTTAACAAATTAGTGATTGTGGAGTCTCCTCCAAAAACCATGATTTCACTAGCACCGATTAGTTAGCTAGGTTTCCAGTACCACATATGGGATCCCTCTTATTCTGAGGGTCTTAAGTCCAACTAAAGAGTCATTGGTTACTGCCAAGGTATGTGTGCCATTATTGTATCTATCGGATTAAACATAATGTTTATGGAAAGTACTTGCCTCCTCAGCACAAAAGGTCCAGCTAGTTACCAGTGTAAAGTATTGATGTCACATGTTACATAATTTTTAGGACATAATTTTAATTGTTGAGTATGCAAAACAGTTTTCAACCATTCTGGGCCCAGCTGTGGGTGAATAGTTGGCCTACTCATGATACAAAGAAGGAAGAGAAAAAGGAAGCCTCTCCCTACCAGGAAAAAGTACTTAGTTATATAAAGATGGAATGTTTCCAGCTATCTGACAAGGGATTTGGTACAATCATTTTTCTTTTCTCTTACCTAAATGCCTCGCCAACTTGGCTCTCCTCCAGACTCCTAGCCAGCTGGGCTAATCCACACTCCCAGAAGAGTCACCCACACACTTGAATTATGTCTTCACATAGTCACCTTTGAGTTTGAGGATGCAAATACTGGAAAAGTAAGAAATGACTACCTTTTTCTAGGTCCTAGGAATATTTGTTACAGGTGGGATCCAGGGCAAAGATTCCTGTTGCTCGGACTTGTGACCAGAACGGTAAATATACAGCAAATGAAGTTCATAGACAAATTAGCTTTAGCCATGTTAAATTAAAGCACAGATGAGACATCTTTGGGAATTCTCAGAGCCTTTAATTTGCTTACAGACTCTCACCAAAAGGGAGTCTTCAAGAGAAACAGAGTATGGTGCTCATTTAAAATGAATTCACTCAAAGCATCCTTTACTGCTGAAACAGCTCAAGGACTTGTATTACAGAGAGCAGAGTTGGAACAAGCATGTGTAGCTTGGGGCACAGGATTTCCCACCCACAGCAGTCTGGGAAGAAGGAAGACACTGTCTGGGCCACTTAGTCTTTGTCTTTCCACTATTTCCCTATCAAAGACAAATCAGGGAGCCTGAGAAAAGAATCGCCTCTAGCATGGGAGAGACGATATAAAGAGGCTGCTGGCATTTCCATCTCTGATGTGCTTTGCTCAGTCCCTTGACTTGCTGAGTCTCCTCTGTGCTGTGAGAGAAACTTGCGTGAGCCAGAACAGAAGGGGCCAGGACAATTTGCCCTACTTCATACCAGCTAAAACATGGGAGAGCCTATGTATACTCAAGGGCCCAGAGATTGCCATGGAGGACAGATGACATAAGATAGGGTAGTCTTGCCCTAACCACCGCAGTGGGCAATGTCAAGACTTAAAATCTCAGGCATGAGACATGATGTCACTAGCTGGGAATCAGTGTGACGATGTGGCTGAGTCTCCCAACGGCACAGTGCCAGATCTCCACCAGCAGGTCTGGTTGGAGTTATTATCCCTGTCCCGGGGACCCCAGACACTCTAATGCACTAACTTTACAGGCGGCAGCCTCTGGAACCAGACCAGACTCCCAAAGGGTGCTACTGCAGGGAGGGGTCAGTGCAGCTCAGAAGGGATGCAGGCTGCCATCTAGAGGATCCAAGGGGTGAGGAGGTGAGGTGCCCGCTGACTGAGTCTGGGGGCAGCTTCCCGCGAGTGCCAGGACCAGGACAGTGGCATCAGCAGTTGTCCAAACCCTCGCCCAGTGCCAAACACAGGTATTCATATCACTGACAAGATGGAGAAAAAAGAACTATTAGTCTCTACAAATCCACAGTGGGTGCTGGAGCTATGTCCAGGGTCATGGCTATTCTTGGCCACCAACTTGACTACATCTGGAATGAACTAGAACCCAAGCGGCTGTGTACACCCGTGGGGCATTTTTTTTCTTAATTAAATCATTTGATGTGGGACGACCAATCAGGGTCACCCCTTCCGCTGGCAGCCCATGAAAAGGACACAGGAGAAGGAAGCTGGCTCTGTTTGCCTGCTTGCTCTCGCTCTCGCTAGTAAGTCCGTTCCTTCACTGGTACCAGTGCCTGCTGGATCCCAGCATATCCTGAGGACCAGCTGAGACACCCAGCTTCTTGGGCTGAACAACTACTGGATTCTGGATCCTTCGGTTGGTAAATAGACAGCCATTATTGGACTAGCCAAACCGCTGCCTATAAGCGTTTCTGATAAATCCCTTCCCTTTATAACCATAAAGTCGATTAGTTCCGTTCCTCTAGAGAAGCCTGACTGATCCATCCAGCCATGGTGCTGCAGCCTTGCTCCAAATGTCCACCCTAAGGAGGTCCCGAAACTCTGGTGTTGCTAGCATCTGCTTTCAGTCTCTTCTGAGAGATCCTCAGCCAAAAGGAATTTTGCCTGGAGCCAGCTGCAGCCTATTCACTATTGCTCCCTGGAGGTTGCATCAAGGAATGAAATGGGGGGAGGGAGGGAGAGGTCCTGGCCAATACCTTGTTTTCAAGCCCAAGCACCAGGGAGGCCTGAGGTCACTTGTGGGTAGCAGCAGGGAGGAGTAACATCATTTTTTACTGTCTGAGAATCTATGTGGGTCCCTACAGTGAACGCCTCCACGCCCCGTCTGATCGGGCGCTACTGACAAGACTGAGCAATGACACCTCACGAGGACATCGTCAGTCCCGCCCATCTGTGTGAAGCATCAGCACGGGACCAGAAGGCAAGAGCTCCTTGCCATTACTGACTAAATCAATCCTGGTGACCCAGTCACGAAACAGAGCCAGCGTCAATTATGCCTCAGGAAACTCCTATTGAGGAGTAGTCAGATGAGGTGACCTCACCTCCCCTTACCCCCAGTTCTTCCTGCTCCACCCCTATCTGAAGAGCTAGGGGGCAAGACCCACTGTAGGGGCAACCCTCCTCCAAGGATAACAGCTATCGGGGCATCATCTGGGCAGCCTGACCACCCACAGTGACCCTCAAGACTGGCCTGTTGCTGTCCCTGTTTAGAAGGAGCTGGAAGAGAGTCATTAAACTGTCACATGGGATCCTAGCCGCCCTGTCTTCACGCCTCTGTGAGCTCTACTGCTGTGGTTTCAGAAGGACCTAGAACATAGAGAATGTGGAAAGTTGACTGAGGGGGGTGGCCAGACGCCATTTCTGCAGCTTTGGGGAAGTTAACCATCCTGGGTAAAACTTCTTAGTGAAATGGCTGTTTGGGGATCACCTGTAAATGAGCCTAACAAACTCATGGGTTCATCCCACTGGACTTGGGTGGAATCATTACTTTGGTCTGTAGTTGGTGCCCTGTCCTGGGTGAGTAGATGTTGGTCCGCATTTCCCCAGGGAAAGTTCACATGACACTGATGGACAGTGAGGTTTTCCAACTCAGACGTTGCATGCTCTGTGTCCAAACTCACTGGGCACAGCAAAAGAAGCTGCGCGCAGAGCTCGCTGAGGTGCACAGCTGGGAATAATCTTGGCCTTGTATAGCAAATTGATAATCCAAGACAAAATTCTAGGAGGAGGTCGATTTAAAACATTAAGCTTGTTCTTGGACAAGGTCATACATGTATTTGGGGTACTCTGTTTACTCTTTCTCAACACCCCTCTTATCCTCTCCCCACCCCAGCCATTCCGCTCTCTCTGCCCCATGGGTCCCCTTCTCACACTCATGCCTTTCGCTTCTGACACATTGGGTTTTGTTTGTTTGCTTGGTTTGATTATTTGGTTTTTCGAGACAGCTTTGGAGCCTGTCCTGGAACTCACTGGCCTTGAACTCACAGAGATCGGCCTGCCTCTGCCTCCCGAGTGCTGGGATTAAAGGTTTGCACCACCATCATCTGGTGACACACTGTCACCAGACCCCTCTGTTTGGCCATGAGAAAAGGAAACTTCTCCTTGGAACTACCCTTTGAAGCTGAACGGGTCACTCTTTGGTACACAGTTAACCAGAGGCAAAGACTAGCGCCCTCACACAGCCCAGAATCATTCAGTTGCCAATAATTTGTCAGGGAAGGGTAGGACCCCAATCTTGTGCTGACCCAGTGGAAGCAACCACAGCCGTCACGAGACTGTGTTAGCAACAGCTGCATCATGCCCTGAAAATAGCATCGTGCAGCTCTCCTCCCTATCTTCAGGCTCTGCTCCCTCTCCTGCCGTGTTCCCTGCACACTAGAGGGAGTTGTATAAGTGTCCTGCTTCGGGCTGAGCTCTCAACCATCACATACCCTATACATCCTGAGCAGCTGCGAGCCTCTGCATTCGCTGCAAGGACAAGCTTCTCTGATTACGAAAGTGAGTTGTGTTTGTGTAGGAGTGTAAACACAGATTTTTTAGGCTGCAGATTTTCACTGTGTCAGTTTAGCTAAACAACAATGATGAGTTCCCAACTAGGGCCTGTGACCTCCCCAGCCAGGGGCTTAGGCCTGAGTTTACAGTCCTGGCTCGGTTGTTTCTTGAGATACTTGCCCCGGGTGGGGTGGGGAGGTTTCATGAGAAGAGCCCTGCAAATTTTTTGGTGCTTTCCAAAAAACAAAGGAATAATCTGGTAGTTTATAATTAATCACAGAAGAGCGGTGTTAGCTCTGAGCCTGGGGCCTCTCAAGTATATGCAAAGTGGATTTTCCCCAGCAGTTACTGCTGATCCGGAGAATTCCACTAGACCTAGTGAGAATTTAAAATCTTATCTGTTTTACAAACCCAGCTGACTTCAATCCTCCCTCGGATTTTAACATCAAGGAAGAAAACAGGTAATATCGCCAGTGAAAGGTTTAACAACATGCTGAACACATGTATATGCATGTGGCATGCAAATCCACAGGAGAAGGCACAAGTTACCAAGCACACAGAGTGCAAACCCAGCGTCACAGAGTCTAGAATTCAGGTGGCCATTGGGTCATCCCCCTTACTTCTTCTGGTGCTGGAATTGAGCTCAGTACTTCACGTATGCTAGGCAAGTATTCCACCATTGAGTAGCATCCAGTCAAGGGTTTAAATGTGTGTGTGTGTGTGTGTGTATGTGTGTGTGTGTATGCTCACATTCCACACACAGAGGCCACAATGTAGGAACTGAGAATTTAACTCACATCTGTCCAGGTCCTCTGCTCCCCACCTCCCCACCCCCTTATTTACTCAGGTAGTCTTTCACTGAAATTGGAGCTCCCTGATTGAGCTAGTCTCTCTATCTAGTTTGTCCCAAGGGGCCTCCTGTTACAGGTGTGTCCTCACACCTACCCAGCATTCATGAGGGTGCTGGGATTTGAACTCGTTTTTTTCACATTTGTATGACAAACATTTTATCTTCTGAGTCATCGCCCTATTCCTGGGATTTTATATTTTAAGTGTGAACATCCAGTGAGCCTCCCCCCCCTTCCCGGGGGTTTACATTTTCCATGTGACACCTTAGAGTTGTGCTGGCCTCCACAAACAGTATCATCATGAATCTTACTGAGCAGCTCCAGCAAGGCGGCATCTGATTGAACCACACAGTTTCTCCACAGACACTGCAGAGCGACCCTGGGGTCTAGGACAAGTTAGCAAGCTTGACAGGGAATGGGTTTCGGCAGAACCCGGTGTCATCACACACACTGAGCAGCTCACGGGAAAACTCGGTCACCCTTGCTCTCCCTGTTATCCATAGCACAGCTTGTAAGGCGGGGAAGAGGGAAGCTGAGGGCAGGGACCAGGGAAGGAGGGACTTTAGATATTATCTTCTGAATGGTTTTGGAGAGAAAAGTCTCTTTTTTAGTATCAATACACAAAATAGTCAATGGTCTGTGGCTTTTATGACGATGCAAAAGTGTCAATGCAATGGGACAGTCAACACTTTATAATGGAAAGGCGCGTCAGGTGATTGTCCCGCTAAGTTCACACAGGTGCTCTGAGTACGGTCAAGGCCGAAAAGGGCACCTGTGTCTTTCAGTAGACGAGCAGGTTTTGAAGAGAGTCTCATCCTACATTGAAAAGCCTATGGATAAACCAGGTGTGTGTGTGGGGGAATGGAAAAGTAGGAGGCAGAGTTAGGTAAAGGCTAGAGGAACTACCATCTAGAATCATCTGATACCGTACAAAACAGCTAGATGTTCAAAGATCACTAGCACAAGAATAATTGACCTCTGAGGAGGGAAAAGGCTTGGTTGGGTCATCACACGCCACATACTTTCACTGAATTAGTACACACTAGACCATACACGTGTGCTTATGTATTCTAGGAGGCAAAACAGTGGCCATATTCCCCAAGCCAGTTGTGCCCGCGTACAAGAGGTCCTGGAGATCTAGCCGATGGCTGTGATGGAGACTGGGGAGGGTCACTGATGCCTCGTTGAGATCCCGGCCACTCTTCCTAGCCACTTGCATTCAGATTGGGCCTCACTGCATGCAACCTCAGAATCTCTAGGTCTTAGGAGTCACTGGGGAACTTAAAGAAGGGTTTTTTCTATAGGGCTATGGGATGCCATCATTCATGCTGCCTGAAGACTTTGCAGTACTAGTGTTTTCAGGTCACCCAAGCTCCTTCCTCCAGTGTTGGTAAGTCCACTAAACTCACTGATTCCCCAGGGTAAACTTCAGGCAATTCATGCTTTGGTTTGTTATTGGGACCCTATGAGGAGCAGGTAGACATTGATCACATATCCATAGAGAAGGAATTCTCACAACAGACATGGAAAACAAATGACATCAACAGCACCTAAAAGAACCAATGTTGGAGAATACAATGCACAAACCTCTAAGTCCAGCCCTTGGAGGTGGAGGCAAGGGATCAAGAGTTGAAGGACAACCCGAGCTCTAAGAAGGCCTGTCTCAGTAACAATAACCACAAAGGAAAACCAAAACCCCAACAACAACAAAAACCTCAATCACCCCCACCCACCTAAGGAGAAAATACCCCCCCCCCCCGGCAGCAAAGTCCCACTAAGATGGGGACTTCTGAAGGAAGCAGAGTGAACTCTTGGATGGCACCTACCTTCTACATCCTCTTGTCCTTCAATGATGCCGTTTCTGAGGTTCCCTCCCGAACACCCCAACATGTAATCTGAAGCCACCGTGTCACAGATGGGGAAATGGGGACTCCAGAGTTGATGTTTAAGGGTCAGGGAATGAGAGGTTCCTGCCAAGCGTATTTCTCCTCGTTGTGGAGTCTACTTTCGTTCCCCAAAAGCAAATACCAAACACTGGTGCCTGGAGCCCTGGGTTAAAGTTTTATTTAAGGCGTTTAACTCCTGGAAGAGGGAGCAAGATCATGCAGGGGAATATCCTCCTCTGAGCTGCCCTTAGAGTTGGAGGGCATGGATAGCAGCCCCAGGGGAACTTTCCAGTCTCTTTCAGGAATCTGGAGGACTCCAGTGTAGTTCATTGAGTGCGTAGTGCCCATTGCAATAGCCTACAAATTCCAGCAGAGGGCACTCCTCCCTCATAATCTGAACTGTTAACGGTGTTGATTGGAAAGCCACACTACTTCTTTGCAAAACATTTTTTCTTGACCTCCGTTATTCCTAACCCTCTGTAGAGACAAAGTGCCATCATTATGACTAACGAAAACTCATGACTTAGACTCAGGAAGGATATATTTTGAATGTTTTCTCTCATTTGTGGATCCTAGATTTTATATAGACACATTCCCCCATACACACTTCACATAAATAAACATGAAAGTAGATATTCAATATATCACATGATGTAATACATACATATAAGAAAACAGGAGTGATATGGGGGGAAAGAAAGGCCCTAGTGAGGAGGGAGGGAGTGTGCAGAGGGTAACTACTGTCTAAGCATATGGTATACATTTAAACATGTCTTTAGGAAATTCCACCGTGTAGAATGACTATATACCAATACAGAATCGAAACAAAACTTGTCAAAGACAGAATTTTTTTTGGTAAAAGTATCAGGTGACCAGTAGGAGTTCTTCCTCTGAAGTTCCCCTGAAGCTACTTTTAAAGATCCTTGCCAAAACTGGCTTAGTTGATAGCTCTCAGAAGAAGTTGTGGGTGAGAGGTGGAAGGTGGTAGGGATCCAAGCGACCTCTCAGGATGACACAGGTGATGTCCAGAAACTCAGAGACACGCTTTTCTCCCGCCATCCCCAATGCCAGGCAGGCAGACCCAGGCCTCATCTCCTTTCATCGAGAGATCCGTGTCCACAGGGTTGCTCCCATGGGTCTCCAACTCCTCTATAGATGTCTCTTGATCTGTGTGGTGTGAGGACAGGCAAAGAGAGGCAGCCTGAGTCAGGCACCCATCACGCCGTCCTTCTGAAGGAGGTGAATGACTTAAGCCCTCCTTTTCACACCTACCTTACCTGACGCCCCTCCGCATATCCCAGGATGGCTGTATGAATGAGGCCCAGCGTATTTATTGATGATGACATCATGTCATGATGTAAAAAGGTTAGCACCTCTGGTAGACTGATAGCTCTCAGCTGGGAGCTGCTTCATCACTGCTCCCATCAGGGAATTTCTGTCAACACATGGGGCCAATTTAGCAGTCACAATGTTGTAGGGAGCTACTGGCATCTAGCGGGTTGAGGTCAGGGAAGCAGCTGGACACTACAGTGCACAGAACAGGACAAAATGAAATGTCAGTAGTGCTGAGTTTGAGAAATGTGGTCTAGACTTCGGACTAGATTTTTTTTAATTTAAAAGTTGTTTTTTTTTTCATTTTATATACCAACTACGGTTCTCCCTCCCTTCCCTCCTTCTGTTCCCCCAAATTTCCCCCCATCCAAGCCCCTATCCACTCCTCAGAAAGGGTAAGGCCTCCCATGGGGAGTCAACAAAGTCTGGCACATCAAGTTGAGACAGGACCAAGGTCCTCCTCCCTGTATCAAGGCTGAGCATGGTGTCCTTCTATAGGGAATGGCTCCAAAGAGCCAGTTCATGCACTGTGGGATAAATCCTGTTTGAACGCTTGGCCGAGATAGGAAGTTTGACTGGAGTGTCTATGATCAGATCTGTGATGAAGAGCCAAGATGCAAGTTTTGTCTGGGAGCTAAAATTTTGTTGATTTGAGAGTCTGTCTTCAGAATGAGGTTTGTGCTTTTCTGGTATTTAGAAGTTAACGGAGCGAGTCGTGGCTGAGACAACTTTCCCCTCAAGTGTCGGGTAGAGTCTCGGTTATTTAATGTGAATAGAAGTGGAAGGTTGTCCTCAGAAGACTGGAGGCTTGGGGCACTCTGGGGAACTGGCACTCAAGCTACATGTATGTAGGGAGAAATTCATGTACCGACTCTTAAGAACAGGCATGGGTTTCTGTGTTTGGGTATGTGCATGTGAGCGCATGTGCCCTTGAGAGTCACAAGAGGGCATCAGATCCACCAGGGCTGCAATTACACAAGCTTGTGAGCTGCCAGACATGTGTGCTGGAAACCAAACTCGGGTCCTCTGCACGAGCAGTGTCTCAGTTACTTTCTTATTGCTGTGACAAAATACCACAACCACAGTAACATTTAAAAAAAACATTTAATTAAGTCACAAATGGACCATAAAAATGTTAGTCTAACTATTAAATGAATGAATAAACTAATCTTAAAATCAAAAAAAGGCATTTAATTTGGCTTATGGTTTTAAGAGGGTTAGAGTCCGTGATGGCATGCAAAGGTATGAGCACAGGCACAGTTGAGAGCACATGTCTTGATCCATAAATAGGAAGGAAAGAGAGCCAACTTGAAATGTTGTGAGTCTTTTGCAACCTCAAAGCCAGTGACATTCCTTTCCTAACCAGGCCATGCCTCCTAATTCTTCCCAAACTTCTTACCATCGGGGACCAAGTATTCAAATATGTGAGCCTATGGAGGCCATTCTCATTCAAACCAACACAAGCAGTAAGAGCCCTTAATCTCTTTTTAAAGAAAAGCCGTGGGAGGGGTCATAACCCTCACCCTTAGTTATCTGCAGACAGATATCCTGAGAGTATAGCAAATAAAATACAAAATATAATTGTCTTCTAACAATTCAGCATATATATGTGTGTGTGTATGTATGTATGTGTATATATTTTAATTTTTGGCTTAGAATCTGCCTTTCTTGATGGACTTTAAACTTCATAAGGATAGGGACCATGCCTAGCAAACTTACCACTATGTATTTAGCAGTTCTTGGGTTCTTGATCTTTCTCTGTTGATGGACGCCAACCTGAAGGCCACAGTTAAACTTGGCCACAATCAAGGTGAGTGACCATTGACCAAAGGACGGCCACCCAGGTGGTGGACACAGGGTAAGGGAAATCTGTGCGCCAAGCCTGAGACCATGGTGCTGCAGGTGTAGAAAATAGGAACGGCAGGAATCCAGAGGCTTCCCACAAATGATTGCTGGGCTGCATCTCAGGAAGACTGTGGATCGCTGGGCAGAGCTGGAAAGGCAATTCCTGCAGAGGTGTCGCATGCAAGGCCACAAGAGGCTGAGTACAGACAGAGCCACCTGCAGAGGTCAAGCCGCTGAGCATGGCTACGGTCTGAGATGACAGGCTTGGCCTCGCTGGAGTCTGCCCGAGGGTGGGGGGTTGGGGTACAGCTAAAGGTGGGGACGCAGTCAGATGCACGTGATTGTGGAACTCCCTGCAAGTGCTCTGTAGAGGCTGGATTTGAGCAAAGAGGAGTAAACTGTACTGGGATGGTCTTAGAGGGAAAGGAGGAAAGGGCGGTCGTGATGAACAAGATTCATTACGGGTGTGAAGAGGAGGAAATCTGAGAGTGTGGGGAAGGTAGCTGTATTGGGATTTGAGGTTGCGGACTACAGGGAGCGAGGTGAAAACAAAGTGCCAGTGTGTGTCACCACAGGTCACATTTATTGGATGCTTATGTGCCGGGCACTGGCCTATGCTACATACCCACTGTCCGTAGAATCTTATGACTCCTGAAGTGGAAACCATTTTTTATGCTCGTGGTATTGATGAGGAAACTATGACTCGCCGAAGTAGTTCTTCATCAAAGTCATCTGATTAGAATGTAGAGTAGCCGAGGCTTGACTTGAAGAGCCACATCCCTGACTGGAGGTGCTGTTCCCCAATGTGGTCAGTTTCCATTGATAATGATAGATACACCTTCTCCAAGGTGAGGAAGTATTCAGAGGATAACAGCTCAGTCGAGGAGGAGGGAAGTGCTCTTGAGCTGAGTTCAGAGTAAGCTGAACTGGAAAGGCTGTGGATTATTTGGTGACATCCTATGGGCATGTATGTACTGCCTGGGAGGGCATTTCTGGAGGGGAGGACTTAGAAGGTACTAGCTATGGACAGGAGTCAGTTGTGGAGATGCTACAACCTAGGGGAAGAGGAAACAAAGTGATCTCTCCTCCTCTCCCTTCAGAACGTACACCATGGTAGAAATGCGCCATATATGTTGTCCATCCTGCTTTCCTTCATCCCTTTTCTGTCTCAAAGAAATTCCTCGTGATAAAGTCCCCCTGTCCCTTAAATCCGTTTCACTGAGGATTCAGACCTACAGACCTGTAAGTGGGAAAAACAATGAAACCCAGATGGGTGAAACTCAATAGTCTGCAAATTGGGACTATGTCGTTCTCAACTTCACCGAATGGCCGTGTAGCTTCCTGCACTGATAGAATTGCCAGATACTTTAATTGTAACAGTTTAACTGGGAAACTGGATTCATGAGGGTGGGCAAAAAGTGAAGAAATTAAGTTACATTAAAGAAAAGGTTTAACCATTCCATGACGTTCTATTTTTGGTATCAGCTAGGCTTATCTCGGACAGGACTGTATTTATGAAACACCACAGTCTGTATTTTTTTTTTTAAGACCAATACTCAGCTCATCCTCTCAATGAATGACCTACTCCATCTCTGTGACCTCTGCACTGCAATCTGTTTTCGTGTAATAATGTCTTGTCATCTGTAGATTTTCAGCTCACTCAAAATGACAGTGTCTCTGTGTTTGTATGTATGAGAAAAATCTACTCGTAAAAAGACAGACATATAAACAAAACCAGTTATAAATATTTGCCCTTTAAACAAAAGGTATGCCATATATTTTATTAAATCATAGAAAACGTTGCATACAAATTTTTCCATTTTGGAGAAACTAGAATGTCAAACATCTCAGTAACAAAGAAGCTCGAAAGATGCAATCTCTCCTTAAGCAGAGACAACTTTTAAGTAATCTTTTTTTTTTTTTTTTTTTAGTTGAAATAATTACTAACAGGTTGTTGGCCTTTTCTGTCTTTAAGCCAGGGGAATAATACCTCTATAACCATCAGTTTCCTTTAAGGATTTTTAAATTAAGTCAACATGAGTCAGACAGTTAACTTGAACTCTGAATACAAAATCCACTTCTTTAAAAGCTGTGTAGCCCTTTAGAATATTGCAAATGCTGAATTCCAAGAGATGGTCTCATTTCACAGGGCTGCTCACACATCCTTTCAATAGTGGCAAACACGTTTAACAGTGTGGAATAGATCTTGGAATAAGTTAAATATTAAAGACACAGAACATGGCGGTAAGGTCCCTACTTTTCTTTCTACCATATAAATTTCAAAGTTCATCCTAACCATATACATTTACCAACGGGTGAAGAGCAAGGGATCCAGTGATACTGAAAAGACCCGACAGCTATCAGAACCTTGTTCTCTAAATAGCTTGGTGGATATATACAAATGTGTTAGTCCAAATCTCACTGGCGCTCATTCCACAGTGGTCAACAGGCTGCAGTACAGTGCCTGAAGCCAGGCTGCGGTTCTGAAGGGTAAGCTGTCAATTGTTCTGGTTCTGAACAGATTCAGAGGTGACACGGACATGTCTGCACTCACACCAAATAGTTACATAATATAAACACAAGTTAAATATTATCAAAATAACTTTAAATTAAACTGAAGTCCACTATTCTTAAGTGCACAAAATATTTTCCCTCTAGCTTCTTAAAGGCGTGTTACAGATCAAGAACGGACAAGGTACATATTAGGGGCTAGCCAGCTTCCTCGGAGAACTCCCTGGAATCACATCCGAGACTGTGAGGGTAGCAATTACTGAGTCCAATGGAGGGATGGTTTCTGAATGTCATTTCCCTAAACTCAAGTCTGGGTTTTGGATTCATCAAAAAAAGGGGGGGGGGACCTGAAAATGACATTTTTAGGGCTGGTTGTCAGGCCCATGATGACAGTGTTGTATTCAAGGAGACTTCTTCCCTGGCACCCTTAATACTGCAGGCCTCACGTGAAGCTGTGCCCAGTTCCTGATCCCTACTCCCTCCAGTTGGTCTGTAGACCTACAGGTCTCCTAGGGAACATGTAAACAAATCTGGGGGAAACTGCCTTTCCGTGTTTTCCAGGTGTCGGCAGAAAGCCTCATGGGCTAAGAAAAACATTAACAGGCAGGGCGACCCCAGTGTCAACTTCTCACAGGCTTGCCTTGTGCTTTTCCTGCTGCAGAAGACCGTAGGGTCAAGTCATTTTGCCTGGCTTCTGAGAAATGGTACTGAACAGTCCAGCGACCTTTTTCTTTGGATGCTTCTCTTCCTGAAATCAGAGCAGACCCCGGCCAGTCTTCGGCTTGTTATTGGAGGTGGCTGGGTGAGGCGGCCAGGCTCTTGTGCAGGTTGGGGTTCTGACTGTGTCTGTTTCGGCTGCGGACCGATGAGAACATGGTGTTGCAGCCGGGCACTTTGCACTTATGGAGCTGGCGGAGGTGCACGGTTTTGTAATGGGCTCGAAAGGTCCCTTTGTTACTGTATATCTTCTGGCAGAGATGGCAGGTGATGGGCAGCCCGGAGGGCAGACTAGCAAGGCTCTGATCAGCCTTCTCCATCAGGACGCAGATGGGGTACTCGTCTTCTCCGGACACAAGGCTCTGTCCTTCACAGTTCCCATCACTGTCCTCCAGAAGGGTGGCACCTTCCTCGCTCACCCCGTCAGAGTCCCAGGAGGAATGACTGCTGCTCTCTGACTTCATGCTTGAGGTAGTGCTCAAATCCAGGATGGTGCCCTCGCTCGGGGGGCCGGAGTTGTAACTCTCCAGACGGGCACTGTGCACTTGGGATATTGGGTAAACCAGACTGCCCATGCCACTTGACCCCTTGAAGATGACAGACGTCTGCGAGGCTTGCGGTGTGAAAGCCACATCCTGGTAGGCCTCCTTGGCCACGTCTTGCAGAAGGTAAGCAGCACGGAAATGGTCCTCACTACTCTCCAGTGCTTCCTCACTCAATACTTGCTGGTGGAGGCTTAGGTTCGAGCTGTGTCTACAAGAGGGACAAGACAGAGGTGAGCTGGATTGCTGTCTCGGAGCCATTGTTCTGAGTACAAAGTCTCAGCAGACACTAGGAGAAACTTGTGGTGTGGTGGGGGTGATAGTCAGGGTCAGCATCCTGTGAGCTGTGCTGTGTGGTCAGCAGAGACTAGACCATTGCTGTGGCTACTCGTCAGAAGCCAGCGTTCCCCAGGAAAGCCAGCAGTCTGGAACTTCAATTTCCACCACCTGATTAACCCTTCATCTCAGCCACAGAGGAGGTTGAGACAACTTCAATTAGAACAATTTAATGGGAACACTAGATTCAGGGGAGCCCAAGAAAAGCATCAGTCACAGATGCTCAGAAACTAAGTAGAAAGCTTTATTTCAGTGAAATGATGAAAGATTACCATCTCCAAAGCACCCCATCTAATACAGCATTCAACGCCCTACACACTGCCACTGTCATATATAGAAAAGATAGCATTTGGGGTATACTGAATTAAACATGTAATTGAAACTTACATTCCCTGGTTCCTTTTGTCCTTTGGATATGGTTAGTCAAACACTAAAGATTCCTAATGTGGGGGCTGGAGAGATGGCTCAGTGGTTAAGAGCACTGACTGCTCTTCCAGAGGTCCCGAGTTCAATTCCCAGCAACCACATGGTGGCTCACAGCCATCTGTAATGAGATCTGGCGCCTCCTCCTGGCTTTCGGGCACACATGGAAGGAATAATAATATTCCTTCCATAATATAATAAATAAACATAATAAATAAACAAATATTAAAAAAAAAGATTCCTAATGTGGCTTCCCATCATCTTTCTATTAGATGGGGCTGGTCTTGAGCAAGAGTTCATGTTTCACTCCGGAAGTTCTATAGGTACAGCTGGTAACCTCACCAGCTGGAAAGCGTGCTGTGTGTGTGTGTGTGTGCATGTGTGTGCGTGTGTGTCTAGTGTAGGTCGTAGCTGCAGTGTCTCATGATGAACCAGACAGGAGTTTTGCAAATGCAGCAGTGTGAGCACACCGCCAATCTCGCACCCAATGATTTTCTCCTAGCAGGCAGACGGTGAGCATCCATTATGACATATGCTGTTTATCCCCACGTTATCATGGATGTAACTGGTAAGATCAATGCTGCTCTTACTTAGGGATCCCTTGGTAAGTTCTGACAAGACAAACAAATTCCCTTATACCAAAGAGTACACTCTTACAGGTGACAGGAGAATGATCCCAAGAAAAATGTCTCTATTTTTAAATGATCAATTATAGATCAGAATTATGCCATTGTCAAGAAAGCACCCTCTCTAAATAAATGAATTAAATTTCCTATTTTAAATCTCTCAAGGTATGTGTACAAGGCAGTCTTAATTGCATTTAATGAAATGTATATATTTTGTTACATAGTTTCTTTTACCCTGGATGCCCGTGTTGTGGACACGGTGAAAATTATAGTCAGAGATCACCCACTTTGCAAGCCGCTCTTCTCAGCTACGGCTCTGCCCTGTGATTATGCTAATGTTCCGCACTGAAAAGGCTGGCATGTGCCGGCAGAAAACCAGACAGCAGATGGACACGTATTAATTCTGGTACACGCAAGCAGCTGAGAAAGTCAGACATGTACCGGAACCTGGAGCATGAGGGCTCTACTACAGTGTGAATATCTGGGTCTCCTGTCCAGCTCCTGACTGTCCAGTGGTCCCCTATGACCAGGAGATAGTAGGAATACACAGACTCTCTGGTCCAGGAACCAATCTGTGCCCCCTGCCTTATCTTCCCTTGGCTTCCAGTTCCCACTTCAGCTTTTCCCTCTCACTCCAACTCAGTGGAGACCAGTGGCTCTCAGGTGAACCAGTCTAGTCCCCAGTGTCATTCCAGCAGCTCCCAAAGCTACAGTTCATAACCAACGTTATCAATTCAGGGGATTTTCCAGAATGGATATAATGTGATATTGCAATAGGCTCAGTGCAGAAGCAGCTGTTTCCTACTAAACCAAGTATTAGAGATTTGCAAAAATATAAAATAAAGCCATTTATTTCACTATATTTATTTTGGAAAAGTAAAAGCAGTTTCCCATTAACGTGTTTTTTTTTTTTTTTTTTGGTTTTTCGAGACAGGGTTTCTCTGTTGCTTTGGAGCCTGTCCTGGAACTAGCTCTTGTAGACCAGGCTGGTCTCGAACTCACAGAGATCCGCCTGCCTCTGCCTCCCGAGTGCTGGGATTAAAGGTGTGTGCCACCACCACCCAGCTCCATTAACGTGTTATATTAACATAAAATGTGGGTATTCTTCTCAAAGAGGTATGTCATATTTTTCCAGTTTTGCTTCCTAATACAGTAAACAATGATTTCTACAACTTAAATAGAGAAAAACACTTTCAGGTCCTTAGCTGAGATTTAAAAAGATGTTATAGGCCTAATACATTTAATATTTGCTGGCTTGGACAGACCCCTTCATGCAGGGACCTTTGTTACCATAGTAAAGAGCCTAGGTTAGTGCCGTAGTATGTGTCATTCTGCTCTACAACCCACTGTAGCAATCTTTATAGTCATCTATAATCCCTTTTTACTGTCTTCTCCACTAGACTGATGACTTTTGTGTGCAAGGATTGTGGATCCCAACACCTAACACAGAAGAGTTGCTGATTAAATAAACATTTAAGATGTACTCTCTTCTCCCCCCCCCCTCCCGATCCTAGGAACTGCTGCTGGCAGGAACTGTGGCTCAAAGAGGGGAAGTTAGCTGCTTTACCAAACAAAAAGCAGTTTTCAACTTTGACTTAGCAGAAGCGGTGGACCTGGGCTTGTCCACAAAGTCCTGCTTAAAGTGGTGTTTTCAAAACTATAGATAAATGGATCTGGGGACTATTGGAATAAAATGTGAAATAAAGTGTTAAAACATTTAGAATACAAGATGGTATCCTGTTATAGATGAGACTTCTATATACATACAGGTCAGAACATAAGGAAACATTGACTGTATGGAAATTAAGCATCATATGAAAAGAACTGTCGATCTACAATCTAGTATGTGTTATAATTTAGTAGGTCCTGTAGGCTGCTCCGGTCTCATAAACAGCAAAGATAATCTAACTGATATGACTACCTCTTTTTATAACAACATCTTATTCATAAGCAAACCCTCCTCTTCTTGGAGGATGAAGGAGAAGGACTGGTTCATTAATTAGGGGTACCCTAGTGGTTTGGTTTAAACATCCTAGCAACAGAAGGCAGGAATTTTAACTAATATCTCCTGTGCTTTCTTCTCTTTATTAAAGACAATGAGCGTGTTCTTATGAGGCCTAGCGAGGAATGTGTGTGGGAGTCTTTACATTTTCACCCTCTTAACAAATTAGGCGTCACGGCTTGGACTAAGTTGTTGGTGGTGCTAACCTGCTTCAACTCAAGCTTGTTAGAACAATTGCAGTTTTCACATCCTCCGAGCCATTTATCACACTGCATTTCAGCAGACAGCTGACCCTTTCAGCAAACTTCTTAGATCACCTTTGTGGGCTTGCTCTTCCTTTCAGAGGCTGGGAAGAGGGTGACCTCGAGCATCATCAGTGGCCCAAGTACACACACAAAGAAAAGCACAGTGCTGTGCTCCAAGGAGATAAGCGTCAGTGTGCGCTCTGAGACAAGTCTGTGTGCTTTATGATAACCCAGCAACTTTCGAACGGATACAGTAGCCCCAAAAGGAGCTGCCAATCACTTTTATTCTTTAATAGGTTAGCATCTTGAAAGGTTTCTAATCAAGCAGTTATTCTTTCTGCAAATGTTGCTAGATGACTAGAAGCGAGAGAATGGGTCTCACGTGAGAGACGTCTTCATTTTATGAAATGGAAATGAGGCTAGTTTTGAGAAATTATGTGACACCGAGAGGCCCTTCCTCTGTTCTCTCTACACAGTCACCCTTTACACAGCTGCTAACACGAGAACCAGCTCACCAGTCTTTATCCCACACACCTGGGAGAAGATACGTTTCTCAATTTGGGATCTCTCAGACTTTAGAAAGGTAGGATGCTACATGTGCTGGAATATATCAGAATATCTACTAATAAATTAACATCAATACAGTCACTAGTAATTGAATTTGACCAAAGCTGCATAACCCCTTCAAAGAGGTAAGAGTGGAGATCTACCACAGAAAGCACCATGTCTTTCCAGGTCAAGTTTTGTGGCTAAATGCTTTTAGATTTTTGGAACTGAAAATGCATATAGTTCCCACACCCTCTGGGAACTTGCTAGAAATGCATACTCTCAGGCTTGACCCCTGACTTACAACAGCGGATTCTAGAAGTGTTTTCCTGACCTGTCAGGTGGACACATGCTAAGTTTTAAACCACTGTCTGAAAAGAAACAGCTGCCGATAGACACCTTACCTGTCCCTGCTCCTGCGGGATGGGAACGCAGCGCCGCACCCCTCCACTGTGCATGCGTGTGTCTCTTTGGCGTGTGTATTCTTATGGTGTGTCTTCATACTGCAAGCATTTTTAAAGGTCTTCTTGCAGATGTCACACTGAAAGCGATTTTCTTCCTTCTGCCTCACTAGTGCATGCTCACCCAGGTGTTCCAGCTCCTTAGATTCTTCCAGAAAAGGAAAAGTCATCCCCCTGTTGGACAAAGCACTAAAGAGTCCTCCAGCCAGTAAGCGCTGCTGCAATTCCATGTAGTCAGGAAAGGGAATCTGTGGCCCTAGTCCGGGTGTGAAATGGCGCTCATGGCCACCATCCTCCACCTCTCTTGGCATGACTGAAGTCAATGCTAACTTCTGCTCCGCCTCTCTCTCTGGGTGTGTGGTCTGCTCAAGGGTCCTGCCGATAGTTCCGTGAGACTCAATCACAGATTCAAGATGGCAGGGTCTTTCTCCTTGTGCTAAAGGCTTCTCTGAGCTTAACTGTGTGTGCTGCTCCTCGGGTACTCGGTCTGACTGAGGACTGCTGGCCTCTGGCTCATCTTCGCTGACTACCTGCAGGGGTGTGTCATCATCTGAGCTGAGACTGTGTCTCTTCTCAGCAATGTCCACAGCTTCTTTCTCGATTTTGATAGGCATGCTGGACTTCCTAGATTTCTTCTTGGGAAGTGCATCGAATGGCATGTCTGTGGAAACCAGCTGCTCTGGGATGGAGGAAGACAGCAGAGGGAGAGAGGGCAGCACACCAGGTGTGTTTGCCAGCTCAGCTGGAGTAGCTGGGCTGCGGTAGAAGGGAAGGACTGGCTGCACGGTCCGCAGGTTAGGGAAGAGCACGCCATTCTGCCCAAGGCTCGAGAACGCTGGCTGGCCTTTGGAGTCCTCCACCGAACTGGGGTAGCCTGGGAGGGGCCCGCAGTCTGAGATCACCGTGAAACCCGGGCGCTTGTACGTCTCAGAGCTCGCCAGGTTCAGGCTGTTCCTGAGATCTTTGTCCCGGTTGTTTCTGTTCATGGGCATGTGCAGGCGAGGGTTGGGGTTGGCGCTGTGTCGGTTCCGGCTCCGCAGGGAACTGAACACCATGTTACACCCTTCGATAGTGCACTTATGCTTGATCTTGAGGTGGACGGCGTTGTAGTGAATCTTCAGAGTGCCTTTGTCATAGAATGTCTTCTCGCAGGCGGTGCAGAACACCCGGCCCTTCTTAGCGCTAATGCTGTTCCTCTCGGGCTTTCCTTTGGCCTCAGGGGACAGCTGTGTCCTTTCAAGCTTAGTGGCAATGCTGTACGAGCTGGAGTCACTTAAGTGCGCACTGTCTTCTTTCGGGGTAGCAACATCTGGACACTTCAGACACTGTTCCTTTTCAACCTGAAATGGTGTGGACGTGAGGAAGCCGCTGTCAGAGAAGGGCCCGTGCAGCTCCTGTTTGGGGTCCTGGCTCTGGTCCTGACCCTGCTCCAGCACGTACTGTTCGGGCAATGACCCTATCAGAGCAGGAGGCAGAGGGTTGAAGAACTGGAAAGGCAACATGAACGTCATGTTGCTGATAAGGTTCTCAAAAGGGTGCAGGCTGCTGGGGTTTCCTTTGTCCACTGGAGTGGGGAGGCCAGCACTCCTGTGGGTGCAGCTCTCGATGAAAGCCCTGATGTCTACGTTGGCGGTGGAGGGCGGTATGATGATGGACTGCTCTTCTTTCTCCTGGATTGCCATGAGCTCCACTATGGACTTGGTCTCTCCAAAGCGAAGGAACTGCTGCAAGGTGGCCACTTCCTCCTCACTGGTCATGATGCTCCAGTGATCCAGCACCTTCCCCGAGGCATCCTAGATACAAACCAGATTGTAAAAGAGTGTCCACTTGTTTACTGCTCACTCTGCTCCCCAGGAAGCTGCCATCTGACGGAGCCTCCACCAGACTACAACAGGGAAACATTTTCTGTGGATCAACACAGGACTTGCTGCGTTCAATCCCTGCCTATCTCACTCTCCTAGGCCTGAAATTGTGAATATCATAAACTATACCAATATAAACAGTGGCCCTACTGTTAGCCTAGAAGAATGAAATAAAGCATTCAAACCCAAGTCAGGAAAATATGGAAATCATTTTTCATCTTATTTCAACCCAGCTGATGGTCATGTATGATTCTTGTCATACCTGAGGCATGATGACTTTCTTCACTAAAATAAAAATATGCATCATTTGAATGACGGTAGTATCTTCATCTAAAGACTACAAACGGGGCGGTGAAGTCTGGATGTAGCCAAGTATATATTTCATTTGCTTCAAACTTAATAATCTGCTAAACACCTACCATCAAAAACCAGATGAGCATGTATTGATCTACTGCCCGTGTTCATAAAGCACAGCTGTAATTATGCAGGAGTGTTGGAGATCTTTCAAACTCTAGCAAGGCCTAACTTTCCCCAAAACTACAATAAATATTTTATCACAGAACATGTATTTGATGGCCTACTGAGATTTTCACAGTGCATGTGAGAGTTTTGAAGATGAGGAGGAATGTAACATCATAAATATTTCATGCACCAGAGGTTCAAGGTAATTGATTCCATATTTTTAATCCTAACACTGGAAAGCAAGATTATTAGGATCATTAAATATTGATCTATGTCATAATGTAAGACCATAATGCTACTCTATGTATAGTTGTTTCTAGTCAGTCGAGGCCCCCACACCAGAGGTGTGCACACAGGATTTCAGGGAAAGATTACAAGCTTTGGAACTGGGAAGAAATGTACTAATTTCTGGTCTGCTATATATTAGTGAAATAACTTTCAGTGAGAGTGCTTCAGTCTTCTGGATTTTCAATTAGAAAACAAGGGTAAATGGCTGTGGTACTGCATACTTTTAATCCCAGTATTCAAGTGGCAGAGGCATGTGGATCTCTGGGAGCTTGTGACCAGCCTGGTCTACATAGGGAATTCTAGACCAGCTAGGGCTACGTAATAAGACCCTATCTGAAAAAAGAAAAGGAAAAAGGGAAACAGGGGTATGTCATCATAAAAGTACTAGAAGAGCATGTCCATTAATAAATGGGTATTATCAGTATTTATTTTTAATGATATAGTCTACCTAAGACTTGAAAATACACATATCTCCGATTTTACTGAAACAATTTTAAACAAAGTCTGTTCATATTCCTAGTGCAGCGGCAAGAAACAATGATCTGTAATTTCAGAAAACATGCTATTTTCTCATAAAACACTTCGATTGCCTCTGAAGATGAAACACCCTTCACCTAACACCCATGGCATGACCTGGGAAAAGAAGCTAAGCTACTCTGAAAACAGGCAAGGGCTCGAAGGATGGAACACTGAAGAAGAGAAGAGACTGTGAGGAAGCTAAAAAGAGCTGTGGTGGGGGTGAGAAGAGGGGGAAGTGGCGGGAGAGGGGTTGATCAACGGAGAGAGAGGAAGAGGGACAGAGATGGAGAGAACAGGTGAGGATATGAACACAACCATATCACACGTGGGGCTGAGCGGAAGAGCCCTTTCAGGACAGAGAAGGAGATCAGCGTGTGAGCTATTGGTTGTGTAGTTCTGGCATGTAAGAGCCCTTTCTCACCTCCGGGTCTCAGCAAAACCTGACACGCAGAACATCTCGAGTCAGTGGGCAGTTTGGGCACGATATATGTAGCACAGGCAGGACCCAAATGAAACAAGTGGTTTTCTGTGGGACTTGGTTTAGTGAATACGCTCAAGAGAAGGTGGAATGCTTGCATGGCCTGGAGTCTCAGAGATCTTGAAGGAAAAGGACAGGATTTCTCCCAGAATATGAGTCAGGGGCTTAAGTCATCAGGAAAAGTTCCAAGGGGATGGACAGCCACCAATGACTGACAGGCACTGGGTTACACCAGTTACACGGGTACTCTAGGGAAACAGAGCCAAGGTCACTGTACCTGGAGCACATAACCACGGATATAATCCTGAAGGGTCCAGTCCAAGGCATGGAGGATCTGCAGAACCTCATCTTGTTTCAGCACACTGAAGAGCCGGTCCAGTAGGATTTTCAGGCGAACAGGGATGGCCTGGGTCCCATAGAGCATGAGGCTGCTAATATCGAACACCACATTGGACTGGACAATTTCCACTTGGCTTGTTGGATACACGGGGGGGATCCTCAGCTTACTTAGAGCTGGAAATCAAGTGCAAGACATTGGGAAAAGCTCTAATTTTAGCAGAAACATTGCATAGCAAGTCGGCTGGGGATATTCTTAGTTGTCTGTTTCAACAAGAAAAAAAAACAAACCAAGAATCTGTAAAGGACTAATATCCTTAACAGCTACTGGGACTCATGGTCTTCACAGAAATTTCTAAAATAAAAGAATTTTCTCCCCTTCTTGTGATATTCCTGAGGGAAATCTTCACAAACAGGGGAAAGGCAAAGAAAAGGAGGACACAAAAGCAGAATTCAAAGAATGGCCACTCGGAAATCAGAGTCTGAAGGTGAGGATGGCCTGGGGCGCAAGCATCTGGGTTCAGGCCCTGATCTGGTGCGTGGGAGGCGGTTTTAGAAATTAAGCCACCTAATCCAGTCTGCTCAACACAGGAGTTACTAATTGGCTACTGGGGGCTATTTACATGAAATCAATCAAAGTTTAAAGAAAATGAGTAATGCCAACCACCAGGAGCCCTGGCCACGCCACATTTTCAGCATTCAGTAGTTACACGGGACTCGTGATTGTCAGATGCAGTAAATGTATGAGCAGGATGTCTATATATAAATTTTATCTAAATCATGAATAAGGGATATACTTATATCAGAACATATTTCAGCCAAAAAATATTAGGGGCAAATTATTAGCATGGGACATATCTATAACTTCTGTAGTTGGTGTATTTAGAATAGAGTTAGTAAGACAGTGTATAAATTAAAATGTGAGGAGATATTTGATATGAAATCAGTTCCTTTATAAACTTAAGTGATTAAGGAAGGCTGAGAGGATGCGAGGGAGAAATGAAGTTACCGTGAGCCACCCATCCGTGCCTGCACTGCTCACACTGCCGATGGTTGATCTTCCCAGGTTTGAAACTCTGACAGCTGCAGTTCAGAGTACAGCCGATAGCCTACGAGAGAGAACACATGAATGCATACAATGTAAGAGCTATGTGCTGGATACTGTTGCATGTATGAAACGAAATTCCCCCACTCATAAAATTCACTCAGCAGACCAAGGGTGCATATCATACCTTAGGAAAGAGGAGCCTCAAGCCCAACTCTCAGGAGACCATGAATGCAATATACAGAATTTGTATACTGATAACAGAGAGAACCTAAAGGAACTTCTGATAAAGGCTTATGATCGGAAGCCTTGTTGTTATGAAGGTCAGAGAAAAACCCAAAGTTGTATTTTCACCGAAGTTCTACGCTGATCAGAACAGTCACTCTGAAGGATGTATAAAGATCAGTTTAGAACAAGTAGAAGGATTATCTGAAGCAAGAGCGATCCATGAATGGAATCTGTTACCCTCAGACCCTGAAGACACAGTACAGGCTGAAAATATTAAATACATCTGAGAACAACCCTACAGACTGGCTGGGCAGTGAGCTCTTCTGTCTCCATCCCCATGCCACCCTGCCCCACCCCTGGGGTGACAGCCCGTGCAGGGTCTTTATAGGGTGCTGCAGCTCTGAACTCAGTCCTCACATTTGTGGGGCAAGCATTTTACCAACCCATCTTGTCAGAGTTCCTCAAGATAGAGGCCTGAAGGATATAATCTATTATTATAACAAACCGACTAAGAAACAAAACCCCTTAAAGGAGCTCAGTCAGTGAGGTTCCAACTCTGATGGTTTGTTTTGTTTATTTATTTTCTGCAATAATGTATGCTTCTGGGTGAAATTTGGATGGTTTAAGAAAGCCCTGGAACTGAGGAGAATGTATGTTCAGAGAAGAAACCTGTGAATTTGGGGTGTGAACCTCTAGTCTGCCAGTCAAGGGACTGTGAAGCACAACATGGAGGACAAGGAAGGGAGAATCTGTAACCAGTCTCCCCCAAAACAAAACAAACCCACCAACCAGTCAGACAAACAGAACAAACAAACAAAAAACTCAGTTGCTTGGGGCACTGTAAAAGGCACAACCGCTTTGGAACACCCTGACAGCTTCTTTAAAAGTCAGACAGAGAGTGACTGCATGACTCAGAAATCCTACTCCCAGGTACACAGCCACGAGAGTAAAAAAACATACGCTCATCCCAAAAGCCATCTGATGTGGGACTCCCCTCTGTATGCTGTGAATATCATTGGTTAATAAAGGAGCTGCTTTGGGCCTATAACAGAGCTATAGGGGAATAGAGCTAGACAGGAAAAACTAAATGGAATGCTGGGAGGAAGGACGTGGAGTCAGGGAGAAGCCATGGAGCCCCACTGGAGCCAGATGGAACTTTAGCAGATAAGCCACAGCCACGTGGCGATACACAGATTAATAGAAATGGGTTAAATTAAAATGTAAGAGTTAGCCAATAAGAAGCTAGAGCTAATGGGCCAAGCAGTGATTTAATCAATCAGTTTCTGGGTGCTTATTTCGGAGCTAAGTGGCCAGGAACCAACAAGCGGCCCCCTCCATACAACAGCCATCCACATGACTGTTCATATCATCATCCACAACAGTGAAAGTGGAAACAGTCCCAATACCCACCAACAGAAGGATATGTAAGATGTGGTCTATCTATCCAATGGAGTGACTGCGTTTTCACAGAGGGACAGGGAATGGGTATCTGCTACCAAGGGTGAAGAATCAGGCACAAACAGTCACAGTGTCACATGGTTCTATTTGCAAGAAACATCAGGAGGAGGCCAGCTCCTAGAGGCAGAAAGTGGCTTAGTGACCATGGGGAAAGGGGAAGGGCTGAGAAGAGAGCGTGTCCGAAAGGTGATGTAGTGTTCTCTGGGTTACAAAAAGGAACCCTACTTCGTTGTGTGCTCATTTACTGAGCTTGCAAACCCAGCACCTTCCACAAACTGCACCTCTGTGACAATCTCGTGTTGTCTCTTAGCAGCATTTCCCAACAGCTCAGAGTTATCTGTATTTTTACAGCAATAAACCATGTTTCAATTGAGGTATGCACACTTCAAAAATAACTGGTAATCCACATTTAACAGACTACATTATAGTATAAACTTTTATATGTACAAGGAAACTAAAACCAGTATGACTTGCTTTGTTTTGTAGAATTAAGGACAATCTTGTCAAGCTGTGTAGTAACTCTGCTTAACTTCCTGAGGAACTGTCAGGTTGGTTTTAGAAGCAGTTGAGCTGTTCTATGTTCCCACACAACACACGAGGGGTCACCAATACTTGCTATTGTTTTATCTTGTTATTGTTTCAGGACAGGGTCTTATGCAGCTCAGACTGGTCTCAAATTTACTACACAGCCAAGAATGACCTTGAATTTCTGACCCTCCTCTCCCACCTCCATTTGCTAAATGCTGGGATTACAGGCCCATGTCCCCTCGCCTGAGTGACATCTCATTGTGGTTTGACTCATGTTTCCCTGATGACTGATGGTTTAGCATCTTTTCTGTGTTTACTGGCTATCTGTGTATCTCTGAACACACATATGTGAGATCTTTTTTAAATTGGATTTTTTAAATTTATTTTTTAATTGGGTTGTCTTTTTGGTGTTGTGCTTCACGAGTTCTTTTATTTCCAGTTTCAAATCTGTTACCAGATATGTTATCTCAAGTGTGTTCTCCCTTCCTTGCTCTTTCTTAGTGGCGTCTTTTGAAGCACAGAAGTTTCAGATTTTGAGCAGGGTTTTTTTTTTTTTAATATTTATTTATTTATTATGTATACAGTGTTCTGTCTGCATGTATGCCTGCAGGCCAGAAGAGGGCACCAGACCTCATGACAGATGGTTGTGAGCCACCATGTGGTTGCTGGGAATTGAACTCGGGACCTTTGGAAGAGCAGGCAATGCTCTTAACCACTGAGCCATCTCTCCAGCCCGCAGGTTTTTTTTTAAGGTGATACAATGTCCTAAAATTAGATGGTGGTGATGTCCACACAGTTCTGTGCATGAATATACCAAAAGCCAGCCAACTTATACCCTATAAGGATTTGGGGCATGTGAAGCACACCACAACCAAATGTTATTTAAATATTGTTTGAGTTGGTGACCCTACTTAAATACGGATGAGATTTTCATGATTTGGCTGCCTCTGACTGTTTCTTTGGTTAGGATGCACCTGAGCAGAGCTGCAACCAGGAGTTTTCAAGTAGAAGAGCGGCAACTCACAGCAGGGTGTGCTGAAGACAGCACCAGCATCACCTGATCTGCTCCAGAGGCTAGCCCCAAATGGGAAACACAAAAAAGAGTTTTGGGGGCTTTTTGTTGTTGGTGGTAGAATTGTTTTTAATTTTGGCAAAATCATACAATCTAATATAAAGAAACTTATGCAGCTACAGATCCATCCTACTTAATAAAACATTCTAATGCTATAAATTATTTTACCTTTTAAGAGTTTCTGCTTGCATGTGCACATGCAAATACATGAAACACATTGACATATGCATACACACAGCAGCTATACCTTACTCAAGACTAGTTGCCTTGAAAGAAAATTTAAGGATATAAGTTAATGATGATTTAATTTACATTGCAGAACCCCAAAACAAACTTGCCATTAGCTAGGTTTGGTTTGGGGCACATCTGCTACGCTGTCCAGCATCTCTCACTTGCCTACAACCCTATGAACAGCCACTTACAAACAAACTAATCATCTGTTTATGACTAAATGCTAACAGAACACTAAGTTACATAAAGCTAAAGTGATTCACAATCTGGCTTTAATAAACATTGCTTAAAAAGAAAATACTTTAAAAGGAAGATTTTTTTTTTTTTTTACCTACATTCATTGAAGTATCACTTATCTTTTTGGGAAAGGTATGGCTAGGCGTGGTGAGACATGCCTTTAATCCCAGAACTCAGTGGGAAGAGGCAGGCAGGTCTCTATGAGTTTGAGGCCAGGCTGGAGTACATTAGTGAGTTCAGACTAGCTAAGGTTACACAGAGAGCACCTGTCTCCAAAAAAGTGGTTATGGAAATCTACAAGTCAACTTACATTTAATTATTTTGAAAACTAACCCTGTTTTAAGAGAAAGGGATGTCCTTGAGTATATACTTGCTCCAATCCCTAAAGACTTTGCTCACAAGATCGAGGCTCATGAAAAGACCCCAGAAACACTATGTGAATCTGTCTCACAGTGGAATGAAACAAGGAGCAAATCCAGGCAGCTTCCTAGCCCCAAACTGGAGCTTGTTTTCCCCATCTCTCTTTATGTCACTCATATGTCTCAGTTTGGGACTACTGACATTCCAGGTTCTAGATCTCTGTGGCTATACTAGTATCAGTCAGGAACAGCAGCCCTGGCCTCTGCTCTCCTGCTGCATGTCAGTTAAAATCTTCTAGACATTTCCTAATGCCCCTAAGACCTATCTCATGTGTAACTGTGACCACTGACCCAATCTGGCCATTCACGTCTAACAGCGTCTATTGGGGGGGGGCATAACTTTAAAGAGTTATATCCATAATTCGATTATATAAGTATTGATTATAAGAAACATTAATGTGATTGCACATGAAGGATTTGAATCAGGCTTACAAGGGGAAGAGGAAATAAATGGCTGAGGAATTATTTATGAACTAGAAGAACCTAACTAGAATACTGAAGAAAACTTCTAATGTAAAGACCATTGGATTGTCCCACACAATTCAGAATTCCACATGTCAAATTATAGCACCCTTCATTAAAAATAAGTTAAAAATTCTAAAATGAAATCGAACCCTCAAAATTCTAATTACAAGACAAAAAGTCCTCATGTAAATGGAGAACTTGAAATCTACATGCTTTCCTTTGGGTCTGTAATACTTGCTCCATTCTCCAGAAACAGAAAGCAGATGTTTCCAGCAATGCGAACTAACAAGGCATGAGGATCGCTTCTTAGGATCTCGTCTTAACCAAATGACTTCCAGAACTGTTATTAGTCACTTGATGCGCTACAAATCAGTATTCAAAATTCTGGCTTGCTAGTTTATAGCCATCACTTGCTCACTCACGGCTGGTGTCTGACACACTTGGTCAACTGCTGTCTTGGGGTGGAAATGTATGATCTGGATTTTAGGTGGCTTGGTAGGACCATTTAATCTCTCATAAAGCCCTGTTCGACCTTAGCTTGGGGAGATGCCTCCACAGGCCTTTTGCTGAGGGGTTGAGTACCCATCCCAGACACACAGTGGGGTAGATGTGGATGCCCAGCACTGGACAGTAGAGGCCTGCGATGGGATCTGAATTGACCCCAGTAATAAAAACCATTCAAAGTTACTGTCATCTCTAGAATAAATACACACACACACACATTCATATCATATTTCTCACAGCCTTAAGGAGGGCAAGTATGAGATCTTTGGGTCCCCTTATTTGTCACATTGAGCCACTGGAGGGACAGAGGCACAGAAGTTGCACTACATCTTGCTGGGCAACTTGATTGGCTCAAGGCATTTAGTCTACACTGTCTAGTATATTAACTGCATGTGGCTATTATAATTCTAGTTAAACAGAATAGCATTTGAACTCAGCTCCTTGGTCACACCATCCACACTCTAGTGCTCAGGAATCCACCTGTGACTAGTAGCTATCACAATGGATGATGGTGACAGAAAGTATCTCCATCATTACAGGAAGTCCCATGGGTCAGTGCTAAGCCCAGTGTTGAGATCAGCCATTGCTTTTGACATGGTGAGGCTCCCGTTTAATAGGTAATTTCATTTAATCCTTGCTATCTTTCTGTGAGGAGAGAATTATTTCAGAACGCTTCTATTTATGGAAGGTTCATAACATCCTCAAGGTCGCACAGCTCGTTAGCTTTATCATGTCTGTTTGATGTGGGACAATGCACCAAACAGCACCCATGCGTTAGCTGTATTTCCTTCTCACAACCACCAAAGGAGGTTGCTGCACCATCCCTATGTTATGTCCCAAGAAGCTGAAGAATTTACAGGCTACCCAGGTAGTCTAAAATCTGAATATTCAGGGAATAGTCTGCCTTAAAATATCAGGATTTGGTGTTGGCTGCAGGAGCACTCAATCTCCACAGCCTCTGGAGTGGGGCATTACCACACTGTCCTCCAGATCAAGAGGCTGAAGTTCCACATGGTAAAGAAACTTCACAAGTCTTTCTGAAACATAAGTGAGACCATCATTCTAGAATCTAGACTGCCAATGCTATCATGTAGAACGAGACTGTGGAGGCCCGTGTCTGCAAGGAGCTTCAAGTCTATCTCAGAGGTAGAAAATGAGACAGTATGTGAGACTTTCAAATAAGGTTGAGTGTCAAGAGAGGGCTGAGCAGAAGTTGGCGCTAATCATTCATCTGCTGGCATGCAGAGTATGCACAGGAGGAAGTGCCTTCAGGCAGGGCCATCATCGGGAGCCTCGGAGGAGGACCGACAAGCTAAGTTCCAAGGGCTGGGAAGGATGGAGGGGGTGTTTCAGAAGGCTCAACAACTGCAAAGACCGTAAGACGTCAGCTCAGGGACGAGGAAGGAGGCCAGTGGGGCAACAGAGTCAGAGAGGCGACAGAGACCATTCTGGATAGGGCCCTGTGGGGCAGGGAAAGAGTTTGGAGTTTGTTCTAACAGAGCCTCCGGGAACAACACAAAATGAACATGGTCTGCTGTTCTAAAGAGACCCCTGGCTATGGCTGCACTCCCTTCCTCTCGCCCGCTGAGCTCATGTGCTGGCACCTGTGATTATAACATGGCTGCTAAGCACCCCTGCCACTCTCAGAAGTCCGCTAGCCATATTAGCAGATACACAGATGAGAGCCAAAGAGACCAGACAGATACACAGTCTGACCACCCCGCTTCTCGCCACCACATCCACAAGGAGGTTCTCAGGTCCTCTGGCTCTGGTGGTCGACTCTGCATAGACACAACGACCAAACACTGATAGAAGATACTGTTCCTAAAAGAGTCTCCACAGTTCCTCACTTCAGAGGAAGACAAACAGTTCCAGCACCCACCCACTAGAGATAAGTCTCACGTTTGGTAAATTCCCTACTGAGAGAAGTAGTGAATGACTGACTGGATCAACAAAAGTTTACCTTGTACAATGATAAGAGATAGCATCTAGCTACCTTCAAATTTTATTTATTTTATTGTGTGCAGGCCCACATGCCACGGCATACAAGTGAAAGTCAGAGAACAATGTGGGGGAGTTTGTGCTCTCCTTCCACCATGTGGGCTGAAGGCAGGCACTTTGTGGCAAGCACCTTTACCCACGGAGCCATCCTGCTGGCTCATGGCATCTTCCCCCTCCCCCCATATGCCTGGGTAAGAGAATTTTAGCTGGGCCTGATGATGCAGGCCTGTGATCTCAGTTACACGTGAGACTAAGGCAGGAGGGTTACAGGTTCAAGGCTTGCTTGTGCTTCAAAGCAAACTGGAGGCCAGCCTGGATAGCTCAGCCTGGATAGCTTCAAACTGAAAACTAAACAGAGGGCCGGGGTCACGGCTCAATGGTGGAGTGCTTGCCGCATATGTGGGGCTTTAGATTCAACTTCTAATACTAAAAATAGGAAAAAACAGATTTTTAATTTTCTGTCCTCACTGAACACTGGCTCACGGCAGACAGCAGAACGGTGGAGCACAAAGGAAGCTCCTCATACATGGGAACTGGTTGAACTTCGATTCTTTTGTCTTCCTCCATCTTGGAACAAAAACATGATGGCTAGAGTCCAGAGGGCACCCTGTGACCATTCGATAACCTGGAAGGCACAGCGCAAGATGACTGAGAATAAAGAATGGGAACTATTGTCTTGGTGCTTTTTACTAGTGGCCAAATGCACTTCCTAGTTTGCACACTTACACACTGATCTTCCCACCGATTATTGAAAAGGGTCACCAAACCAAAATCAACAAAAACCCACCTAGAAAATGGCTCACTAGAAGAGATGGCTAAGACTAAGTTCGGCGTCTGTGGTCCTATCTTAATGGTGGGATTCCAAGGCTCTGCCAGATCTGTAGGGGTGAAAATCATTAAGCTCTCAACTTGAAATCAAAGAGCCCAGGCTGCCAAACCACAGCTCACTGAAGCTTTAGGACAGAAAGGCTGCTGGCTTTTCTAGCTTTTATTTTTAACCGGTGACTAGAGATAACTGCTCTTCGTCTGAATTCTGGAAAATTTCAGTGTATGTAAAGACTGAGATCAGAACGTATCTTAAACCTGCCAGGATTCCCTCAGCTGTGAGAGTACGGCTACGCTTCTCTCCACCTGCACTGAGATTGTCATTCTCCTCCCTCTGGGGCTGCAGAGCTGGCTCTCCTGGTTCAGAAGACCAAACCACTCAAAGCAGGGAGACCCCAGCCTCTTTGGCTCTTACTGAGCTCTGATTTCTAGTTTCTCTTCAGTTCACTAACTTCTTTAATTTTTTTATTAAATTATTTTTTATTAAATTAAATCTCCACTAATTTTCTCATACATGAAACTCCACACTGGGACTTTGAAAATCCTATCGTTATTTTCAGATGGGCAGTCAGGACAACTGGGGGAAAAGGGGAGGGAGGCACCAGGTTCTCTGTGTGAGGCAGATTACCTGGCTGGCAGCACTGAGCAGAAGCCCATCTGACAAGCACACAGACCAGATGTTCATCTCCCCAACACTTGCCATCACCTCACTCAAATAAGTTTAACAAAAGGACAATAATTTATTTACAAGTTTTATGAGCTTCGGCCAAGTAATTGGAACCACAGAGAGCCTCCTGTGACGCAAATATAAGTCACTCCCAGGTTCTACTACGGGCAGAGGCACGAAGCTTTTCTGGAGAGTCACACAACTAAGGGAGACAAAAATGGCAGTGATGGAACTGGAGAGATGGCTCAGTGACAAAGAGCACTCTTCTAGAGGACCTGGGTTCGATTCCCAGCACCTGCACGGCAGCTCACGGCTGTTTGAACCTCCAGTTTCAAAGATCTGACACTCTCATAGAGCAAAGTACCAGATGTACATAAAATGAAAATAAATAAGTTACTTAAAAAAAAAAAACAGCAGTGGATATGATTATTCAAAAGTTTAGGTTGCTTCATTTACAGCTGAAAACCCAAGGCTTTGAAATGCACTCAGAACAAACGCAAAAGTCACTGAGAATGCCAGGAAACCAACAGACTGTCCTGAAAACCAGCAAACAAAGAGACAGAATGAAATCTTTCTTCTCCAACTTCTGTTCAGGGAAACCAAAATATTGATGAAGCAAGTTCTCTTAAAATGTCCCATTTCATTGTTCCTTAAAAAAAAAAAAAGACGATCAGGCCCATTGCCCTGAATTCTTGTCAGCTGATCAAGGTGCTTCACCAGCGCCCAGTGAGGAAGACGGGCAGCAGAAGTCTGTTTAATGGCTTCACAAGGAGCTGACTGTCAGAACTCAGACTAGTATTCTGAAGATGGGCATTTTCAACAGATAATGGCAAGATTAAAAAACAAAGAGACTATAAACCTAGACATTAAGAGAGACAAATGATATATACATTTGGATTCTAATGTGAACAAACCAATGGTAATATAAAGTTTATAAGACAGTCTAGGAAATTTGAACATTGCCTGGAAACTTAATGACATTAAGGACTTAGGTTAATTAACTATTATTATTATTATTTTTTGGTGTTGAAGCTTGAACCTAAGGCTCTGTACAAGCTAAAAAAGCACATGCCCCACCACTGAGCCGCACCCCCAAATTATTTTAAGGTGTTTTATGATATATTGGTTTGTTTTTAAAAGTGGTTTCTTTTATATTTTACAGCTACATATTAAAATATTTTTAATGAAATTGTATGACAGCTAGCAGTTCCTCCAAAGTAACCTGGGGTTTCTAGTGATAGGGGATAGGGATTAACTGTTAAAAGTCCCAAACACTACCACCAAACTCCATTACGCTATTATAATTCTGTTTATCTAAAATTTTCTATAATAAAAAGCAAAAAATTAAGCTATGTCAAGACACCTATTCCCTCCAAAATTTCAATTTGCAGGAGTCAACAGATGGAGAATAATGCTGTGCAGAGAGGCCAGGCCACAGGAGTCTTCCTCCAGGGACATAAACTTGCTGCCTGTGTGCAAGCAAACTCCTGGGTCTGTGTGCTGGGTTCAGAAGCCTGGATCACAACACACAGGTTTCTGTTTGGCCAGTGAAAGCAGTTTAGGTGGGGTTGAGTGGTGGGATGACATGCTGGACAGTCAGGGTCTCTCTGCTGGTTTCACAGAACCATTAGGGTTCTGAACAATGGGAGACACTGTTTACCAACATCAGGAAAGGAGATCATGATTGAGAGAGGGGACCTGGGGAGCTTCAGGAAGCAGATAGCATTTGCCATGGAAAATGACACGGCAGGAGAACTGACAGAAAGTGGCATCTCACTGCAAGTTACAAGGAAGAGAGAAGCCAGAGCAAGGAGGGCATGGAGATGGCCTGCACAGAGAGGTAAGGGAGCTGCGGCCCCTTCAGGGGATGGATGCTGGCCTAAGTCTACCTGTGAGCAAAAGTACGCACGACACACCTCTGTGATGTTCTCCTGGTGCTTAGTTCAAAGAGGATAATGGGGAAAATACTCACTCTTTTGATGTTTATAAATCAAAGCCTAAATCCTATGCCAAAACAATTTAACATCTGCACCCTTTTTTTCTTAAAATTATTAGTTTTAAAAAATGAAAATGTGAAAAAGACTAGAAATTATACAAACATCAAACTGAATATTTCCTTTTTAAAAAAGGCTTTAAAATACATAGAAATTACGGGCATATTTTCCCCCTTATAACCTTCATGGAGAGGAACTCAGAAGGAATCTTCATAAACCTTTGATAATGAAAGCTAGAAGACATCAGTGATACGTAACACAGAATTAGCCTTGGAAACTGGGGAGTAAAACGAAAAAACACTTGAAAATTTTAGGTAAGGTAGCCAGCTAAGTATTTAACACGAATTTGTTACTAACGGTGATGTCTAAATGTTTCAAACATGAACATGTCTAAATAAAACTGTTCTAGGGCTTCAAAGAGAACCAAAAACTACTTTTTGAAAAAGATAAACTCAATCTCAGTTATTTATGTTTTCTAAATCTCTACCTTAAAACTCAGCATAACGTATCATGAATTGTTACAGTGGGTGGTATGGGAGCTTGGCAGTCACCGTAAGTCTAGAAGCCATCAGAGGACTAGGGAACTAGGGCAATACTTCTAGAAGCTGGGAAATAGTTCTCCATGTTTCAGTACACGGAAGTATCACAGTCTGCAGGAGGAGACAACTCAACTAATACAATGAATGGGAAGAAACGTTAAAAGCCCACATTAGAGTTCACCTGAGGCCACCGTATCCTTCTGTTCGAACCCAGCCTTCACGTTTTATTTTCCTAACCCCTCTCTTCCTTCACTTTAGTGGAGAGAAACGGTCATCCCGGCTCAGCTAGAGCCCTTTTATGATTGGTTAGGCTGACTTATAATAAACGGTCTGAGTGTGGACAGGAACCGACAGCTTTTTTTCATCAGTAACTATGTATGTCTGAGGAGGCCCCAATGTCCCTGGAGAAGCAGGGCTGCTTTCTGTTTGGGCTCAGCGTCTCTGACTAAAACAGGCACGTGCATCTATGCAGAGATGGCAGGTGCCACGCTGCAATCTTGGAAACTCCAAAATGAGGGAAAAGGGACTTCAAAGGCTGATGAGATAAGCAAAGAGGTGTTCTGCGAGAAACCAACTAAAAGGGGAGGAGGACCCCCAAGCTTCCTAGATCTTCCTTCTGTGCAGCACCTAGTTATCTTTGCCATCTCTCAGAAAAGTCACCAATGGTAAAGAAACACACGAACAATCTGTACTAAGATCCTCCCAGTCAGGGAAAGCACACGAGGAGTCATCAAGGCAGATGACCTGGTTCTGAGGACCTGGGAAGTTAACTGTATTTCTAGTTACTTTCTATCCAGACTGTTTCCGACCAAAGTAACTACCCCATCCTAAATGACATCTGCAGAGGAAACTCACCCTGGGGTGAAGCATGCCTCTCCTGCAAGTAATTTACCTTGCAAACCTTCAGGGCAACTGCTCTTAATGGTCACCGCCAGGGTAACTTCCAAAGCCCCGTACAGAAGCTCAAAGACATTTTTGGCCCCTCATACTGTAGTTTAATTTTAATAACAAACCAAACTTTAAAAATGTTCCCTCATTTACGCTTACTTCTTGGCATTCAGAAGTGACCAGGGCATGCTTAAGGGACAATTATTTTTCTATGGGGAAACCTAGATGGGTTTTCTCACCACAGGGCTAGGTCATCTTTCGAAGCTGATGATCCGAGGTATAAAATGTGGGTGTGGGGCCAGAATACAGGCCTAACTTCTGCAAGGGGAACAGCCATAAAAACCAAATCACCTTCTGTATAAACCTTGTATTTCTAAGGCAATGGCTTTATGAAGGTTAAGATTTCTTATGGGAATACAACCCAGGCACACAGATTATTGGTGCATATCCCAGGAGATACTCATGGGCAGATTATCCAAACTAGGAGCCGGTTTCTCTCGGCCGAACAGAGCTCCACAAAACCCTTACCAGATTGCATGGGTGGAGTGAATGGTGCAAACTAAATTATGCAGCTGTCTGAAGGCAATCTGAGTTCTTAAAGTACAACGAACTCACACGCTAAGCGAGAAGATCTCACTGCAATGTCTGGCCATTCAGCTACAACAGAGCATGTTCAGTAATTGAGCACAGACAGTAAGTTTCTGTAAAATTAAAGTTTGTCAACTTACCAAACAATAAATGCAATAATAATTCCTATCATATTCTTTTTAAGCGTCTGAAAGTATACTAAAAAGTTATCAAAATTCCTCACAGGAAAAGGGGCTGCTGTCTGTATTTATTTTAAAGCAAAACTAAAATCCAGCACAAACTGTAACATTCGAAATAATGTTTTTTTTTACACGCTGCACAAAATTTCATGTTGATGAATACAATTTCAATAAAAGTGTATAATAATATGCATCAACGAATTTGGGAGGGGCAAATGGAAAAGCTGTATGCCGGCTTCACTACTCCACAAAAGTTTTAACACACAAACACCAACGTGGAAAAGGAATCTCTTCGAAATCGGGAGAGACCCCATAAAATCTAAAAATCTAGTAGCATAGTGAAGACAATAAGCAGGGAAGGACACACACACACACACACACACACACAAACGATTTGCTAAAACGTCGTTTTTCAGTTCACTTAAACTGTCCCACCAAAATCTTGTTGCTTTAATAAGAATCTACTTTTTTTAAAAAAAAGTGTCGATACATCTGTTCTGTGTTTCTATGTAGTAACACGTACACACACACACACACACACCACACTCTGACAGGGATTCCCAGGACACCAGTGGGGCCTCTTTCAAGCCCCTTAAGTGTTAACAGCAGAGGCCTGGCTGCGACCAGGCGTCTGGCCCGATTTAAATGCCCTCATCTTCAGAGGTCTGCGGGCGAGCCCAGCTATAAAACCAGGGGACATTACCGAACCCCGGAGTGTCTGATCTTTCTCCGCGCAACACACACAACTTCACTCGTACAATTAAGGCTGCTGGTTGGCATTCCATTTAACTGTCAAACTCAGGCCGGTGGCAGCCCCACAGCCACAAAAGAGATGCTTTTAAACGAGAAGAACATGTTTCTACACCGCATTTGAGAAAGTTTGGCTCCGAGCTATGCACTGATTGATATCAGATCTCTTTCACTCGCCTCTCCAATCTTGTCACATCTGGCTGACAAATCCCCAGGAGCTTACCCAAAGTCAGGCGGCCCGGGGGGCTAAGGGTTCCTGGGGGAAGCAGCGTCCCGGGACAGCGACACCCCGCAGCGGGATTCTGGGGCACGCCTGGCTGGAACCCCGCTGCCACTGGAACAGTCCTTGCGCTTGGCAGACTAAGAACCTCACCGCTGCCTGGCCAGGGTCCCCCTCCTGTCACCCGCGGGCAGACCATCCCCAAAGAGACTGAACCTTGGCTCCGGCTTCCCCATCCGCATCCCGATGGGCCCCTCCAAGTCCCTACGCCTCTGGAGGAAACGAACACCTCAGTGTCCCACGCGCAACAAGCCAGCCGGGACGCCCGCTAACCTCCTCACCCATCAGCAAGCGTCCACTTGAGACACGTCTAAGCTGACAGTTTGCAGCGCCTGGGTCTTGCTCGCTTCTTTTTCTTTCTTTCTTTTTTTTTTAAAGCAAGCATTTGTCCCTTGGGGGACCGGCGTCCCCCTCCACGCCCCTCGGGCGTCTCCTCGACTCTCCTCCTGGAATGCTCAAAGGTCACGGCTTGAAATACCAGACCGACGACCGTTCCAGTGGCCACAGCATTTGGACAGGGGTCCCGGGGTGTAAGAGGAACGGGGTGCCGCTCACAGGTCACCTCGCTGGGACTCAGGCACAGGCGGTGGCGACCGCGGTTCGACCGCCCGCGGCGCGCCCGACCCCCGGCGAGCAGGTGGCCCTCGTCAGGCGGAGCCCCGCGCCCCTGGCCCGCGCCACCGCTTACCTCAGCCATCCTGCGGCCTCTGCTGAGACGCCCTTCCCGGCGCGCGTCCCCTGCCCGGGCCGCTCCGCGTCCGCCCCGGCTCGGCGACCGGCGCATCCACGTTCCGGCCGTCCGGGGGGCCCCCGCCCTTGCGCAGGAGAAGTGGGCGGCTCCCCGCGGCTGCCGGTGGCCGCGCCAGCCCTTGCGCCCCTCGTGCGCCCTCGCGTCGCCCCCGCGTCCCCGGGGGAGCCGCCCCCCACTCCGCTTGCCCCGCCCCGCCCCGCGCCCCTGCTCCCGGCCGCCCCGGGGGGCTGCGGGCTTCGCTCCCGGGCCAAGGCCGAGCTAAGTTGCTGCAGCTGAGGCCAGGCTGGGGGGGGGGGGGGGGGCGGGGGCACAGCGGAGACCTCGCCGGCCGGCCGCGGGCACTGAGGTGTCTGCCCCCGCCGGGCTTGAAGGCACTTGTTGAGAAAGAGACAGACGTGTCGGTGTTTGCCTCTCTCCCCGGCAAGGGCGAAACGCTCTCTGAAGTTTCCCTGGCTTGGCTCTCTGGGGCTGGTGCTGCCTCCCTCGCCTCCCCCGGAGGCGCCTCGGGTCCCAGGGCGGACGAGGCAGAAGGCTGCACCGCCCCCGCCCCATCGGGAACTTTTTATTGCCACAGATGTGGGGACTTGGGTCGGGTCGCGGAGGCTTGATTGGGAACTCAAACACCCCGGTCCCTTGTGGAAGTCTGAGTTGAAGTCCCGGTGTTACCGCTTTCCTGGGACAGGTGACTTTACTCTCAAGTGGGCTCTCGCCTCTTCCTAGGTTCTGACGAGATCGGGAAATGAAGGGCACTGGATAAACCAAGCTGCACCTTCGTCCCCGTGAGCAGATGGGGAAGGGCCCACCTGGAGAACCTGCTTTCCGGGGCTCGAGGACAAAGAATCCTTTAGCCTCGGGAGCAGGCAGAGATGGCCCACAGCTGGTGCGAAACAGAACCAGGCTTTCCTATAGCTCCGGGCCAGGGCAGACCCAGAACCTGAGGCCTGTTTTGGCTAAAAAGGAGTCTGTCCTTTTTAGAGTTCTTTAGAGCCCAGACTTGGAGTGACAGGCCCTGTTTCCTTTTCTCCCAATTCCTTGCACCTGCTTCGCTGCTGGTGGGCGACCTTGAAAAGCGAACCTAGTTCCACACCCAATCTGAGACGCTGGGGACAATGACTGAGTTGCAAACGGACAGAGGGTGCCTGCTTCTCTGGAAGGCACGTGCTGACCGCAGGCTCCAGATGGAAAAAGGAGAAAACTGGACACCCAACCAAAAAAAGTGTGGGTATCTGGGTTTCAAGCGGGTCTGGAGACTGGACACCCATTACTGGTACTTTGGCCAGGTGACTCATCTGAGCCTACAAGGTGGTACCCTTCCTTGCAGGCATGAAGTTGCCTGGTCTCACGTGATGAGCATTGGCCTGTGGGGGCAAATTAATATTGCCACATGGCTAACTTCATTATGAAGATTTGTTTTATTAATGGCCAAGCTAACCTGGCTGGTTCCCTTCTAGTCCTCCGCTCCTCCCCAAATCACTGCAATCCACCACACCACAACACTTAGGCCTTTCTTCTGGTCCTTCTTTTCTGGCTATTGTTTCATGGTTTCTTCAAAGAGGAATGTGACCCTGGCTCAGAAGCCTTCCCTGACGCACCAAGCCCCGACTTCACAGATTTCTGCACCCTTCTCTTCCTCCTCCCTAAGCACTTGTTTCTGATTCTTATGCTTTCTGCATTTTGAAGCCTCGTTGCGTTTTATTGTCATAGCTCCCTGACCATTGCACATCTTAGTGGATTCTGTGCAATGAGTTGCAGTAGCAGACAGAGCCCCTGTTTCGTGACCTGGACATATAAGCCTGTTCTCAGCAAGTGGAAACCGGTGGAGGAAGCCATCCAATTTGGTCTCCCTTTTCTTATCTATAAAAGCAGATCTGAAACTTCATCTCAGTCCAGGCTGGCTAAATGAAACCATCTCTTCTCTCCTCTTTCTCTTTTCACTACATACAGAGCTAATTTTTGTTTATTAACTACATTAACTAATTCTTATAGATTTTTAGAACATTTATATCTGCTTCTTTGTAATGTACCGAAGTGTCTAAGTCCCAGGAAATGGTCCATTTAAATCGTCTCAGGGTTTCTTTTTCAGTTGGAAGTTTGTGTTCACTGTAACTGTATTTATATAGTGACAAATATTGGAGGCAACAGGCTAACGCTATTCCTGCTTACAAACATCAAGGAGGGTTTGGGCTTGGTTTGAACACTCGAAAACAAGCAACCTCTGCCATATACTCACAAACTGGGACGAAGAAAACGCTTGTGGCTATAGGAAGGGATGTGGAGCAGGCTGGGTAAAGGGGGCACAGACCACGCTCATGTTCAGCTTCTCATCAGCAATGGGGTGTCTGGCACAGCTCTTCCCTGCTCTTGGCCTCCACCCTCCTAATCTGGCACGAGAGGGCAACCCTAACACTTTACCCTGCTCTCTAAATCCTCGTCTTTTCCTTTTGACATCCAACCTTGCTATTTTCCTTTTGGGTCTCGTTTCTTCTCTTAGGAGTAAGAAAATACAATGCTTCCCCAACTTTACCAGGATCTTTTGTTAAACCACATTTTATTAAAAAGGGCAAAAATTGAGAAGACACAAATCTTTGTGATCTGAAGGAAATAAGAGTTGGCTCTCTGGGGACAGGGGACCTGATCGGGTCTCGGAGTGAGTCCTTTGTCAGAATGGATGCGCTCTGATTCCGTATCCTAAGAGGGGCAGGAGGGTTGGGTCAGGGGATGTAGGGAAAGTCAGAGCTGTAAGGGCAGAGGACCGGTGCTGTCCCAAGTGGGCAGTTGTTACTCTGCTTGTCATCAGCTGGGAATGTGGGCTCTGTTTTGCCAGCTTTTCTCAGTTTTCAAGAAAAGCTGGAAGCATTTGATATTTAAAAGTTGGCAACTAATTTGAGTTATTGGTAACTATAGTATGAGTCAAAATGCTTACAAGCTGAATCTGGCTAGTATTCTGGTCATTCACAGTCTCTGCTGTGTGGTGATGTCTTCCTGAAGTCTGGGCTTGTAGTATATGACAGATAGGCAGGAATGCTGTAAAGTAGGTGTCATTCCTGCTAGGGAGTGGCTCAGAGCCACTTGAGTCCTAAGTGTGTCACAAAAACCATATTGAGTTTAGATCCAAACTTCTTGTGTTGGGTTCAGTTTACTAAAGGACTGGTAAAAGGTTCTAATATTTACCTCCTGGAAGATCATTTCCAGTGCGCACAAATTCTATTAAATAGAAAATAGTCTCTTAGCAGCCTAATAATTTTATTTTACTATTATTATTTTTTATTAGTAATATTTTGGTTCTTTGAGACAGGGTTTCTCTGTGTAGCTCTAGCTGTCTTTGAACTCACTCTGTAGACCAGGCTGGCCTTGAACTCACAGAGATCCACCTGCCTCTGCCTCCTGAGTGCTGGGATTAAAGTCATAAACCACCACCGCCTGGTCAAGGAAAGTAATTTTAAGAAGCATTTTCTCCTGAAGTAGGGAGCAGGATGAAAAATGAGCTTTAAAAAATTAAATTAGAAAACATTTTAAATCACTTGAGTCACCATATTTAAAATCCTCTCATACTAACTAGGAGGGCTGGGAATTAAGGATGGGAACATCCCATAACAGCCAACAGTGGGGTAAGCTGGTAACTGCCTAAGGAGGCAGCCACCTCTCACCTGAGCCCATCAGTGGCTTGGAGGAGAAGGTGGAGCCAGCCCTGGGGCTGTTGGCAAGAGGACAGAATGAGGGCCAAAAGGGTAGAGCAGGCAGAGGCTTTGACCCAGAGCGTGGGCAGAGAGCTGTAGCCCCGTGGTGGTGGCATCTCCTGAGTCTACATTCCTCTGAGGACAGTGTCGGGAAACACCAGAAGGCAAGAGTCACCTCCCGGCGGCCCAGACACAGACACCTGGTGGTGGCAGGTCTGGGCACATCTGAAAGCTCTGCTCGGTGTTGGAGCCTGACTAAGCAGCACTTGGGCCAACTGGGCCCCCCCACGTGGCTGCCTGCTGCGGGGCAGGCTGGTCTGCCGCAAGCTTGACGCAGGTGTTGCAACCTTCCCCACCCCCTTCCCTCCCCACCTCCATAGCTGTTTGCTGTGGAGAGAGAAAGATGAGGCCACCCCTATTCCTCCACCTCTTGCACAGGTCTAGGATTAAAAGCACTAATGTGCTCAGCAGGTCCTCCTACACACACATGAGTGACTGTCCCTGCTCTGTGGCCTTTGGAGTCCAGCTATGTAGGAGACAGAGGGAGGGGGCCGTCGACAGAAGCAGGATAAAGGGAGTAGTAAATCCCGAAGAGAAAACAGACACGGGCCTAACCGACTCTCTGAATGCTCTGCAGGCCTGTGGCCTGGGTGCACCAGCAGCCCTTTCTGCAATCAGGGGGAAAATACCTCTTTCTAATGTGGACAAGCTGGAGAGTTAGGATTCTTCCACGTGTAACACTTGGGGGGAAATTGCAGATGTATTGATCATAGTTTGGGAATGTCTGAAGTTAGGTTCTGTGTCTGTGGTCTTTGTATGTGAACATGTGTGGGGGTTAAAGGTTGAAAATCTTCCTCAGTCAATCCCCACCATCTTTTCCCCCCTTTTTTGTTTCTTTTTTGTTTGTTTGTTTGTTTTGTTTTTAGACAGGGGTCTCTCACAGAACTCACTCAGTCTGCTAGATCTGCTGGCCAGAGAGCCCCCCCACCCCGGCCCCTCTCAGCATTGGGGTTGCAGATGTAGGCTGCCACACCCAGCTCTCTGTGGGTGCTGGGGACTCAAACTCCGGCCCTCACGCCTGTGTGGCCTTGAACTCACAGAGATTCGCCTGCCTCTGCCTCCCGAGTGCTGGGATTAAAGGCGTGCGCCACCATCACCGGGCTCGACCCACACAATTTAAAGTGCGGGACTTAAGTGAGTTTAAGAAGCCAAATTCTTCTTTCCCATGGGCGTGAAGAAGGGACTCCATGGCTCTTACTGCCACTGTAATTCGTCTTGAGAACAGTGAAGGAGGAGCAGTCCGGCGATTCGGCTGACAGGTGAAGACAAGGACTGAGAGAATTATAGGAAATCAGGTGAAACTCTGATTAAAGAATCCCCGATGTCTGCAGCCCCTGGAGAAATGTAAAATTAAATTACTTCCGTCATTTGAACAGAGATGATTCCTATTTCCAATAAACCAAAAAGCGGAAACTTGCACCCAGGTTGGCTGCAAGATTGCTCTGGGCAGAAGCCATCTTTTGTCCAGGGTTTAACTAGCACTGTCGTTAGATGTTTAGGAATCTTTGACACAGATTCATGGTCCTCAAACCCGAGGCCAGGTGAGGTTCTTCCACATGCATCCTAAACCTATCCTTTCCTTGAGCTGAAATAAAAAATATTTCCGAGAAATGCACTGACCAATCCTTTAACTTTTAGAAGGGGCTTTTCTTCATTGGATTTTGAGATTATGATGGATAAGAACCTCTGACCTTTACTGTAACTAACACAGCACAGTGCCGGGTACAAAGTAGGTGCTTTGGGAACCGTGGGCTTTACCTATGCATATCCAAGTGAAGCGACTTAAACACACACTCCTGGCTTGTAGGCTCTTCAAAGTTCATTCTTAGCAGTGGCATAATGGAAGACTTCTACAAATATAATTGCTAACTGCATTTGGAAATCCACCTTGTCAAACGGTGGCTTCTGACAGCTCGTCTCCCAGCACCAAATCAGTTCTGATACCTCCGTTTCCCAGAGGTGTGGCTTTTAATCCTCAAATTGCAACACAGGTTCCAACAGGCCGGTTCAGTCTGTCACCAGGCGTTCAGCAATTAACAAAATGCCACGGCACTAATGGTTTATCAAAAGGCTAGTAAGCAAGCAAGAGACATGATACAGGAAACAGATCTGGCATGCTCACTGAGTTCATTTAAGGAGCACCCCGATTCTCCGTTCTGCTTCATCCCGGGGGCCAGTCCGTAGAAGCTCAGGATTGGCCATAAATCCTGGGCAGGAACAAAGTCGAGTTGCAGGAATCACACGCGTCAGGGTCATTTTCACAGCTGCAGCTCTTTTGCAACAGCCTTTGCTGCAAATGCCTGCCATAAAAGTTAGTGGTTTCCTTGGGAGTCCGAAACAGGGCGCATAATAGCCAGTGAGTAACCTGCGAGTCATGCCTGTGGTGACAACTTTGCTTTGTTCCCTGGGAGAGTAAGAAGCCGAGTCAGGACACAGGTTGCTCTCCACAAGTGTTGGGAAAGTGCACACACTCCAAGGAGCAAGGAGTAGTTCTCTTTACCTGAGGGGGCTGCCATTAACGCTTAAACGCTCCAGCATGAAGGTGGACTTGCATAAAGAGAAGATCCAAATGTTTCAAAGATAACTTGGGGGAAGCCAGGACCAGAAGAGGAACCGAGTGAGTTGATGTGGAAGTTTATCCCCACAGAGGTCCCCTTCTTCAGAGCCCCGTTGTCTGCAGATCCTGACAGAGAGGTCGGGCCACACCAGGCTGGCGCTTCTCCAGGGCAGGCTCTCTGCCTGAACCTCTCCTCACTTTCTCTCATCAGGACATCACTAATGGCTTGCAGATGTCCCGTTTGGTTAGAAGCACGTTCCAGATACATCTGCCCTTCTTGCTTTTATGGAAAAAACACCTGCAAATCTTTATCTTTGGTTAGATTTACCACACATTTGAAGCTTTGAAATTTGGGTCCAGTGGGAAAGAGGAAGATGTCACCACCCTCCTCCTTAAGTTGAATTCCGTAGCTGACAATAGTTTTGGGGGGAGAGGTTTTCATTTTTTTTTTCTTTAAGGATGTTAGCCAGTAAGACTTTAACAGCCTCAGACCTATGAAGTGGAAAGTTAATTTCTTTAATTCCAGAGCTTGTGAAAAAAGTCCATTGTGACTATGGCAGGCAGGGTGTGTGTGTGTGTGTGTATGTTGGTGTGTCTTCCTGATATTCGGAGTCTTAAAGAAACTGAGACCACAGTACCAGACAAGGAAGGAGAGAACAATGAAATTCTGACAATCTGACTAGGGTATGGTTACAGGACTGGCTTCCAGGCAGTACACTGAAAAGACATGCAGAGCATCTCTAATACGTGAGTAAGTCCTTGTGGGCCTCCAGAAAGATTCTAACCACGCCCTTTATTCAACTTTAGGGCATCTCATCCCAGCATCCCCAGGATGACAAATGTCATTTAACGTAGTTGTGGTATAATAAAATAATGAGCAGCCTCTGGGAACACTGAGACGGAGATCCCACTGGGTGTGGCTGTGGAGGAAGGTAGGAAGTTCTGGCTCACTGTGCAGTAGGCCGTGACTTTCAATAGGCACACTTCACCTCTTGGAACCTTGTAGACTTGACTGGAGGATGAAGGAGACAGTTGGAAGTCTTTTTTAATTTCACAAATACATACACCGTACAGGCTGGAGCAGACCTAGCTCCTGTATTCATGAGTAGCACGTCTCAGCAATTCTGCCATTTCCTGGACACCGTATGTCACATCAACATGAAAGCTGACTTAGAACCTTCCACCCTGCCTTAGTCTGCACTAATTTCCAGTAACTTACACAACCATTCTTTTACTTCTTGGCTTTCCAATATTTTATTTTCCTTCTTTCCTTCTTCACTCCCTCCCTCCCTTCCTCCTTTCTTCCTACCATCTTCCCCAATCTTTATTCACATTCCAGCATGTGTTGAACCTGCAAAGGGACTTTTCTCATCTGGTTCCATTTCTTCTGTCTTTGTTCTCCTAGGCCCCTTTCCCTGTGCATATGGAGCCAGGACCTCGTTTCTGTTTTGTTTGTTTGTCTCACTATGTCATACAGGCTGGCCTCGAACTTGTGTCTCTTGACTGATGGGATTCCCGCAAGCTCTAGTTATCTTTCCTCACTTCTAGGACCACTGCTCAGATTTCCTTAGCGATTCCATAAAAATACACAAGTACTCGTTGAAACTTTTGTTAATTTATTTAGTGTCTGTCATGGCGTAAGTGTGGAGGTCAGAGGAGAACATACAGCAATCAGTTCTCTCCTTTCATCATCTAGATCTCAGGGATTGATTTAGCGTCGGGTTGTCAGGCTTGGCAGCAAGTTGCCTTTACTTGTTGAACCAGCAAATGCATTTTTGTTTTGTTTATGTTTGAGACAGGATTTCTCTGTGTAACAGTCCTAGCTATCCTGGAACTAGCTCTTGTAGACCAGGCTGGCCTTGAACTCACAGCACTCCGCCTGCTTCTGCCTCCCGAGTGCTGGGGTTAAAGGCGTGCGCCACCACCGCCCTGCTAGCAAATGCGTTTTGAATCGCTCTTCTTTCTCTACTCTCCCAGAGTCCCTCCGCATGCCGCCATCAAGAGACCCTTTGAGTCTCTGTGGAGTAGTAACACTCTGTGCTGCAGCCTCACCATCTCCTTTGTAATTGTTGCTTTTGGGCTCAGCCTGCAAAGCCTTTAAGTTCTAAGTTTCCACCCTCATAGTGAACTGTTACCTCGAGAGTGCCCTTTTTCCTTAGTTCTCCCAGTATCCATGTCCTTGAGTGGCACCCTCATCTAGGGACTGTAGACTTGCCCAGAGTTAGCTCTTGTTGGTAAGAGGTCATTAGTAGGTGTGATACAAGTAAAGTCTTGGTAAGTGCTTTCTCACCAAGTCTCTCTCCTTAAGTCAGTCCTATTTGGAGTCCAGCTTCATATTGTAAGGAAGCCCATGCTGCTGTGATTGCAAAAACAGCCACATGGAAGAGGCACTAGAACATGAACGGCCTGTTTGGACTAGAGGGATAGAGGCTCTGAGAGCATCTGGGGGCCTGAGTCCCAGCGAGGCCCACCAGGTGACTTGCTGCCTGGAAGTACACCTAAGAGTGCCCACAGGAGAGCTAGCTGAAGAATGACTCAGATATTGAGATATTGAGGAATAATAAAGCATTCTCTTAAGCCACAAGCTTCAGAGCAACTTGTAGCAGGTAAGGAAAACAACCTTAAAAACCCACAAACAACCCCCAAGCTCCTTTAACACCTGCCCTCTCCACACTTTTCCTTCTTGTCTAATCTTTGTGGAGCAGCCTGCATGTGGTGCGAAAATTCCTCGGTTTCTAAGTAAGAGGTGTTCTTCAGAACGGGCCCACTCCTCTTGTGCGCACCTCACGGAACACTCTTTGCCCAGTGTCTGGGGCTCCTAAGCTCCAGGTTCTCCTCCCTCTCCTCTCGCCCCACACGATCTTCTGTTTCCTAAAGGCCTCCTCTTCCTCCGCCCACCCCTTTCGGATCCTCGGGCTTTATTTTCAGCCAGCTGCTTTGCTTTTCTTTTTTCTTTTTCACACCTCGCACTCTGCCTGGATGATCTCTCGCTGTACGATCCCAACTATAACCATATGCGGCTGCCAATCCCGATATCCAGGTGCTAGATGTTAGGTTAGACGATCTGAAAAACAGGCGTATGTCTAAACCTGCCGACCAAGGAGCGTGCTCTAGTTTTCTGTACGCACCAGGCCATTTCCTGTTTCCCGTGGCCCCAGTCTCAACTGCCCTGCCCAGAGAACCTCACCTGCAGCACGTTGCTTCCACGCCCTCCTTTCCAAACACACTCACCTTTAAATGTCTTTGCTGAGAGCCTCTATTTCTCTTCCCACGTGGGGCCGGGCATCCCCATCTCGTGGCTGTGTTCTGATCAGATGGTCTTAGTGTATGTTACATTTTAATTATTCTCAATGCATCCTCCCCTATTCAGTTCCGAGCTTGCTGAGGGCAAAGGCTGTGCATTATTAATTAGCATCTCTGGGTGCCTAAGCACAGGGCTCAGTGTCTCCTGTACCCAGGTCATATGTGCTCAACAGGCAATTGTCGAAGGACTAACTTACGGACTCTCCTCTCAAGGTTCTATGGAGTTCTACTAGCCTAGTTGATACTTTTCATGTCTGTGTTTTTGAAAGGGAAATTGGCCTATAATTGAATGTATGTGAATCAAAGAAGATTAGAATCTACTAACATATTTAATTTATAAACTGGAGGGCTGGGGAGATGGCTCAGAGGGTAAAGTGTTTGCTGAGTATGCCCGACAGCCTGTGTTCAAATCCCCAGAACCTCTATAGAAAAACAGATGTGGTGACACACATCTATATTCTCAACGCTGCTGGGTGGTAGCAGTCAGACAAAGGCAGATCTGGGGCTTTCTGGTCAACCAGTCTCGGTTCAGCGAGAGATGCTGTGTCAGAAGTAAGGCATCCTGCAACAAGATAGTAACAACACAGCACAGGGTGGGGAGCACACCTGCACACATGCGTGTGTACACGTTCACCATAGACACACCCTACGCACGAACAATCAGTTGATAGTTCCCCACTTTCCCCAGTGTTACAGAAAACCTTTTCTAACATGGAAAGTACTAGTCCCTCTAAGATGCGATAGTATTTCCCCGCATTTCTGGAGATTACCTGCTGGTAGATGCTGTTTTTAAAAAATTATAATTTTAGAAAGTTTTTCTTCAGGTTTTTGGTATCTAGCTAGCATTTACATTAATTTGTTTAGTTTTCAGTGGCGAATACTTGTCTAATTGCTATTTTAAATGTTAAGAACATAATTATGTATAGTTATAAAGTTGAAAATATAGTTATTAGTATTAGTGTATAATTCTCCTCACTTTTTTTTGCTTCCTCTCTCAATTAGAGCCGCTACTACGGCTGGGCATGGGGCACGTGTCTGCAGTCCCAGCTTTGGAGGAGGTAGGAGGATGGTTTATTTTTCTTTAAGTAAAGCAACATTTTTCATTCTCCCCGCGTAGGATTCTGTTGTGTGCTACTCAAAGAAGCTCAGATGGAACACTGAGTTAATACCCTAAGAATCACTTCCTGTGTTCTGCTCTAAGAATGTCATTAGCCACATTCCCTTTGCTCGTTAATGGGATGTCTCCATGCTTTCTCAACGACGTCTTACTATGTTATCAATACCTTCTCTGAACTAAATGTCATAGAAGGATGTCCAGTGTATTAATAACCTTTCCTCGTAAACCTTATGATTCTTCATTTTATTACACTCCGATCAGATTATACCAGCATAATTTTTACTTGTTTGAGCTTACGAGAAATGAAATGGTATTTGTGTTTAAGAAGTGTGTATTAGCTGTGTGTTAAAGTGACAGTGGGAAGCGATATTCTTTGTCACAGCTTAGTAACAGCGAATAAAATGACCTCACTGTTGTCGCGGCACCACTGCGGTCCCAGCAGGTACGTGCAGCTGAACCAGCAACTGTCCCTGGATTCTCTTCCGTGAAGTAAATCTGGGAGCACCAGCTCTCTACAGAGGAACCTGGTCTGGTTGTTGCACTTACTTGGACCCAAGGGGCGTCATGGTTGCTTTCAAAGTCTTTCTTTTCTCTTATCATGACATTTGAAGTTTACTCTCCGACTTTTAGCGATTTGGGAGGCTGTCACCAGGCTGTTAAGCAAAGTAGCAATATTTGTTAAGCAGCAGGCTTTTCTGTTTTTGTTCTAGAATCAAAACTGATGTTTTATGACTCAATTTCATGGCAAAATGTTTATATAATATAATCAGATGACAGATTTATTAGTTATGTATTGCCATCAATTACCCGAAAGTTGAGTGTTGTAAAACAGCAAAAGGTGGTTTTTATGTTGTTGGTTGGTTGGTTGATTTTTCTTTTTTTTTTCATTTTGGTTTCTTGAGACAGGGTTTCTCTGAGTATCAGTCCTGGCTGTCCTGGAACTCGCTCTGTAGTCCAGCTTGACATTGAATTTACTAAGATCCACCTGCCTCTGCCTTCCAAGTGCTGGGATTACAGGCATGCGCCACCACCGACCAGGGTTTCTCTGTGTAACAGTCCTGGCTGTTCTGGAACTCGATTTGTAGACCAGCTGGCCTTGAACTCACAGAGATCTACCTGCCTCTGCCTCCAAGTGCTGGGATTAAAGGTGTAAACTGTGACACAGCTTCCATCCCAAACAGCTATTCTAACTGTACAGAAGTTCACTGAGATGCACTGACTTTGAGTCTCGTTAAACTGGGTGTGTAATGTTTTTAATTCACAAGGTTTCTTATAGTAAAGTTCATAAAATTATAAAAAAGTTTATTTTAAAAATTATTTTTAATGCGCCAGGGTGTGGCTTAGCTATGTCCTGCGGCTAGGGATCATAGCTATTTTTGCCATGAAGGTGTTAGTCGTAGCTATTATCTTTTTTAGGTCCAACCATGCAAGGATTTGCTTCTAACTAAGCTCATGCATGTGACTGTTGGCAGGCATCAGGTCCCACTTGGATGCTTTAGATGCTGGTCGGGGAGATTGCAGTTGCTGCCTTAGAGGTCCTGTCCACAGAGAAACTCCAACAGTGCAGTGCTCACAGCAAATGGAGGAGCAAAAGCAGGAGATGTACAGCCAGACCATAACTGTTTTGTAACCTAATCTCAGAAGTGACATCCCATCACCTTTACTTTATTTTATTTGTTAGAAGAGAGTAAAGATACAGCCCACCCTCTGGGGAAAACCCAAACATGAAGAGGAAGGGGGCCCCAGGAGCCACTAGCTAGGAAACTGCCTAGCTCAGCAGAAAACTTCCCCTTTGTTCTTTCAAAACTGCATTTCCCTTTTGTTCTAATACATATGTGAGTGTGTGTACACATATATTATATGGTATATATTATATAAACATCATATATATAATACATAATACTATACTTAATGACTCTCCTTGCCTTTTACTTTAAAACACAATGTAGCTCATTTAATCCCAATGTTAATCACTATTTCTTTTTCAATTATAAGCTGATTCTGACCATAATGATGTTATTCACTTGACCTGCAAAAACAATCCTGATGTGTGAACAATTTTAGTCTCTGGAGATCTTATAATATTGCCTTTATCTATCAACCGCTCACGGCTAACAGAATTCTGGGGTCACCTCTGTGCTCTGGCGATCTGAAGAGGCTTCTCTCCCTCTCAACCTTCATAGCTTCAGAAGATATGCGCAAAGCGTGCCTGCTTCTCTTTGAAAGGCAGAATTTCCACAGGAAGCTCAGGATGGCCTCAGACTCACACACTGTGCCTTGCTTGTTCCCCCGTTAAGTGCTGGCCCTATAGGCATGCTCCACCAAGCTGGGCTTACAATCCTAATTTCTAACCGAGTTGGCAATCTCCCTCCCCCTCAGTCTGTTATCAGCTCACAGATTCATTTTTCCTTGGGGTGTAAGAATACACCAGGGTTTGAACTAACATTTCTTGGATTAAGTCGGTCTGAAATATTAGGGACGACAGTAAGTAGGTCCTAACCAGTTGTTCCTTTTTTGGCCAGGCATATTTTACTCAGTCTACCTGTCGAGCAAGTTTTGTTCTTCCCTATCTTTTGTCTTCATTTGTTTCCTTTCAGGTATTTTACCGACTTATTGTAATTTGATATGTCGTTCTTGACACTATCATGTGTGTGGGTGAATGGAGTTTGGGTAACTTTCATATGCTTTTTAATGGAGGTGGGCTATAATTTTGTCAGATTCCCCTTCTATGCTGACTTTTCCACTGACCGATGATGCAATGAATTGTCTTGTCTCTTTGGAAGCACAGAGCAGATTGGCCTTCATGTTAACCTACTTTGGGAAGGTTTCCTTTGGGGAAATCTTATAAAATCTTTAGTGCTCTAATAGTTCCTCCACCACATCCCTTCTCCTTTTGAGCCTGGCGTTTTTACTAAAAGTTTTTACTATGTTTGTCTAGAATACCCGAGTGATTGGATTGAAAAAAAAAAAAAAAAAAAAAAAAACAACCACATCCCATGATTCACTGAACACGGAGAGCTCTCCCTGGGACTAGTGCCAAAGGTTCAATCAAAAACTGCCAACGGCTCCCTTAGGAAGTTCCTGGATTTGAAAATGAAGGGTAGACCAGGAATAGCTGCAGGTTAGCTAATCTAAATCTTACTTGGAATAATACTGGACCATAAATCAATCAATACATGCCGGTCACTCATCTCTCCTCTGCTGAGTGCTGGTCAGAAAGGATCTAGGGGAGACCAGCTCATTTTTATTAATGCTGGTGAATTATTTCTTTGTTTTGGCACATGTCTGGGCATTTCCTCTCTCTCTCTTATGCTTCTTCAGGTGGATGCTGGTCTGGATTTACAACTCATATTTAATCTATCAATTCATTTCCCCTTATAGGGATTTTCTGCCTTTTTTTTTTTCACTTTCTATTTTGTCCTTCAAGATTCATTGTTCTTGCGGAAGCAAACCCTTTGGTCATCTTGTCAGCGAAGATCTGGAAGTAGCCAATACTCTTCGGTATCATAAATGTGAAAAGGTTTTGTTTCTGTTCTCAATGCCAACAAAGTTTGCCCCTGTGAAGCATTGGTGCAGCCGCTCTCCCCCAACCCACCTTTAGCGCCTTGGAGATACTCTGTGAGTTCTCCAACCAGGAGTGTTGAGGTGTGGTCTCAGCATCCTCTTGTCGGTAATTCATCCTAAAGTTTCTAAGACTGTATCTGAGAATGATTTCTTTTCTGTTACCTTGGATACATCTTTTCAATATGAGGGAAAATTCTCACTGTTATTTTTTCGAGTCAGGGTTTCCTTTGTATATCTCTGATTGTCCTGGAACTCACTCTGTAGACCAGGCTGACCTCAAACTCACAGAGATCCACCTGCCTCTGCCTCCTGAGTGCTGGGATTAAAGGCATGTGCCACCACTGCCTGGCTCTCATTGTTTTTCTAAAGTCTTTTTTGTTGTAGATTTGGCTCTGGATAAATTCTTGGTAATTTTTTCCCTAGTTTGCTACTTTTCATATTTTTCATCAATGAATGATTTTTCATTTCTAAAGCTTACTAAATATTTTCTTTTATCTCTTTATTTTCATTTTGTCTGAGTTTAGTTTGATAACTTTCTGTTCTTTTACTTATTTGAAGACCCTAAAATAGTCATTTTAACATTTTTGGAAAATCCTGTTGTCATTTCATCTGGAATAAATTAATCTGTTAATGTTGATTTAGAAGACGGAGACCAGACGTAAGATCACCGTGTAAAGTTGAGCTTACGTCAGGGATTCTCCTACCCACTGACGAACTCAGAAAAGAAAAAACCCACTGACACCTGGATCTATTTTTTTCTTTAATTCCCATTTGTAGGCAGATGGGGGAAGTACCACCAGGCATGTAATCAGGACCTAAGGAAAACCATGTCATTTCCGAGTATTGGACTCCATGCTGCTCAGTGATGGTGGCAGCCATGGTCCCAGTTCTCAGATACTCTGCTTAAGTGTATGGTGCTTATTGTATTGTTGAGCATAAGTACATGTGAATGATGTTCAATTTTTACATGTATTCATCACTGTCGTGTGTTCAGAGCTGGAGAGGGGCTCTGGGTATTAACTCAATTTTGTCTCTAAGTCCTGCTTCCAAATGTACAATCTACACTAGAGATTTAGTATCCGTTTCCTATCTTCAGTGTTTACGTTTCAAAAGGCATTTTTATTTCCAACAGAAATTAAAAATTAATTTCTAATACACATTAGACCAGATTCTTTAATATTGAAGTCTTATTTTATAGCTATATTTAAAATTAGAATAACTATTTTATACACTTATCTTCTCATCCACTACTTCTATCTAAAGAAAGTTAAATGGGTTATCAGTCTGACTTTGGAGATATGTAAAGGAAAAGGGCCACAATGTTAAACAATTTCCAGCAGATGATTATTATTAAATCTGTTCATACAAAGTTGGCTAAGTCTCTCAGGCAGAGCTATTTTGTTCATGACTTAGGTCCTAGCCAAGGACAGCGCTGGAGCCTGGGGCCAACCAAGCTCTGGATCTATTCTTCTGTTCTGATGGTCACAGAATTTCCTTGGTGTAATTGAAAGAACACAATGGGGCAGTGGTGCCCCGGTGGATGACGAGGCGGCGGATCTGAGGAAATGGTCACTCGGGTGTTTGCTTCTCCTTCTCCACAGCTACTAAGGTGCAGCTGCAACCCCTCTTCTTGGCTTCTTTCACACCAAGCTGTGAAAGCTGTGTGCCTGTGAAGCGTGTGTACAGAAGTGAAGGTGTGTGCCCTCTGTACTGAACTACCGGCAGTTGTAAGGTAAAATGTCTTCAGGGCAATGTCTGGTCTGCTCTAGGGGAAGGGCAGAGGAAATGCCCCTGGCCCACAGTAGGAGCTCAGTAAGCTCCAGTGGACAGTGAAGCAGCGCAGAGCACGGCATTCTGTTGCCTATCTGTCTGTCTGTCTGAGACAGGGTTTTACTACGTAGCCAAGACTGGCCTAAAAGTTTGCCCTTCTCCTCAGCCACCTAGCTAATGCGGCCAAAGCGATTAGCCGTGCCCAATCAGCCCGTGCATATTTTGAGACAACCGATGCAGGCGAATGGAGGGTGCCTACCGTGGAAAATGTGGCCAGAAGGAGCGGTCCTTTTACAGTTCTCCGCCATTTCCTATTCTGGTGTGTTAAGCTGAGATGAGCCAGGTATAGATTAATTAACTATTAATCAATGCCTACCGTGAGGCTTGCAGTGCGGGCAGCACAGAGATGGGATTACGGTCCCTAAATTCTGTTTCCTATTGTGTGTGCGTGCGTGCGTGCATGTACATGCATGCACACAGGAGTATGTAGAGGTGTGGGGTGGGCACTGGGTGCATTTCTTTATTGCTCTCCGCTGCTTCTTTCCCCCAACCTTCCTACATCTCCTTGTCTCTTTTTAAGAATATTATAAAAACATAATCTGCTTTCTTATTCGGTTCTAGAGTCCTATTTCTATTAGAGTGCTTTTCTTTTATAAAAGTCTGCTGGAAAAAAAAAAAAGGAAAAAAAAAAAAAGTCTGCTGATAGCAACCAGGCCCAGTCATACAGGCATGTAGTCAGGACTCCTTGGGAAGCTTAGGCGGGTGGATATAAGTCCAAGACCTGTTGAGTTCAAGCCCAACCTGGCCAACCCAGTGTTACCCTGTCTCAACAGAAAAAGCACAGAGAGGACTCAGAATATTTCCCAGTGGCAGAACAGTTGCTTAATATGAACAGTGCCCTGCGTTCAACCCATGCCCAGCATAGCAAAGTTAAAAAAGTCTTAGAATATCAACCCTCAGATGAAAACACACAACAGATACAGTGGAGTATATTGGCTTTAAAAAGGAATCATGTGGTAAAAATGCAATTACCTTGAGGATGTTCTACCAGGTGAAAAAGCCACTTAACAAAAAGACAAATACTCTATAAGTCCCTATAGCAGCTGAAGTCACTCACAAGGGAGAGTACAGATGGTCACGGGAAGTTGCTCTGTGGGTATAGATGAAGGTTTCCTGGAGATGGGCTGTACAGCAGAGTGATCACACCAACCTTCATTGAACTGAACACTTAAAAATGATCAAGCTATTAAACCTTAAAACATTTTATCAGAATTAAGAAAAAAAAAACTATGACAACACAATAGCATATTACGACAAAGCCAGTGGGCTTCTGTGGGGAAAACTGCCTGATCCAGGCCTAGGCAGGGCGAGCACCCCTGAGGACGAGCCTCGTAAGGCAAGACCTAGGCAGGGCATGGAATCAACCAGAAGGTGCAGAAGGGAAGGGCAGAGGCGGCTCTAGACAAGGCTGCGGGCTGTGACTAACTTATACAGCCGCTGCTCAGCGCTTATCAGATCCTGTCCGGGTTACGGCAGTCAAACAGTTTCCGTCTCTTTCTGTCTGCGCACTGATGCCAGGTTGATTTTTTTTTCCTCATAACGCCACCTGGATCGTGTTGCCCTCCCACCTTCCTGGCTAAGCGTTCCAGAGCCCTTTTCACCTGGCCCCACCCTGGCTCCCTTCCGTTACTCCCCCGTGTGACCTCCTGCACCGGTTCTATCCCTCTATCCCTGTTCCCCAAACACTGGCTTTTGGTTCCTGCCTCAACACCTTTGCTTATGTAACGTCTCCCTGCAAGGCTCTACTCCCTCTTCTCCTCATGCCCCGGTCCTGCTGCTTCCTTCAGGTTGCTCCTTCCAGTCCTCCGGGACCATTTTCTTTCTGGCTTCTGTAACTTGTCATTTTGTGTGGACTGTCTTATCCCTTAACTTCACCCTCCCCTCCCCCACACTCACACACTTTGCTTGAGAACCTCATCTTACTCATGCCTGAGTCCCTGCTGCCCTAGTGGCACATTCAAGGAGCCAATAACCTTTAACACATACCAGGCGCCCACTAGTAATTATTCCCCATGACCAGCAGCTTGGACCGGGCCCTGGGGAGCTGGAAGTCTCTGAGGCTGATGGCCGCTGGAGAAGCAGCCTGTTTACCCTCAGCGCTGCCCCCATCCAGCTCCAGCAACCCTTCTATCTACTCCTGACATTCTTGAGCTGAACATCTCCCGACCAGGCCCTCCAGATTCTTAACAGTCTTATCTGCTTAACTGCACAGGCTTCCCAGGCCAGCGGCTCCATCGAGGGAGATGCAGACGCTAGAAAAGGCAAAGAGGCACATTTTTCTAAAGTTCAAAGCTCCGAGGCCCATCAGGGATACTCCTCGGGGTGGCAAGGGAATCATCAGGTGAACCTCCTGCGCTGATTAGAAGCAAAGCCAGTGGTTTAACTCAGGAGAGCAGCTGCTTCCATAGCCTGGAGTTGGGCGGAACCGTTCCGGGGCAAACTTGGTGTCCTGGGCTACAGAGGAGTAGGGGCAGGAGGAGGAGGAGGAGGGCGCGGGGGCGGGGGGGTGTGTGTGGAGAAACCCACCTGGATGCCATCAGTCTTGTCAGAGTAAACAGAGCTGACAGGAGTGCTTGCCGGCAGCCTGGTACAGGTTAGGGGGGGTCACCGAAGCGGCCCGGTGACCTGCTCGCCTTAAGGTAGGGCTGCTCTGGAGTCTGTCACAGAGGACAGAGCTGAAAGCTCCGTCCTCCCAGAATGAACCCGTTTCCTGGCATTCCACACAGTTGGGAGTGCAGGCGCTTTAAAAAAACGTTCCCAATGTAAATCTGAGCTGGGATCAAATGCGCACATTTAAAGCAAAACAAACACGAAAAGATCCCCATCCGTCCACCTCAAAGTAGGACCTGGACCATAGATGTCACTAGCCATAAAATAATTTTTAAAAGGCTCCCCCCATTTTCTTAAAGCTTGAGGGTTTAGAGTCTATTTTAAAGGGAGAATCACAACAGTTAATTATCTAGAATTCCCCCAGCACAACAGCCGGTTCTAACTTAAGCAAAGTTGCCTTACTGAAATCTTAAATAATATGGAGAAAAAAAATCCCATAATATTATAGAAAACTTTTTTTTTTTCCCATAAAAACACAGGGCTGGAGAGGAGGCGCAGCCCTTAAGACTGTTTGCTACTCTTCCAGGGGACCTGAGTTCAGTTCCAAACATTGTTTTTTTTTTTTTTTTTGTTTGTTTGTTTGTTTTTTTGGTTTTTCGAGACAGGGTTTCTCTGTGGTTTTTGGAGCCTGTCCTGGAACTAGCTCTTGTAGACCAGGCTGGTCTCGAACTCACAGAGATCCGCCTGCCTCTGCCTCCCGAGTGCTGGGATTAAAGGCGTGCGCCACCATCGCCCGGCAGTTCCAAACATTGTTATGGGGTGGTTCCCAACAGATTATAATTTCACCTGCAACCACCTTCTAGTCTCTGTGGGTGCTTGAATTTGCACGCATGTGTGTGTTCGTGCGCACACACATACAATCTTAAAGATCAAAATCCACAAATACTTGATTCTTCTTTAGAAAAACACACACAGCAAGTTAAGCTGGGCGGTGGTGGCACACGCCTTTAATCCCAGCACTCGGGAGGTGGAGGCAGGCAGATCTCTGTGAGTTCGAGGCCAGCCTGGTCTATAAGAGCTAGTTCCAGGACAGGAACCAAAAGCTACGGAGAAACCCTGTCTCAAAAAAAAAAAAAAAGTTAGCAAGTTAGCTGTGTCAGTCAGCACACCTCACAAATGTCTTTCCCCAAGTAGACAAGAAACTTGGAGGAGGAGTCTGGATAACCAAGGCTTTGAACTGGAAACTTTAGCAAGCTTCCCATGCCCCCCGCCCCCCAAGCAAGCACCGAGGCCGGTGATGTGCACTGAATGCTTCCAGAATAATATCCAAAGGTCAACAAACACTGAAAGTCATGGCTATAGTTTCCTGGCCTCCCCAACCACAGATATGGCATCTTCCAGGTGGAAGAAAACCTGTCTGTGGTCTTCAAGATGTCCCGCTGATTGGTTATGTGACCCTGGGCAAGTCACTTCACCAGCCCCTGTCTTGTTTCTTCACCTATAAAACAAAGATAGTAAAACCCTGGTGCCTCGCGGGTATTCCTGGCACTAATGAAGGCTCATAAAGTGCTTTGAGATCCTCAGGATGAAAGTCTCTGGGGAATTGTAAAGCTTGATTATTATGCTACAAACATGACATTCCCAGGAAAACCTTGGTCAGACTCTTACCCCACCTCTCAGGGAAGATTTAAGAGTGTGGAGAACTGTCATAAGTTTTAAGAGATGGAGACCTCCATTACGGCTACAAAATACGCTGCGGCAAACTAGTATATTAAGGGCTATTATCATGAATAATTAAGGCCGAGTTCCCCTCACAGATGAATGAGCCATGTGTACGAGGTGGTGCAGTGGGCTTTCATTGTGGCTTCCTCCCCCATCCAGCCTCTGTCACAGAATTCATTTACTCTCCGTGGAGCCTCCAGTTTGCATAGATTAGCAGGTTTGCTCCACCTAATATGTTGGCAAAAAGAACACTTCTGAGGGCTACTTATATATCTGCTCGAAGAAACAAACCCAATTAGAGGCCTCTTCCTTCTTCGCACAGAAGACAAGGTTCATTAATGATAATGAGGGTCTGAGCTACACCAGGCCCTAGGTTTGTAATTAATCTTGTACAGGCCTTCCCCCTTACAAATATTGAAGAATATCAAAGTCGTGAACCCCGCCCCGGGCTAAAACCCAAGCACGTGAAAAAAAGAAGGGCAGGCTTGTGCACAGATGTTTTGGCTGATCTTGGACAGTGTTACACCCGATGATGCCCTCACCTTGTAAGGCGTAACCATAATTAGATCAAATGAGAGCCTTTAGATAACTCACCAAGATCGAATACTAAAAACCCGTGCTTTCCGTAGCCAATGGCCTTTAGAAAGATATCCACAATTAGTGACAACATTACGGGATTTAAAGACATGACTGAGGCTTGCTGTATGGCTAGGCTCTAGATTCACAGGGAGATGAGGAGGAACTTAACTGACATTGATCTCTGGTCTCCACGTGCACCACACACGCTGTGCACACACATGAACTCATACACACACACACACACACACACACACACGGTAAAGAGGAACTGAAGATCAAAGATACTGGTGTGTTCGTATCAATGATTTAGGCTACGCAATATTTCCAAACAACTTCAAACAAATATCCAAAGTATCAGGGACACTCTGTGTACCCCTTCTCTGTGGTTTCTACTCTTCCTGTGATTATTTTTCTACAATAACATTGCCTTTGGAATCAGTCAGTGTAAAGTAATTCACAATGCCAGTGTGACTTGTGACTGCATTTAATGCATTCGTGCGTGTGTGTGTTGGGGGTGCTTTCTTCTAGAGATAAATAAGGGCCACACTCAGATCTCTGGAATGTTCTTTGACAGGCAAGAGGGGCTGGGTGATAGAGAAGGGGTCTTGCTGCTGTAGCGAAGCTAGGAAACTAATCTTCAACTGATGTGAGGGTCCAAGTATGAGAAAAACATAAGACCATTCATAATCCTTAGGTTTATAGGTAGCAGGCTAAACTAAACTTCAAGGGAAAACTGCAAGGCTCCTCTTACTCAGCCCTGAGTTTTCCAATGTCTGCTGTGCAGTGGTCACACCCACACCCTTACTCAGCCAGAGCTGGCCCATCCCCAAGCCTCCTTCCCTGCCTGGACCACTCCTGCTCACCTTTTTGCTTACAATGCTAACACCTTCTGCTCTGTGCAGCCTTCCTCAATGGTGCCGAGGATGCTTCTCCAATGCATTCACAAAACTGCAGCGGGGTGGTGGTGGTGGTGGTGGATGTGGTGTGTGTGCACGTGTGCTTGCGTGTGTGTGCTTGTATGTGTGTGCTTGTGTGTGTGTGTGTTCCGTCTTCTGTCACCCTGGATCATGTCTTATCGCAAATATTTCTGCGTCTGTTTATTTCCTTTTCAGGGCTTGAGCTATAGATGAATGTATATCTGTTTCTGGTGCCTTATGCAAACCCATTGACCAAGAATCCAAGTAGTCACCCCCCAATGTGGCAAAGTAAGGACCAACCAGAACAGATGCGGGCTACTGGCCATCCTCAGGGCCGTGCTAGAACATAGCCCTCCACAGGCTGCATACTGAGTGTGAATTCTTACTGTAATCAACTTATTGGGTGTCTGAGTGACTGAGTACACCCTGTGGCTTTGATGACCCTACGACCTGTGTCACCATTTTCCTGTCTTTAAAACAAGGAGGGAGATGTGATGTTATCTGTCTGTAAAGACTTAGACAAAGTGCCTGAGCTAATCCAAGTTGAGCGGCTGTACTGGTAGCCAAACTGAACTCTTCACTTCAGCGAAGATTCTATTATCAACCTATCAGTGATGGTTCGGGGAGGCTATGCCCATGCCCATCAGAGAATATTGAATGCAAGGGTCTTGATGAGGTAGGTGGTTGCTTCCTTGCTCAGGTGGCCCATAGCAGGTAAAGAGAAGTCAATTGGAAGCCAGCCAGTGGCGGATGCAACGCACCCTGGCCCCGCAATCTTTAGCTACTTTGTTCTCTCTGAGGATGCTGCATCTCACGTCTTGCTATGACGTAGGATCATGGTAGATGTTTTTAGCTCCTCCTTGCTGGGCATCTCAAGGCAGATTTAATTGGAATATCTGGGATTGAACTCAAGCGTGGGTGTCTTCTGAAGCCTCTTTGAATGATCCCAATGAGCAATCAAGTTGGAGGCCAGAGCAGCCAAAAGCCCACTGAGGCTCCGCCGCTCCTGTGAAGGAGTCGGCGCAGTGCAAGACAAAGCGGACCGGTGAGGACCGCGGTAAACTGGAAGGCGCACATCCCGCTTAAGGATTTCCAACTTTTAGAAAATGAATTCGCTGTTGGAGCCAAGCGAAACACAGCTGGCAGCTGGATTTAGCCCATGGGCCATTGATTTGCAAACCCTGCATGTGCTAATATTGCCTGTAAGGCCAGGGAAAGGTCTCGGCCTAGGTCAAAGGCTGGGCTCAGACAGTGCTGCCAAAGCTAGCAACCCCGAGCTTCCTGAGGAGTTCCCCTCAGGTCCATTCTCTTTCCCCAAGCAACAGCTCCCTAGACGCTATTGTCTGTTGGCTCTTACTTGTTAATTTTACACACTTTTACATTTCGGCATTTGAAAATGCCTCTTACAGTGCCACCAGAGCACACGCTCTCAGAGGTGGAATTTCAGCTTGGCAGAGTTCTTCACAGTGATTACTGCTGACAGACATGGCCCTCGCTGAAGCCAGCGTACAGCAGGGAGGAAGCAGAACAGGCCTGGGGCACATTCCTGAAGCAACCCCCAGGTGTTCTTGGGAACCTTTGCTTTTCCGGACCAGCCCTGCCTTATGGGTCACTTTCCTGGCTGAGAGGTTCTCATCACACTTACGGCAGGACAGGCAGATGTCTTTCCTTAAGCCCGCCTCCTGCCTACCTGCCACTTGTCCCTAGAGCACAGGCTTTACTGTGTTCCTTTACAGTTCTTAGGGTTCCGAAGTCGTTGACTAAACTGGGTGTGGCCTGGGCAAGGCTGAACGCGCCCTGTCACATTTTCCTTCCAGCTCATCCCCGCCCGTTATTAGTAAGTAATTCCCTTACTTCACCTAAACCTCAGCAAAGTCCTTATCACAGGACCGTAGTCACTGTCATCAGGTTCTGTCCCCAGTGACGATGACCCAGGCTTCATTTCCTCTTCCACTCCCACGGTCACATAGAGGTGACTTAATGCCACATTCCGCTTGGTGTGGAATTGCTGCTTCTCTCTCTGCTTTTCAGTTTACCTAATAGAATCGCTTAGGCTAATAACAGTGATGGACAGTGTGCCCAATGCCAGTTATGTAATAGACAAGGACACCTGGAATGAATGAATGAATGAATGAATGAACGAGTGATGAACGAGTGATGTCTCAAAGGAGTTTGTTTTCTTTCTTTTTTTTTTTTGAGTCTGTTCTCAGTGTCACTCAGATGTCAGGACCAGGACAAGGATGAGCAGGTTAAGCGCTGCCCTCAGGAGAGCGGGGTGCTCCAGAAAGACTCACTCGCCAGTACTCTGACAAAGAGGTGTGTGTCACAGTGTGATGTGGGAGCACAAGAAGGAAGTGACTAAGTCTGCCTTGGGGCACTGGGAAAGTCTCAGAGAAGCTGGGACATCAGGGCTGGGCTTCCAAGGCACTCCCTTTCCCAGCATGAGCCTGACTCCACATTTGGGGACAGCATCTTTCCCAGGTCTGTCTTCCCCTTGGACATTTTCGTGAGGACAAAAGGGGTCTTAGGTCTCAGGTGTTCAAGATCATTCCTTTTCCCTCTCTTGAAATACTCTTGCCTTCAGACATCATACTGAGGACAGAGGATCCCAGTGGGAGGGTCCTGGGTGCTGATGGCCACACTTACAACAAAATGGTAGAACACAGAGACACTCAGAGCGGGGGTGAGGGTGGTGCTATACCCAGGGCTGAGATGACCAGGGGGAGTGGACCATCCCTCCATCCCTCCAGCCTGGAGTGCTTCTTATCACTGCCGTTGCTTGGAGCTGTTTGTGTTAGAGACGGTCAAAAGCAGGTATACTTTTGTTCTTTCATCGTTCTGGAATTCTCTATGGACAGCGAACCCTCTCACTTGCTTGGCTAGACCCCTCCCCTGTCCCTTGTCCCACTGTCAGTGGACATACTAACCTGTAAGTTCAGACAAACACGATTGCTGAAGTCTTGCGTGGAACTTCGATTAAGTTCTGGTTTGCAACCTGCATGGTCTTTGGCAACTGGTGGGAGATACCAGGGCCTTGATCTGCATAGCTTGACCCCTCCCCAGGGAAATAGTACCATGGAGGGTCATTATACCAAAAGCCAACAGTTGGCCAATGCTGTCTTGCCCTCCAGATATAAACCACGGGCAATGAATCGGGAACTGAACAAGGAGACCAGCGATTCAGGGAGTCTCACAGTTCCAGGATCAGGAGCATTTCAAGTGAAATGACGTTGGACTTCTGTAGGGCCACTGTAACCCTTCTGCAAGAGCAATCCTGGCCCTTGAGGAAGACAGACAATTTCCCTAGTGGGCAGGGTGTGGTGTTTGAACCTAGAATAGAGAGTTGGTTCTAAAGACTGCCTCAAGCCAGGGCTTCCAGCACTCTCTTCTGGCTTCCAAGGAACAGACACATGGAACTCCTACATACATAACATACATAAAGACCAACACTTGTGTCCATAAGACAAAAATAATCTTTGTGAAAAAGCTGCTTGTTTCATGCTATTACCGGCAACTTTGTTCATTATATAGGGTCTCTAAATTCTATATAAGATATGTGGGAAACAAAAATATTCCTGTAAATATTGTCATGAAATTGACATACTTTCTGGAGAGCAGAACATATTTGGTTGACAGAATCATGCATTACTGCAGTAAGAAAGCAACACTAAATATTTCTGGAGTCATGCAACAGAGACTGGAGTTTCTGTGGCCAGCCCTGCTTCATTCTATGGTTTATGGCATTGTCTTTGGCTTCCATTTTCTGTACTTCAGAGTGTCGTCTCAAATAAAGAAATGTTTGCGTATTTTATGTTATATTCCCCTTTAAAGTGAAAGGTTATTATCTCTGCATTACCAAGGCCCTATGTAGTACTTGAGGGAAAAAGTTTAATAGCTCATCATCTTCTGGATCTATCTCACACTGTGTGAGTAGTGTATGTTGGGTCACATTTTCTTTTCTTTCGTTTTCTTCGTGTGTGTGCGTGTGTGTGTGTATGTGAGAGAGAGACAGAGAGAGAGAGAGAGAGAGAGAGAGAGAGAGAGGTATAAGAGAGAGTTGTGGAGAGAGAGGAGAGAGAAAGAAAGGAAGAGAGAGGGGGAGGGGACACATGCCACAAGATGGTGGAGTTGAAGGACAACCTTGGTGTATCAGTCCACGCTGATCCACTTAATTTCAGACAAGGTCTCAGTACAGCTATGTAAGGCAGACTAGCTGGCTCCTAAGCTTCCAGGTCTCTCATCCCCCCCCCCCCCCCCGCAGTTCCTGTAGTTGCGGTGGGATTAGATATAAATTGGTTCTGGAGACCCACGCTCAAGTCACCAGGCTTGTACAGCGAGCACTCTTACCCACTGAGCCATTTCCTTGTTCTTCAAAGGCTATTTTCTAACTTGTATTTTTTACTTAACTATATCATCAGCATTTTAACATCATCTTTAGTGACTAGATAGTATTTTATTTGATAAACAGATCTATCTATCTATCTATCTATCTATCTATCTATCTATCTATCTATCATCTATCTGTCTGTCTATCTATCTATCTATCTACCTATTTATTGGATTTTGGTTTTGTTTTGTTTCTTTTGAGACAGGGTTTCTCCTGGCTATCCTGGAACTTGCTCTGTAGATCACGCTGGTCTCAAACTCAGAGATCTGCCTGCATTTTTCTGCTCTCAAGTGTCAGGATTAAGGGTGTACACTATATATCTTTTTTACACATGTGGTTCCTTTCCAATTTGCAAAACCTTAGCGTCTGCTGTGTGGAAGATAAACTGTTGGTAGCATCCATCCCTAACTGCAGTCTTGCATGTAGAGAATGACTGTTGGAAGCATCTATCCCTAACTATTCCTTAGTCAAAGACTATGTTTACATCAAAGGTTTGGTATTTATATTACCTGATTGTCCCCCTGGTCCTGCGGATCATTGAGATTATCAACTAGAAAAGATGTGGAAAAATTTATTTCCTATGTGGTCAACAGGTAGGAGTGCTTTGTACACATGCATGAGGACCCATGTTCAAACCCCCCGGACCCATGGAAAAAGCCGGGTATGGTTGTGCTGGGGCTGGGTTGAAAACAGGGGGGCTGCTGGAGCTTGCTGGCCACCATCTATCTCCAGGTTCAGTGAGAGACCTTGATTCAAAAGAATAGGCAGAGAAATGGTAGCGCGAGACACCCAGTGCCCCTCTCTGATACATCAATGTTGTTTCTTTTAATTGTTTCCTTGTATGGAGATACTATATTTCATCTGTCTACTCCTCAGTTATTATAACTTTGTAATACATTTCCTAGTGGAGAACAGAAGACTTCAGTGGTTCTTATAGTGTAGTTCATGGACCATCAGCATCACTGAGGAGCAGGTTAGCGATACACATTCTTAGGGCTTGCCCAAGGTCTTCTGAATTACCACTGTTCCTGGGGAGGAGCCTGGATGGGCATCTTATGGAGCCTTCTGCCAACCCTGATCCACAGTTGCCAAACTATTGGAATATTTTCTCATGCATATTTTGGAATGGAATATTTTGTTCATTCTAGACTCATTAGTTACTATAGCTGAAGCCTAGTGTATTGGAGTGTAAATCTAATATCCTAATTTTGTATGGTTAAAGTCTTAGAAGGAGCCGGGCATGGTGGCGCATGCCTTTAATCCCAGCACTCGGGAGGCAGATCTCTGTGAGTTCAAGGTCAGCAGTCTGGTCTGCAGAGTGAGTTCCAGGACAGCCAGGGAGGGCTACTGAGAAACCCTGTCTTGAAAAACAAAAAGAAAACAAACAAAACAGTCTTAGATAGGTGTAGTCCTAGCCCTTAGGAGGCTGAGACATTTGGGACCAGCTGGGCTATCCAGTGAGTTCCAGGCCAGCTAAGGCCACAAAATATGGTCATAACAAACAATCTAAAGAACAAGTAAAAAAAAAATACCTCTGATCATTTCTTCTATCCACAACTTTTCTTCATACTAGCGTCAACAACTGAGGTATTAAAAATTTTCCTCTGTCTTTGTACACTCTTAGTTATGGCTTCAATATGGAGTTTAAGAATCCCGATCGTTGTTTCGTTGTTGCTATTATTACCTAACAGTGTTGGGGCTTAGAGGTAAGGCCCTTTGCATGCTGGGCAAGTGTTCTACCCTTGAGCTGTATCTGTCACCATTTTGAATAAGAGCAATTATTATTATTGTGTATATGACATGTGTGTATGTGTGTGTCTATGTGAGTTGCATGTACCACAGCAGGCATGTTTGAAGTCAGAGAATAACTCTGCAGAGTGGGGTGTTTCCTTCTGCCATTACTTGATGACTTAGTGTTTTATTGCTGTCAGAAGATACCTCAGAAAACTTGAGTGGAAATGGCTTTATTTTGGCTTACAGTTTCCGAGACTGTACAGTCAGTTCATCAGGCCAGAGAAGTTGAGAAGGCCAGGCCATGAGGCCGGCCCATACACTGCAGTCCTGAAGCAGAGAGAAAACAGGAAGTGGGGGGCAGGCTATACAACCTTGGAGTTCACCCCCAGTGCAAAGAGCAAGGTTACCCCTCTAACGGGTCAATGACCTCCCTCAACATCGCCACCAGCTAAGGACCAAGTAAGTGTTTAAAGACATGAGCTCACGGAGGACGTTCCTCCATTCGAACCACAACACGTAGGTTCCAGGGACTGAACTCAAACCACTGCCCCCTTCTAGTTCTTCTTATGGTTAGTTTGGAAGAGGTAGACTCTCTCCAAGAAAAGTAAATTTGCTGGCCTGTGGTGGGCCACGCCTTTAACCCCAGCACTTGGGAGGCAGAGGCAGGTGGATCTCTGTGAGTTTGAGACCAGCTTGGTCTACAGAGTGAGTTCCAGGGCAGACAGGGCTACGGTTACACAGAGAAACCCTGCCTCAAAAAGATAAAAATACAAAAAAAAGTACATTCACATTTACATTATATCATTTTATTCAGAATTGCTTCTATTTTAGCTGGTTTTAGAGCTCAGTATAATTTCCCTTTTCTCAGGCTCTTACCTTTTTTTTTAAAAAAAAGTTCTGAATTACTACAAAGCATAAAACTACAATTCCCAGGTTGCACTGCTGCAGCTTCTAGGGTGCCCACTGCCTCACCTGTGTAGATCACAGCTTAGGATGTACAGCATGTGCCATCATGTCAGCCACTTACTGCCAGGGTGGTCTTTCTCTCAATGGATGCAGAGATGGTTCTCCTGGGTGCGTGGGTGGAGGCAGGGCAAGGTACTTGTTTTCCCAGCGATGACGGGAAGGTGCTAATATCTTCCTTCCCGTTTTTGTTGGTCTCGGTTTGTTCCATGTAGTTGAAAATTAAAGTTAAGGATTTTTTTTTCTCTGACTGCCTTAAGTCTAGCATCTACTCTTTCAAGATTGCATATATTTTAAACTTTTTGTTTCCAGTATGAAATGAATCAAGAAGGCATGCCTCACGATTTCTTTTGAGAGGGTAATCCTGGGAATGACGGTGACTTCCATAGAGAAGGGAATGCGCGAGGGAGCCTTTGTCCTGGGTTCGGGAGGTGTGGTATCTCCTCCATGATACTTTGGTTTAGAGATCACACTTGGACTGAACGAAGCAGATACAATATAAAATGAAGATAACTTTTGAACTTCCAAAATGTTATTGGGGGAGAAGCAAGTGAGATAACAAGATGGCTGCCTTCACAGACAAAGGAGAAATGCCACAAGTCAGAGTCAAGAAAATCCCTTCGGTGCAAAACAGGACTCAATCCTAGCCAATGTGCCTCAGGTGTTTCCCCAGTTTGCTTTCCAAATGCTGGAGGCTAGCAACTCTCTAGGAAAAGGTTCAAGAGTCCTAACTTCTGGCCTCCTTTATGAGCAGGAAAACATCCAAAGTACTTTTTCTGACAGTTCCCACTAGCATTAGCTGTGGATGGAAGCATTTACAGCGGACATTTAAGCATCTCCCGTGTTCTGAGTGAGGGGAACCGTACCAGGTAGCTTCACTTAAGCTGAGGATGCACACGTGCATGCTCGCGCGCGCGCGCGCGCACACACACACACACATGACATCTGGCCTTGATCTTGATGAGAGGATTCTGAGCTTCAAGTTGGCGCTCTGCTTGGGAGTCTTGAAAGACCCTTCCTTAGTAAGGCAGAAAAGAGTAAATAATTTAAAGTCAGAGAGCAAACTTCCATGGTTTCGAACATCCACAAATTATTTGTTACTCTCTTCAAGAGGCGCATTTGGATCCCCTCCTACTCAAGTGTTCCCAGGACTGAATGGTAGGAAGGGACGGCGTGCGACTTTTGAGACTAAGTCATGAACATATATATATTCTAGCTTCTTCCACAGCCTCCTTTTCACTGTTTCCGGGGGGAGCTGAATGCTTTGTTGTCAAGCAGCCCTATGGGGAAATGCATATGGGACCCACTAGCCTCTTGTCCACAGCCATGGAAATAAATTAGAAGGACGCTGGAAAGTCTTTAGAAGATCACGGCGGCCCCTGTCGACGCATCGGCCGCCTCTTCCTAAGAGACTCTGAGCGAGAACTACTCGGTTCAGCCGCTCCAGGTTCCTGATCAGCAAAGGCAATCACATAATGAATGCCTGGTGTCTTAGCCCCCGTGTTCTGGGATACTCTGTGATACAGCGCTAGGCAATTAGTGCGCGCACACCGTCATTCCAACATTCAACCTCTGGTTTCAGACGTGGCTCTGGAGAGAAAGGTCCTGAACGAGGTCTCTTTGGAGACAGCACTTGGGGCAGAATTCTCAGAGGGGTTTTTGCTCCAAAAGTGCAGCAGAATACCTCTTTATAAACCAAGTATTGGTGTTGCCAGGACCCAAATAAAAAACCCAGTCCCACAACCAGGCATTACTCCTCCACGGGAAGCCACTATCTTGACGACGAACAGCAAAGATTAGTTATACTGGGTGTTGTGCTTTTCATAAACACGGAATCATCGCTTTTGCGCCTGGCTTCTAATACCCAGCATTGTGCTAATGAGATTTATCGAAATCATTTCATGTAGCTGTAGATTGCTCACTGTAATTACTCTGCCTTATCCTATTGTGCGGAATCCCACAATTTATTTATTATCCATCAACTAGTGATGGGCATTTGGACAATTTCCAGTTTGGGGCTATTACAAATAGTCTAACTATGAACATGTAAAGATTAGTTTTATGATAACAATGTCTAAGGATTACAAATGACTGTGTTAGCCTACCTTCCCTGGTTTACCTTTCAGGCATGGCAACGAAGAAACTTTGTTGTAAAAATAAGGGAAATAAACGTTCCCTTCAGCTAATTTGAACCGCTTCTAGGAGGCAACACATAGTGACAACCTATTCCACCTAGGCACTGCCTGTGTGCTGGATGCTGGGATTGGGTTGGGGGGGGGCAGGGCAAGGGCCCCATGCTGAGATGTAGAACAGTCCTTAATAAAAGTCAAGACAATGCCTTAATCAAGAAAGATAAAGAGGGCTTCCAGGAGAGTGGAACCTGGGTAATAGACAGAGCCAGTTCTTAGACTGGGGATAAGATAGGAGCATGGCGCATTGGGGTGGGGAGAACCTCACAGAGGTGGTCATGGCCTGTGGTTAACCCATCTTAAAAATGACCTGAAGACTCTCAAAGTGTGGAGGAAAAACAGTCTATTCCAAGTTCTCCTTACCAATTGTTAAAGAAGATGGGAATTTTCATGTGGGCCTTTTATTTCCCACCAAAGCCACCAAAGCTTATTTTTTTAAAGATTAACATGTCTGAAATAGAGCACCCATTCATCCACTGAGTGTCTGTTCCATGCGGAAGTCACCGGCCTCCACCACTGGGGATGGAAATGAATGAACGATAGTCCCAGACAAAGCCACTCAGGGATGGTGAAGTCCTGCAGCCTGCATAGAGTGGTTGGGAATGGGTAAGCTGAGAATCAAAGCTGATGTAGTCTTCATGGTGGGGGAGACATTTTCACGTTGTTCTTGGCCTGGAGATTGTTCTCCTCATCCCGAAATGCCAGATGTTGTAAAACTTCTCTTGCAACTGCAGTGGTGATCAGAGACTGGAGGATCCCAGGGGCCTATCGGCCAGCCAGTCTAGTCAATCGCTGAACTCTAGATTCAGTAAGAGACCACTTCATATAATACAGCGAAGGGCCTGGGAAGATGCGTCAGTGGGTAAGATCACCTGCATTGTGCACATCTGTATTCCAGGGCTCCTGTAGGTGAGATGGGAGGTGGAGACAAAAGATCCCTCAGGAGCAGCCTTGGGTACCCCCAGGGGAACAAGAAGACCCTGTCTCACACAAGGTGGCAGGTGAAGACCAGTGCCCAAGGCTGCCTTTTTGTCCTCCACGTACACACTGTAGCGTGTGCCTGTACTCCTAAACAAACTCACAAACACACATACCTACACTCCCAGACACATGCATCATGTACATACAAAAGTTTCTTTTTTTAAAGTTGTAATACAATCAGGGAGCTAGGCAGCGTCAACCTCTGGCTTCCACATGTACACACAGAGGTAAATGTGTATAAATGTGGGTAAACCCCCACCCCACATACACTCATGCACGCAAACCCGAATATATCACATGCAAAGGAGTGGGGAGGTGTTAGGAAAAAAGTAAGAAAGAAAGGGAAAGAGGAAAAAAGAGAAATAAGCAAAAGTGCACCCCTTCATATATATGGAAAAGACTCCTCCTGCTCCCAGTTCTCTGCAGAGTCCTGTCTTGCCCAAGTCCTCTTGGAAGTGCTGAGCACCCCTGCCCCGCAAGTGGTAGATAAACCAGCTGGAGTCTAATCTTTTATACAATAGCCCAGTATCACAGAGGGACCTGGAAACAGAAGCTATGACCTGTCCAATGGCCCTTGGAGGGTCTATGTCATGCCTAGGCAGCCACAGCTCCTGTCCCCTCCAAGTCTTTCCTGTTAACACTGCTTCCATCTTGTGGCAAAGGCCTCTTACCCCGTCTCTCCAAATTCAACCAAAAATCTTTTCTCGTGGTTACTTTCAATTCTAGAAATAAAACAGAGCAGCAAAGAGTTTAAGTCCCCAGAAAGGTTTGTCCATCATGTTGAGGTTAGTGTGCCCCACGAAAAGCCCATGGTCACTCAGTCTAATCACAACGGGGGGCCAGACACGACACGGGGTATTGGAAGACTTGGGGGGTTAATCTTGTCTTCCACAGCCTCTTTTCTTGGCATCTCCTAAGGACAGATTAGGGCCTGCAGCAACTAGCTTTGGGTCTGACTAAGCATTTTTTTTTTTCCTGGTGCAGAGCAAGCTGCAACGAGGGCCTCATTCCTGGATGTGTGTAAAACCAGGGAGGGACCAAGCCAGGATGGGAGCAAGGCTTCTCACTCAGGGCCCAGGTGTCCTTCAAAGTGCAGGGACTCTGAAGGCAGATGGCTAGGCATTTAAAAATGCCTGGAGTTGACTGCAAGACTCTAAGAAGTGTCAGAAACAAAAGTAAATTCAGGCTCCTCCCTCAGAACTAAAGACAAAGCATTTGCATATTCTCCCTTGATTGCAAAACGTTAGCTATTGAGTAGGAAGAGAAGCACACTTCCCCCAACCCCACATAGTTGCATGCTATAAGATACGGGTGTTTAAAAAATCATTTCGTGCAGGGCGGTGGTGGCACACACCTTTAATCTCAGCACTCAGGAGGCAGAGGCAGGTGGATCTCTGTGAGTTCGAGACCAGCCTGGTCTACAAGAGCTAGCTCCGGGACAGGCTCCAAAACCACAGAGAAACCCTGTCTCGAAAAACCAAAAAAAAAAAAAAACAAAACAAAACAAAAAAACACACCCATGATATTTGTGGGTTTTGTTCCATGTAAGCTATACTTTTGCAAAAAAAAATAAATAAAAATAAAAAGGTACCAATTTTATATGCTTTGATAAATCAGTAATTTGGAAAGGGAGAATTCATTTCAATAAACTAAACACGAGTAACGTGTATGATATGATATTTCAAGTAACTTCTACGCCCTCTCTTAGAATATTTTCTGTGCCCAAGCTCTTCCCTTATAAAACATGACCAACTGACTTTTAAGGGTCGGAGATGATTTTTCCCCATCTGTCATTTTTGTCCGTGGCAAATGTGGACATGTCATTTGGAATGTGGCATGGAGGCCCTGATGAAATTAGAAAAGCAGGCGGAGATAAAAATCACTCAGGGATGAATCCAGACACTTCCTGCCACTTGACAGATGTCACAGAGCTGGAAGCCACCCTCCTGGGGGGAAGTGATTCAGCCGGCCTCAGCCAGATGTGTAGGAAGCGCCGTGGACCTCCGTGTTAACACTGTCCCGATTGTGTAGGACACATGCTTTCAGTCAAGAGCGAGGAGTGCAGGCGGGGCCGCATGCCAGGAGTCTTTCAAGCGTGGCCCACCAGCCAGCCCACAGCGCGACGCACCGATGCGTCCAGTCAGCAGATGCGTGTCACCACGACACAGGCCGGGGCTGGTTAAATCCCAACAGAGCTCAGTGACCTCATGCGCGCACTCAGCCCTTCCTGAGAACCTGGTGCAGCGCTCGTCACGCTGCGGGATGAGTGTCAGCTTGATTCCAAGGCTGCTCGGCACATGTGCTTAACCCACGTGGGGTGGCAGAAATGCCTTTTTCTGCACAGCCTTGTGTCACAGATCTCAGCCGGCTGCCAAGGCACGCAGGTGTCTTTCAGTAACCCAGGATTTGGGGGGAACCGGGAGCGTGATTACACGCTGGCCTTGACTGGATTCCCTTTGCTAGTGGGGCTCTCCAGGGGCCTCAGCTGCCTGCAGGTATGACCTTCTCCTCTCTCTAGCAAGCCTACTCAGCCCTCCCTTCCATAGGAAGCATTGAGGGGTGAATTTATAAAAATGTTCTAGACTCACTCTAACTTTGCAAGAGCTCCGCCTTCTCTGATGGTGTGAGGGGTGTAAACACGTGCAAGAGTCACACTACCACTCTTCTATGTGTTAGTGAGGACACAGGCAACCATAGTGTCACTTAGGTACTGACATGACACTGCAGGGTAGCTAATTGTACATGCTCGCAGCCCCTTAGTTGGCTAGCAATATTGTATCCAGACCTAAGGAGTCCTGGCATGTCTGCATAGGTGCATACAGTTGGGCAGATAGATGCTTCTCAGCGGTTGCTGCTCCCAGTTGCTCAGCAACCTGGCTGTGTCAAATTAGGTCCCCATTGCTCTAACCTGCAGACCCTCCAACATCAGATTCCCTGGTGCTGCCGAGGAAACCATATTTTCCACTGTCTCTTTTGGCAAAGGCTCACACCTGTTGTGTTTCCACCCAGACACCAGGAAAGCCAAAAACACCTTCAATCATCACGACGGCCTTCCTGTCCACGGAAAGATCTTACTTTGTATAATCACGGCTTTGGTTGCCTAACAGCCAATCCTCAGAAGGGCAAGCACCGGGGAAGCTCTGTGATGCATGATGTCTCGTGTTCCTTTAAGTCATAGAAGAACACATGTGGAGGCTGTGTGCCTCCACCTACCCACTGAGCGCCACTCAGTACCACACACACAGAGTAGTCGCCAAAGAAGCTGGCAGCACCTCATGTTTGTGGAGCGGATTCTGCTCGCCTGGCAGAGAGGGCTCTCGGGGAGAACAGCGGTCATGATAATACATACCTGTGGCTCATCACCAGTCATTTGCTTGGCTTTAGAATTTGTTTTTGTGCTTACGCTGGAATATGGGTCTGCCTAAGGCTGTGGGAATTCACAGCACTCTAGATAAACTAAATGATCTTCCCCTTAAAGACCTGACTCAGGCAAAACCCAAGGAGGTTTTTGTCTCCTGCTCTGCCACCCGCTTGGAACCAGGTTAGATTCAGAGGCAAGAACCAGAAGCAAGACATTAGCCTAAGATGGGCTTCCTACTACCTAAGAAGTTTAAACTAAATACAAACTTGGAAGATTTTTGGTTAGTCTGCGAAGTGAAGAGGTTATAGTTACCCTTTCCTATGCTAGTGGCTACTCCAGGGATCCCTGCCTCTTAGGATTTTACACCTCCATCCCCACACACATGTACACACACACACACACACACACACACACACATCCTATTTCCTTCTCATCTTCCCAAGATGCCTTCACATCCTGTTAAATACTATAGCTGAAAACCTGACTTGGTTTTCAGCTCTGTGACTTCAAATTGAATATATTTGAATATAGGTTACAGGGACCACTTGTTTGGTCAAACACTAATCTAGAGGCTGATGGGGAGGAAGGTTGTAGACGTGGTAACAGCCACACTCAGTTGATTTCAGGAGATTACGCCGACACTCTGGCGGCCTTCCTTCCTTCAGTCAGTCAAAGGCCTTAACTGCAAAGACTGTGATTGCCCAGAGAAGAAACTTTTTCTTAAAGAATCTTCCGGCAAGGCGGTGGTGGCGCACGCCTTTAATCCCAGCACTGAAGCAGGTGGATCTCTGTGAATTAGAGGCCAGCCTAGTCTACAAAGTAAGTTCCAGGACAGCACAGAGAAACCCTGTCTCAAGAAAAATCTTCCTAGTCAGGGGCTGGAGAGTTGACGCAGAGGTTAAGAGCACTGGCTGTTCTTCCAGAGGACTCCAGAGGACCCAGGTTCAATTCTCACATGGCAGCTCACAGCTGTCTGTAACTCCAGTTCAGGAGATCTGACACCCTCACACAGACATACATGAAGGCAAAACACCAATGGTCATAAAATGAAATTAATAATCTGAAAACCCCCCAAACCTTACATTTTCCTAGAGTCATGAGCTTTCAGACGCTTGCTGAGCCTCTCCTCCACTCAGCCGTGTGAGCCAGTTACCTTGAACTGTAAATCTCTTCACGCTCTTTCTCCTTTTCCTTCTCTCTGGTTTGTTTGTCTGGAGACCCATGACACCCAACACAGCGCGCAGTCCTGTTCCCTCAGTTGGTTTATTTCCTTCAGCTGCGGCACCCAGGCATGACTGAGGGATTTCCTGTGGAGACCATGCACACAGCCCATTCTAAATTCACCTGTGGCAGAGGGGCTCCGCTGCTTCCTAAGAAAGCTCAGGGTCTACTTTTGGGACAGTTCTTTCCCTTAGCCCAACTTCACTCATAGGCTGAGCCATGAGTGACCTTTCAGGGGGTCAGTGTCCATCTGAACATGGCTCTGAGGAATATCCAGGGGACATAGATGGCGGTGTCTAGCCCCAAAGGACACAGGATGAAGACAGTGCCCTTGGGAAAAAGCCGGATATCAGGAAGGCTCTCAGGGCTGTCCTCAGGTGGTCCAAGTGTCTCTGGCTGCCACTAAGCCTAAGGAGGTGATTGGTTTTTGAGGGAAGTACCAAATTCCCATGCCCACCCCTGCTTCCTTTTAATATTTCCAGTGTTTCTTCAAAGTTGAATTCTAGATTTGGTGTGTATTTGGTGGAAACAATTGAAGTTGTTTGATTTGGGGGGCGGGGAGGGAGGGAAAGGCCTCAAGAGATAAAGGGAAGGTGGGAAATTATAGAAGAGAGTTGGTACCCGAGAGAGGACATCATTGCTAGAGTGCTGGAGTTTTGCCTGTTTGGTTTCTCCAGGATCTCAGTACATGGCATAGTATTGATAAATTTCATTGAACAAATGTAGGGGGACATCTGTTACAAAAGCCTTCTCTGTTTCAGAGTCCTGGGCATGAATTCATTAAAAACAATTAATAAACAAAACAAAAATAAAAACAACATGCCTCAAACCCTTAAGAGTATTAATTTTAATACTTTTGACTTTCTGAGGAAACAGCGAATAAAGGCTACTGGGATTTATTTGTTCTTCCTGAATCCATTTCTTACCCCACAGTCATAGCCAAGCCCTGGGCCCCAAACCCCTGGGACTTGAGCTGAGGAACAAACGCAGCCCCACCCTTCAGGGGCTCCCATCCAATAGCAGACAAGACCAGGGCCCTGATAATTACTACACAATGTGGTAAGTGTTCTCAGTCCTGGAGGGGGCTCCAGGAACCAGGGAGGGAGTGACTAACTTCTGACTGCCTGGGGGCCTTTGGGAAGGCAGGGACCAACAGGAGTTCACATGCCTGGCAAGGGGCTGGAGAGGGAAAGAGGCCAAATTCCACCTTGGACCATGGCTCCATCAGATTACACACGGGGCAGAGTCGCTGACAAGGAGCCAAATGGACAAGCCAAAGTTGGCTCTTGCTCCCTTTTCTCTTCTCTCCTCAGGAGAGGTACTAATGAGTAGCTGAGCCCAAAAGCAGGTGAGAGTAAGGAAGAAATTCGATAATGGGCCAGATCGATGGCCAGCCTCCTTGGAGTCAAGTCGCCTTGCCCACACCAAAGTCACCTAATAGGACTTGATAACCACATGGCTTCTCTGGCTCGGCCCACGAAAGAGGCCCCTCTCTGACACCCACTTCACTTAGCACCTTGCAGAGAGCCAGCCGCTGGGGGCTGCTTCATCAGAATGCTTGAAAGGGGGAGAGACAGAGCTTCTTAAGACAAAGGGTAGCTGCCCTTGAGAGAGTGGGTGCTGCTAAAAACCTGTTGCCCGTTAATTGCTGTGGAGTGCAACATGCCAAGGTATCTTAATTCAAATCTTACCTCACCGTCCTAGGGACCTTTTGTTGCTGTAAGGATGGTCCTCGGTTCCAAGAAGAAAATTAAAGGCTGCTCCTGAGGTGAGCACAGTCATTTGGATGAAAGGAAACACATGGTTGCATTTAGAAATCAGATCTCGACAAGACGGGGCACCACCTCCTGCCCAGAGAGGAACGGGCCACAGGATGCAAAACTGGAATTTATGTGAGACTGCCTTGCCCCCATTGTGACATCTCTAGGTGAGCTCGATACACATTTTTGGCACCAATTAGTTCTTGCGTCTAATTGCTGTGGGTGCACATTGTGTGTGCCCATTTTCCTGATGGAAGGGCTGACAGGAGGAGAGATGGCAGAGGTTTTCAAAGGTGATGATGCCACATCTGTCCACATCTGTCCAAGCGTGTTTGCTCAGGACGAACTGCTCTTACAGTTTTCTGCCTGGGGGCTGCATTTGCCACAGAACCCAAAGTCTTGGCCCTCTAGGGTTTGATTCCATCATCTGCCCTGAACCTGGAGTCAAGTGGCAAAGCCATACATACATCGGCAGCTAAGCGTCTGTCAGATTACTGCCTCCAGAGCCAGGCGTCCTGGGTTTCTACTCTAATGCTTAGCAGCTGTGGGGGCTTGGCAAGATTCGCAGGAAGACATTGTACCCCAGTTTCCTCGTCTCTAATGGAGATTTGACAACAGTATGTGCGTTATCGCAGGCTCACCATAGCTGAATGTCTCTGTACCTCGTTTCGCTCGCTTCTACTGTTCTGGACAAGGCGTCTTGGAGCCCAGTCTGGTCCTGGACTCACCATGGAGCTCAGACGATCTTGGTCTCCTGATCCCTTCTGCCTCTACCTCTCAAGTGTTCAGAAGCTGAAGATTTGAAAGCTTCTGCAAAAATACCTGACCCAGAGTAAGAGCTGAGCATTAGGTTGGTCACATAAAATCCCCACCATCTACCCTCACTTTTACATGGAAAGCCAAAAGTTTACCTGGCTCACTGTAGTATTTGTTTAATGATAAGTACCTTTTATATAATTATCATGTTTGTAATATTTTAGCACTTATATTATTATTGCCACTTAATTTGTGACCCTGTTACTATATATATATATATATATATAATATGCCTGTTTTCATTAATTAATTCAATGTACTTTAAAACAATATGCTAATTCCATTTAAAGATCGTATGTCATAAAGTGATGCTGGCTGACATATACTTGTAGGTAACTGAGGCCTACAGGTTATAAAAGGATCAAGGATTCCATGTTTTAGGGTCAGGGAACCATGACATGGGACTGTTGGGGAAAACTTGTCAACACCAGCCTCTATCCAGCCTGGATCCTGGCTGTGAAGAAAGACAGGTAGAAGTGGGGTTAGAAAACACAGTTGGCCTGTTGGGCAATGAAGGGGGTTGCTTCTCTCTAAAAGCTAAATCAGGGAGGCCACAAGGGGAGTCAAGCTAGGATGTGGGTTCTATATAGTCTTGGTTTATCTAAGAGCCAGTGAGGCCCTAGACCTAGGCTGATACAGCAATATCCAGGATGGAGAGGGAAGCTGCACGGAAGGGCTGCAGTCAGGAGAGAGGACGGGGCCCATCTTCCTGTTATCTGGTCCCTGGACTGGAGTTGTGGTCTAGATTGAAATGTAAGCTAAATTCACGAGTATCATGTTGGCTGCTGATAGCTATATTGTTAACTGAGGATAGGTGAGTTTGGGAGCCCAGAACTTCAGTGAGTGTGGACAGAGGCGTGAGGGAAGAGTCTGAGATATGGAGAAGAAAGACATGAGTCCAAGGACTAAAGGCGACGCCCACTGGCATCAAGTCCAGGGGTAGTGTGTTATTATTATTCAGGAGGAGAGATTTCCTCTCCCGAGTCAAGGGCAATGACAGCTGTCTTATGTTCCTGCTGGAAGGTCCGAATGCTGTCTTATTTTGGAAAGATGGAGGAAGTAGAAATGACAACGGGAGGGACAAAGGGAGGAGGAGTTGACAACAGTCACAGCGGAACGTGTGAGCACTGCCTTGTGCCTGCCACTCGAGCCACCATGGCAAGCAGCTTCCAACTTACCTGCATCCTTCAGCGGAAGATGCTGGGGACGGAGGTTAAGAGGCCGAGCTCTCAGCAAGCAGCAGAGATGCGCTGCCCGTCCAGACAGCCAGTTCAGAACCTGTCGTTATTTGCTGAACAAGACTTAAAGAAACAAGATGCTTCAGAGCCAAAATAAAAAACGACAACAAAGCCGGGCGGTGGTGGCACACGCCTTTAATTCCAGCACTCGGGAGGCAGAGGCAGGCGGATCTCTGTGAGTTTGAGACCAGCCTGGTCTACAAGAGCTAGTTCCAGGACAGGAACCAAAGCCACAGAGAAACCCTGTCTCGAAAGAAAATAACAACAACACAAATGACAGCAACATGAGCGAGGGCGCTGCAATCACACGGGAAAGCGGGGCTTGAAAGAACAACTGCCAGGTTTTAGCTAAATAAAAGGATTTCTTGTTTCTCTCCCCCCAGGGAGTTGAGACTCACCCACAGGCTTCTTCCCCACAAGTTTGTCTCTCCTACAAGCCTGCAAGGTGCTGCCAATCCCAGACAAGGAAACAGGGTGGCACAAGATCACCTGCACACAGGGGAGCTGTGTGTTTGTTAGTTAGACTTGAGAATCTGAGCTTGGATCCTTGAGCTCTGTGGAGGACGTGAGAGGAAGGCCGGGGTGGATTTTAGCAGGCTTTGGGTGTAATCATGCAAGGGAGATAAACTATAAGTGAGGGAGGAAGGGGGCGACCCAGACAGTAGAGGTCCCCTTGTGACACTGTGAATACGAGGAAGAAAGAGGGACTCTAAATATGCCTCCTCATAATCAGATATGAGAGGACATTGTACATTATAAGGCAATGACGGTAACAGATCCCACTTGGAGTCCTCACACAGCACACGACCAGATGGGGGTTCGTGCTGTCAATCAAGCCTGGTTCCCATAGAATGGAATCGTGAGACTAAGGGACAGTGTAAGCATGTTTGTCTTTTGTCTCATTTTATGTGGTGACCCTTCGGATAATTGCCCTTCTTTCTTTTCCATTGAATGCATTTAAATTTGTAAACTTCCTTTTAACCATGGCTTTAGTTGTAGCTCACATATCGTGGTATCATACATCAATATCACTTAAAATATTTAGCAATTTCCATTATGACCTTTCTTTGATGTATGTGTAATTTCAGGAGCATATGATTTGTGGGGTAATATGCTCTTTTATTCTCAGCATTTGGGAAAATAAGGCAGGAAAATCACTTGATCTCAAGAGTTCAAGACTAGCTGACAGCAGAATGAGATCTTGCTTTTAAAAAAAAGAAATAAGGAGTATATTATTTAACATGTAAACATTTGAGGATTTTATTTTACATTTTCATAGATGTGTGAGTTACTTTGTTGTGGTATTAGAACATGTCCTATATAACAAACAAAACTTCTGAGATTCATTTAGACCTACCGTTTCATTTCTACAGTAAAGTCGAATAATCAATTTTGATAAAGTGTCCTGTATATCCTCAAGAAGAATATGCACTCTGGGACCAGGGGAGATGGCTCATGCCACGCAAGGGTTAGGACCCAAATTTGGACATAGCTCACTCATGTGAGGTTGGGTACAATAGCGCACATCCATCTGTCTGTCTGTGGTCCTAGGGTGCCTATGGCAAGATGGGAGGAGACAGGGAACCCTGGAAGCTTGCAGGCCAGCTGGCCTGGTGAATGCTATGGCAAGCGGCAGATCTTGTCTTAAACACGGTAGAAGGTGAGCACTTACAGAGCTATGATAACAGAGTGTCTTTTCTTTATATGCTTTGTGGAGAAAATTAGGTGAAATTAACACTTAAAAAAAAAAAGAATAGTGAAGTCATTATATCTTGTGCTTGTTTCTACTCCCCCATCCTGTATCCAAAGCAGACATCACCAGTGGATCCCGAGTACTTCCCAGTTTAGAGTTGCTTCACGCCCTAACTCCTAGCCATCACCATCCACGGACTACATCTGTGCAGTGAACTCATTTGTTGCCCCCTTTATAGATCCTTCACTCTGCCCTCTCTCTAACTTCCACCACGATATTGGAATCTTGTGCTTCAAACAGAACTCTCCGGTTCTGTGTCAGCCGTGCCTCTCTTCTCTGTTGCTGACCACAGTTACAGTCTCCTTCTTTTCTGCCTCTGTCTTAGCGACAGAGGACTCTCCTAATGACGACATAACAGAGACAAGACCGACAGAGCATCCGGGTCGGGATGTCTTACACTAGCAATGAGTCACGTGCATACTGGGGGAGGAGAATTCCGAGTAAGAACTTGAACAAGCTAGCTCCTTTCTCTACATAACTGAAATTTCCCAAATAGATTTTGAATATAAATGATGGTAAAGGTTGGGCCTAAAAACATCCCCAGCCTTCTGACTCAGAAAGTGTTCCTTTAGAAAACTCCTGCGTAGACTCGCAGCAGACTAAACCTAGTCACATCCTGAAAGACTACGTGTTAAGTACCCTCACATCGGGGGTACTTCATTCAGTACAGGAGTCCAGACACACAAAAGTATCAGTCCACAACAGTGGGCACCTTTGTTTTCACACTTATGAGGTTATTTTTTTTCACTTAGATTAATATCTTTTTATATTGACAAGTTAAGTTTTGCTGAGTTTTTGTTTTAGATCTTTCTGCAAAGTTTGGGATACTCTGCTTTATTCTCATTGTGTGCTCTGTGCGGCCAGTCCCCTTCTATGTACTCATTCAGCTAAAATCTACAATTATCTATTTACTTATTTATAGTTAACATCCTCAGGTTCAGAAGGCCCAGTTTGTAGGGCCCCACTCTTCAGTGATTCCTCCTAAACTAAGGGCAATGAAATCATATTTGATAACTGAGGGATTAGTGGATAAAATTCTTTTTTGTTTACTTTTTTCCCTAGGCATGCTCAGCAGACATATATAGTATCTCTTTTGTGGTAGAGGGGACTTTGGGAGACAGAGTCAAGTGAGGGTAACAGGTTTTGGACTGGAGATGGGTGCTTCTGCCTCAGAAGTACAGGGAATCCTCAGATCTGATGAGTGGTTTGTCAGAGACATTTAAATAAATTAAATTTTATTTTAATTTGTCACAATGAAGAATTATGGTGGAATAACAGTCAAAACCACTGAAGTGGCTATGATAAATAAAGCCTTCATAGCCCATGGTGGACTCAGCATCTCCATCTTAGTTAGAGTACCTATTGCTGCCATGAAACACCATGGCCAAAGCATCTTGGGGAGGAAAGATTTATTTGGCTCACACATTCACATCACAGCTCATCATCAAAGGAAGTCAAGACAGGAACATAGACATGGCAGGAACCTGGAACAAGAGTTAATGCAGAGGCCATGGAGGTGTGCTGCTTACTGGTTTGCCCCTTGTGGCTTGCTCAGTCTGCTTTCTTATAGAACCCAGATCACCAGCTTAGGGGTGGCACCGCCTACAGTCACTAATTAAAAAAATGCCTAACAGGCTTGCTTGTAGCTCGATCTTATGGAGGCATTTTCTTAACTGAGGCTCCCTCCTCTCAGATGACTTTAGCTTGGGTGAAGTTGACCTAAAATTGCCAGCAAGCACAATCTGCTTCATGATTTCATCCAAACACCACAGGCTAAAGGCAAATAGACCAAAAGCCGTGCAAATGAAATGAAGAAACAAAAGATTGAAGTGGGACGCACGTGGCTTGAAACACTCGAGGGTGGGCCTAGCCCAGTCTTGCCCCTCACTTGCCGAGGGAACCTGGGCTGGCACCACCCCGTCTAGGACCGAGTTTAGGTAGTTTCCTAACAGTTCTTTGCCAGTCCAGTTTTCTTCCGACTGGAAGAAAACCTAATCCCAAACCCTGCTTTGGGAATTTAATAGCGCATGGTCATAGTGAAGTCCCACGGCACCTGCTCCCCATTTATAGCTCGTCCTATGCCGAGTCCTTTAGCCAGGAGACTAGGGACAGTTAGAGCTGATATGTGTGGCTTCCGCAATCTCACTCTGTCTACAGACCTCACGGTGTGCTATTTGCCACACAGCAGCTCTTAGAAAGTATTTTCTACTATATCACTATACCCAGTGAGCGTGATTGCTTTAAAATATGGATAGGGAAATGTAATATTTACACATGACAGACAGGTGGTTTTAGAAAGTCATAAAGGACCTTTGTGGCACCAAGAATTCCTTCCTAGGTTTCCTGCCTTCCTTTTCTCTATAAATCCAAGAATGTCCTCCACCTCACAGTGACACGGTCAGCTCTCTTGCCTTGCCTGGGAACTCAGATTCGTAGCACTGAAAGCCCTGGTGTCCCCATGGTTTCAAGGAAGTGGAGACAAGTGACCAGGCGTCATGCAACATACTTAGTCTATAGAGTGGGGGACAAATCAAAAGCAGATAAATAAGAGTTCACACATGCCAGCCAGCCAGGATTTTATTTTGTTCTAACCAGATTTCATCCCTCTGATAACTATGTGAAATTATTGTTAGGATTCTTAGGGAGAATTGATACTTTTTGGTATTGATACTTTTAACTTGGGATATAGCTGTCATCAACTACCTGAGAAATCTATTTCATTCTTTACAGGTATGGGGTGAAGGACTTTCTCTAGATCTTATTTCCCAGATACGACAAGAACTGTTTTGTGCAGCATTTCATTTTTAAAATTGTTTTTATTGAGCTATGTATTTTTCTCTGCTCCCTATTCAAAGATAAGATTTGTACAACTGAGAGAAAGAATCCTTAGATCCATCATGTGCTTCTCCATGAAAACGCCTGAGGCTCACTTCAAATGCGAGTTCCCAGAACACCCAAAGGTGGATCCGCGGAGACCAAATGCATACAAAACCAAAATGAACTCAACGGTGGGGAATTGCGAAATCACAGGGGTCAAAACCTGGAGCTGCCTCGGATGTAAGTGGCTATGACAAAGGGTACGGAGTCCCCAAGATAAACTCAGCATCCGTTCAGGGGCCTCCTTCTGACGTCCAGTCAGCCCTAAACAAGTCATTCATTCCCCTCTCAGCTGTTTAAAGAACTAGACAACCAGAAATGGCCGTGGAAAATATCGCCTTGCCAAAAACTGTCTACCAAAGCACAATGTACTAAAACCGCCCTGGTAACCCTCCCTCTCGAGGACACACACCATCTCATTTAACCTCCACAGCCCTCCCCCACCCCGGGGGAGGGAGGGAGGCAAAACTCATACTATCGTCTTAGTTTAATGGCTTGAACGTTCCCTGGCGAGGAAGAGACGGCGGGGCAGCTGGCTTCCTGGCACTTGCCGTTGGATCAGTCTGTTGTGTAGGCCTCGGTGGCAGGACAGAGAGGACAAGGGAGAGAAGGGAAAGACAGACATCACTAAATGACACTTCTGGGTGATGGGCATCAAGGAGACTTACTCGGCTGATCCCCTTTCAGCCAGGAAAACCTTTTGGACACTCAGCACGATTGGTCTTAACGTTAAGACCTCCTTCATCAGATTTCATCACAGTCTGTAAACAGTAATTTCTCCTCAAACGTTCCCATGGTGGGAGAGAGAGCAGACACAGAACAGAGACACACAGTCTTCTTTAGTGTTCACTATGCAGGAAGGGAAGGAGAGAGAGAGAGAGAGAGAGAGAGAGGAATGAACTGTAGTTTTCCCCATAGGGATTTTAAAAACTAATGATAGTACACCAGTTGTGAAAGTTCAAGAATGGTGTAGGATCAGAAAAAAAAGGAAAAATCTTAAAAAACACCACCAGGGCACCCTTGTGGAAGGCGGCCAGCATGCGCGTCAGGCCCCCAAAGCATTTCATTCAAGAAGGACAGAAAATGACAGCTTGAGCTGCAATCCCCTTTGTAAAGACCTGGGGGGCGAGGTGGGAGAGAGCGAGGAACATTGATTAGCTGGGCAGCTGGGCTGAACATGCCTGGGTTTTAGTACATGCTATCTCTTTGCCCAGTGCTACACACACACCCCTCTGCAATCCGTCCTCTCTCGAGAAGCTACCTGAGGGAACCGTGGAATTATGTACCTGGCAGTTTGAGAATAAGGGTAAACAAAAGGCAGACACAGCCCGAGGTCACGGGGTGAGCTGGTAATAACATCACAAATTCCTGAAGGGAAGGGTAGTCTGGCTGCAGTCACTACGCCCACAGAGGGAAGGAGGGGAGGAGGAGAGGGAAGGGGAGGAGGAACTTCCAGTACATTCCCTCCCCATTTAATCCGCTCCTGAGGAAGCAGGGACAGATCTGGGTGTGCAGCAAGGTCCCTCCAGGTAGTCAGATTTGAGAGCTCCTTCAAGAGTGCAACCAACAGGGGTTGGGACCAGGACTTGGCGGATGAAGCCCTTGCTGTGCAGGCTCAAAGACCCGAGTTTGATCTCCATCACCCACACAAAAGCCAGTCGCAGGGGTACATACCTGTAACCCTAGCACTGGAACAGGCCGAGACAGGCTGATACCTCAGAACTTTCTGGTCAGCCAGACAGGCTGAATCAGTGAACTGAGACCCTGTCTCAAAATTCAGGGGGTGAGTTCTACCTGTGCATGCATGGCCACACACACAGACCCACAGATACACAGACACAGACAGACACGCACATGCATGCACACACACACATACATTTGTACTCACACATGCACACTCACGCACACGTCTGTACACACTCATGTGCCCTTGTGCGAGAGAAAGGCAATAGTGTAGTTACATATCAAGCTTTGAACATTGCATTTAGAAAACAAGCAGGCATAGAACCCAGAGTTGAGAAAAGAGGAGTTTTCCATGAGAAACCACCAAGTCAACATTTTACTAGAAAAGACTGCCCAGGGTTTGATCTCTAACGCCATATATCCTGGGCATAGGACAAACCCCCATAATCCCAGCTCGTAGGAGGAGGTGGCAGAAGGATGAGAGACTCAGTGTCACTTCTGGCTGAATAGAAAATCCAAAGTCAGCCTGGTCTAGAGACCTTGTCTTTAAAAACACAATAAAACAATTGGTGTCAGAGACCAGATGCTTCTGGCATAAGTCCACAATAGAGACAACTTCCTGAGTGCATTCTCGGCATGGTCCCCCGTGTAATTATTGTCTGGATTAACAAATAATTCTAAGTATACAGAACGACCACAAGGCCCTAGGACGCTCTTTTCCGACTCGGAGGCTGGTTAGGACTCTTAGACCGGAGCGACTCCATAAGCAATTTCATTTCGGCTTTAACTGTGAACTTCGGTTCACAGGGCTTTCCACGGAAATGCTGACATTTTCAGGACATAAAGAGATTGTGTAGATGTATAGATATGCATGGTCACACTCTCACAGGAGCGGTTCAGGGACCTGTGACCTCAGAGTCAACTGGCTCACCCCCTAAAGTCATAGTCTCTGTTGCTCAGCAGAAGTCCCTGAACCCGACCCGCACAGTGACAGGGGCTGCATAAGTCAGCCAGGCACCTCAGCAGCCGGCATCCTATGTGCCCCGTCCCAGGGTCTATAGGACCAAGGTGCTAATCTGCACTGCCATAAAAGTCACTTTCTCAAATTGGTGTCCCTGACTACACAAACTCTCTGCTTCCTATTTTAACCCCCTCTTGCTTCTCATTAATCTGTCTTTCTCACCTCTTGCAATCTGAATTAGTGTAATTTAATTAGAATTAAAACCTAAGCCTACATCCAGCCCGTCTGCTGGACTCATCCCCTCCCTTAGTTTAGCCAGCGGACCGCCTTCTGGGGGCAGAGTCCTTGGGGTGGGCTGAGGCAGACAACAGGAGCATGAGAGGGTCTAGCAGGAGCCGCTCTGCTCTGCAGCTTCTCCTTCAGCCCCTGTCCCCTCCTCCCTCCTCCACCCTGCTCTCCGGTTGGGCCTCTCTTAAGGCAATCACTTCTGTGAAAGCCTGTTGGGACATGACACAGCCACAGAAGGTCCTCCAGGCGAGACTTCCCATAGACGATTTGGCCAAATTCGTAAATTAAGTTGAAAATTTGATCCAGCTTGCTGCCAAGCGGGGCTAATTAATTTCTGTAGGGACTGATGAACAGGAAGCTCACGATCTGCATTATTTCATCAACAATTAATTCACTAAGCTGCGATTCATTAGTTTCCTGGCATTCACCTGCCTAAACAGTGTGGGGAAGGTGTTTGTGGAGGTAGCCTGGCTATTTTAAGCCTCCTGGAGAACACCTTAGGCTCAGCTGCCTCTCTGCAGGTGACTTCACCCTCCCCTGGAGAGGACTCATTAGGGGTTGTTTTGCACCCCGGGAGGCAGGCCTGGGTGGTAAACCTTTTCTTCCTGGGACCTTCTAGAGCTCTGTGGCCTTCTTGGCAAGCAGAAGTCATGATCTGGGCCCCAATTTAGTGTCTGCTCTTCTAATGAGAGGCTAAAAAATAAAATAAAATAAAATAATAAAATAAAATGAAAATGCCCTCGGGGGCACTCCCAGGGACAGGAAGTGGGAAGGACCAGAGTTCCTCAGCCTGTTCTAGGCAGGTCACTCTTAGCCCTTCCTCCTCTCCTCAGATCTCCAGTAGTCTAGAGCAATTGCTGATCTTAGTGGGTCAGCCCCCAGGTATCACGGAATTGTGGGGTGCAGTTTGAGAAGGCTTCCTGGAGGAAGAACACCACAAGTGTTTCACAAAGGGCGGGAACCCTGCTTTATTATATACTCAACTCATAGCAAACTCCTGACCAATAACATAACTAGTGGTCAGTAATGCCACCCAGGAAGAAAGGGGAAAACCCAGGGGAGGGTAGAAAAGGAAGGAGGAAAACTGGGCATGGTGGCGCACGCTTTTAACCCCAGTATTCAGAAGATAGAGGCAGACAGATGTTTGAGTTCAATGCCAGTCTGGTCTACAAAGTGAGTTCCAGGACAGCCCGGGCTGTTAAATCGAGAAACGCTGGGGAGTGGGAGGAGGGCTAGAATATACCATATAGAAGAAATGGCGTGCAGAGGTAATCGTCAGGAGCCTCGATACACAGAGGTGCGAGTTCTGCCCAGCACATCTCTGAAGACCCTGCCTCCAGGGACCGACACACTTAGAGCAGGTTCCCAGCTCCACGACGGTGGGCACCCGTGGGCGTCCACGCGCAGGCTGAGAAGGATCCATGGAGCCCAGCAAGGAGACACTTTCTAAAGCGAAGCTCAGGCTTGCACACAGAGACTTGTGGTCAGGTGAGCTCACCTGGCCTGGCTCCACCCTCCTTCAAAGCAGAAAGACCAGGTAGCCAGCCGCATCCTGACCAGGGGATTCTGGCTCTACTTCTTGGCAGTGGTCACACACTTGACATTCTCTCTATTCGCAAGTGTCTTTTTTTTTTTTTTTTTTTTTGGTCCGGGCATGGTAAACTACTGTGGTCAAGGTAGGTCTTGCCCCCGAGGGCAGGCAAGTCTGAGCCCTTGTCTAACTCAGAAGCCCTGACTTGCTGGACCCTGCATCAGAGAGGGGAAGCGACATTTCATCCCCTTGAGAGCCTTTCTTCTTCCTGGGGCTTTTTAAATCCCTGTTCCCCAATCCCCCGGGGATTGGGGGCGGGGCATGCCGGAAACCGAGGCTTCAACATCCTAAAATCCGCAAAAGATGTTGAATGTAAGTTTTCTCCCCACAGCGATAACTCTGAGCAGGAAGAGATGCTTTCAAGGTAATGGTTTTCACTCTGGAGGGAGTTGGCTTGTTAGAAGACCAGACAATGTGGCCCTCAATAAAGTTAGGAGAGACACATAGCAATCAGGTAAGTCTGGGTTTGTTCTAGAAGCTGGGGGGAGGGCAGCGAACATGTGTCAGAGAATTTCGGCAAAACCTCTGAGAATGAGGACAAATGGTACAAAATGGAAGGTACGTGCTTGGGGAATTTTACTTCCTGAGAAAGCAGCAATGCTTCATGGGAGAAACCTAGGGGATCCTGGGTGTCCAGTTTAGGGGGAGGAGACTCAGAGCTGGGACCTGAGGGTTTGGTCAGCAGAAAGCTGACGTCTTGGGAGCATCCAGAGGCTGCTGGAGGTGTGTGAAGAAATCATCTTTCTTTCTGGACTCTCTGGATGCTCCCAAGACGTCAGCCGAAATTCTTAAGCCAGGTGGTGGTGCTCAGGAGGTAGAGAAAGGCAGATTTCTTTAGTTTGAGGCCAGTCTGGTTTAGTATTGAAACAAACAAACAAGATCCTGTTTTAAACAAAACAAAGCAAGAGCAACCACAAACAACAAAACAAAGAAGGACTAGGGCGGGGATCTCTGCTGTCTTTCTCTACACTGGCGGCTGCTTTAGGGAATTGCCCATGCTTTAATATTATTTTGGAGACTAGTCTGACAGCTGCATGGGACCAAATTCAGCTGGAGTAGGGAGTCAAGGAGCATTAAATGTAAGTTCGGGTTTGTTTGTTTCCTTATTTCTTGGTTGTGAGTGTTCTGCCACAGGTATGCCTGGTGCCTAGGAAGCCAGAAGAGGGCGTGGGATCTCCCGGAACTAGAATTACAGATGGTGGCCAGTTACCATGCGGGTGCAAGGAATAGAGCCTGGGTCCTAGATTGGCCTCTGCTCCTACCTGCTGAGCCATCTCTCCAACCCTATTCTTTAATTTTCGTTTGTTTAAATAAAGTTTTTACAGGACTGGAGACATGGCTTTGTAGTTAGGGACACTTGCTGCTTTTGCAGAGGACAGAGGTTTCGTTGCCAGCACCCACCTGGCAGCTCACAGCTGGTTATAACTCTAGTTCCAAGGGATCCATCCCATGCCTTCTGCTGGCCTCTGTGGGCACCGCACTCATGTGGTACACAGACATACATCCAGGCATTCACAACACACATAAAATAAAATTTTAATACACTTTTACAATAATTATTCATTGATTGCCAAACATAAGATTAGCCGCTTTCAGGTGGACAGAGTGCAGTTAGCACATTCACAATGCGGGGCTGTCACGCTCTGCCTAGTTTCAGAAGATTTCTGAAACCCACACTCAGTAAACTCACTCCCCATTCTCCTTCCCCAGGACTGGAACTGGAACCAACTGTTTGTTCTGATCTTACGTAAAATCCCCTGAAATCATGTCAATGATCCTTCCTCCTAAAGATTCTTCCTTCAGACACTTTGCCACAGAGATAAGAAGAGGTAACTGATACAGTGATGTGTCTCTGGCTTTTTTCTAGTCAGAACATTTCATATAAATATAGTCATATAATATGTGACCTTTTATGGCTGGCTTCTTGCACTTAGCAAGTTTTGGAATTTGTTCATTTAGCGGAATGTTTGTAGCATATACTAGTACTTCATTTGTGTGTATGCGTGTGTGTGTGCGCGCGCGTGTGCGTGCATGCATCCTTGTGGGTGTGCATGTCAACACACACGCTTGCAGAAGTCAGGGGAAGGTGCCTGTTATACGCCTCTGTCACTCTCCTCCCTTGTTCTCTTGTGACAGGATCTCTTGTGAACTTGGACTTTGGTTTGGTTTTTGCCCCCCCCCCCCCCGCCCTGCCCAGGTTGGCTGGTCTACAATCCTCAGCAATCCTCCTGTCTCTGCACTCCCCTCCCTGACCACTGGCTTTGCAGGTTCATGCATGATGCCAGACTTTGTATAGGGCAGCTGGGGATCTGAACTCAGGTCCTCGGGCTTCTGTAGCAAAGCTTACAACTGTTTTTTTTTTTATTTTTTTTTTTTATTTGGTTTTTCGAGACAGGGTTTCCCTGTGGTTTTGGAGCCTGTCCTGGAACTAGCTCTTGTAGACCAGGCTGGTCTCGAACTCACAGAGATCCGCCTGCCTCTGCCTCCCAAGTGCTGGGATTAAAGGCGTGCGCCACCACCGCCCAGCAAAGCTTACAACTGTTGAGCCATCTCACCAGCCCCCTTTACTCTTTTTTTTTTTTTTATGCTGGAATAACTACTTTTATACCACAGTTTGTAATCAGTTCACCCACTCACTGGGAACGATTTGGGCTGTTAGAGCCTTTCAGGGTGATGAGACTGGTGTTGCTACGTGCAGGCATGATAGGAGCGCAAACGCTCATGTGTACAAACTGTTTTCGGTTCTTTTTGAAATCACACCTAGGAGTAGAATTGAGGGATCACCTAGGAACTCTAGGCTTCATCCTTTTAAGGTACTTACAATTGTTTTCCAGGGCAGCCGACTGTTCACAACCCCACCAGGAATACGGGAGAGTCTGTTTTGTCTACATCTTTGCTAACATGTGTTGTGGTTCATTGTCATCACAGCAGGCATCCTCGTGAACTCGGAGTGGGCTTTAAGAAAAATTCGGCGCTCATTTTTGTGTATTGAGGTGGGGGTGGAGGAAACAGATCTGAAGATAATTTTACTGAATGAAGATGAGAATCTCCCAGAGAGTTCTAGGCCAGGAATCCAAGGAGTAGAACAAGAATAACAGCAGTGGTGGCGCACGCCTTCAACCCCAGCACTCGGGAGGCAGAGGCAGATGGATCTCTGTGAGTTCGAGGCCAGCCTTTGCTACAGAGTGAGTTCTAGGACAGCAGAGCTACACAGAGAAACCCTATCTCAAAAAACCAAAATTCAAAAACCAACCAAACAAAAAATGAATGACAACAGCTATTGTGTTAGGCAGTAGTACCGGATAGAGTTCTAAATGCTTCTGTCACCACAGAAACCAAACAACATCTGAAGTAGCCTTATTATTAGGTAATGATCCTATTTTATAGATACAGATGTGGAGGTTCAGAATGGTCCAGGCATTTTGTACAACGTAGGAAACTTGAAGAGTGGTCGGGTAGTGGTGGTGATGGCTCATGCCTTTCTTAAATCCCAGCCTTTAGGAGACAGAGGTAGGTGGATCTCTGTGAGTTCGAGGCCAGCCTGGTCTAAGAGGGAGTTCCAGGACAGCCAGAGAAACCATCTCAAGAAAGCAAAAACAAGCCAGGGGAGTGGGAAGAGAGAGAGAAAGAGAGAGGAGAACACTTTGGGAAAATATTTACTGTGAAAAAAAATACATTTTATATAGCATTGGCTTTATACTTTCCATAAAAATTCAGGAATGCTTTCAAGAGAAGGGACCTGAATTAGGATGAAAGAAAAAACCCCAAAGGAAGCTGGGTGATTGGGTGATGTAATGATCAAAGGATGTGACCCTAAACTGTTAGGGTGGAATCTGAAGAGGAAAGGATGGCACCAAGCGGAATTAATTCTTGGAGAGGGAAAATGGACCACATTTCTCCTTCGGGACTGACAGGAGGAGGGGGAGGAGGAAGGGGTGGCTGTCAGTTAGGACATCAGATGCCAGGCATCTCGCTGAGTTCTCTCCTTGGAAACACTGACACATCTTCATCTGCCTGGAAAGATCTGGACGGGTCCTGTGCCAAAAGACAGGGACCCAGCCGGGTGATTCCTCTCATTATTTCCCAGTCCTCTTTCTGTTACACCCTGTATATGGGTCCCATCAAAAAAGTGAGGTCTGAAGCCTAGGGATTTGGGGAGGGAGGTCAGGGAGACTGCGTCTAGTTATCTTTCTTCTATTAAAAGAGAGAGAGAGTGTGTGCAGCATCTCACATGCTCTGGGGGGCCTCTGCCTCCCCACACTTAGCTCCGCCCCTGGCTCCCAGGGTGGGCCCTGATCTTCAGCTCCCTTTCCCTGCAGGGATTTAAAGCTGAGCTGCTGCAGCTGCCTTCTGACCCTGTGGGGAGATGGCTTCTGAGAACAAAGTCAGCATGCTGGGCGAACAGAGCTGTGTTGAGTGCTTATGTTGTTTGGCCGCTCTCTTAGGATGTGCCTGACACCTAGCCTTGGCCAGGGCTGTCCAGTCACAGGAGCAGATAAACTGGCTGATAACCACAAAGTTCTGATTTGGTTGGGCAGATTAGATTAGATCAATAATGTAGTCTAACAGCTACCTTATTCTTCTAAAAGCCCGCCAGTGTAAGATCTTTTTTTAAAAATTATTTAACATTTATTTTATGTGCATTGGTGTGAAGGTGTCAGATCCCCTAGAGCTGGAGTTACACTTGTGTGAACTGCCCTGCAGGTGCTGGGAATTGCAACTGGGTCCTCTGGAAGAGCAGGCATCTCTCCAGCCCCCAGAGCATTCTGCTTTTCAAAAGCAAGCAATGAGCCAGTCCCGGTGACTCACGCCCATGATTCCAGCCCTTGGAGCTGGAGGCATGAGGATCAGGTGTTCAGAATTATCCTCAGCAATAACAAGTTTGAGGCCATCCTGGGCTTCCTGAGCCTCTATCTTTAAAAAAAAAGAAAGAAAGAAACGAACAGTCAATGAGCTGTATGTAAATGGCATGTACATCAAGAGAACCTCTTCATTCATGTATGAATTTAGTACTTTGATTTTTATCTTTATAACCAGGCTATTGATCTTTAGTGCCTCAAAGATCAGAGGAAATAAAAATGTGAACGGAGGACTACAGGGTGTGCTTGCCTGTCCCAGGGCCAAGCCCACCCACCCTGAGGATGAACCTGTAAACATTCCCGAGACACGGTATGGCTGTGTAAAGCGGGAACAGCAGTAAGAGCGCTCAAGTCATTTGTTATCTGACAGCGGTCCCCTCTCACGCCCACCCATCCCTGCCTCTTCCTTCCACATCATCACAGCACCTAGCACTGTGGCTCATATGGTACTTCCTGATTTGTCTGTGGAACGTGACTCTCCACTATAAGGTTCCCAAGGTTGTGACGTCCCCATTAGTCTCAGCCTCTATTCTATATGTGTGGATGGATGGAGGGATGGATGAATGGATGGACGAACAGAGGAATGGATGGATGGACAGATGGATGGACAGACGGACAGATGGATGGAGGGATGGACGGATGGATGGACGGACGGACAGACGAATGGATGGATGAATGGTTGGACGGACGGACAGATGGATAGATGGACAGATGGATGGATGGACAGATGAATGCATGGATATTGGGGTTAGGAGGAATGAAAGTAAGTTTCTGTAAAAGCTATTTTTTTCTGAGCTATTTCTTACTTCCTAAGCTTTTCATTTAATAAAAGATTGGCATTTTGTCAACCGAGTTGGATCTTTTTATTCCCCCAGCTGAAGCGTGCCCAGTGAGGGGAGAGGGAAGAGGGACTTGGTACTACCTGGAAACTGGTTCTGTGAGTTTATCTTCAGACACAGGAATGGGCTATTTGGCGGAGGCTGTGAAAGCCGTGTTGATTCTCCTTCTGGAAGGGAACTGAAGGGCTGCTGCCAGGAGTCCTGCAGGGAACAGGTTCTGGGTGATGGTCAAGTTCTGATTTGGCACACCATAGCATGACTACATCTAATTTGCCGTTACCTGGAGACCTTGGAGAACAACCAGGAGAGGAAAGGCGAAGTAAGGAGAATCAGGCTTTTTTTTGTAAGAACTTTGGATAGGTTCATCTTCAAAAAGAATGGACTAGCCACACAATGCCACGCACATTAAGAGGCTACCCAATAACCTACAATAGTATAAAACATGACTCCATGATGTTCAAAGAAAACTGGGTGGTGGGGCAGGGGGAAGAAAACAGCAAAAACAAGAAACCCATCCGAACTACAGGACCAAAGTCATTGCTGCTAGCTCATAGCTAGGGTGACAAACACCCTGCCTGGTGGCCTGGCTTCCTCCCGGAGGCTCTGCCTCCCTGTATTGACTCACCTCTAACCCACCTTTCACTCGAAGGTTGCCTCCTTGCCTCCTCTCCCCTCCCCTGAACAAGGCCTCTCAGTTATTTCAGCGTCAAGGTTTCTCCTGGAAAGTAAACCCACAGAGACCCTCCTGCTTCTGCCTCCCAAGTGCTGGGATAAAAGGCGTGCGCCACCACCGCCCGGTTGAAGTACTGACATCTAGGGAACATTCCATTGCCCAGTGCTGCTGGACAGAAGAAAAAAAAAGACTAATCAAACCTTTCCCTATCTATTGCTGCAAAATGGGTTCAGAACTCCGGTCGCTAGCAGCTACACACGCACGCAGGCACGCAGGCATGCACGCACGCACGCAGGCACGCACGCACGCACGCACGCAGGCAGGCACATACCACCTAACATTATCCCACTAAGCCGATTGGCCACTCTGTGAAGGCATTTTTGACTTATTTCCATACAGTGCCTGAGGCGGATTTTTTTTCTTTTGTGGGTGAATGAATGAATAAATGAACAAATGAATGACCCTCAAGGTTCAGTGGTTGGCTATCCTAGTTAGCTTTTTAACACGCACACCCATGTCTTGAGGCCAATTCTGAGTCCACATTTGTCGATGCATTTGGTATGACAGGAAGCAATTAAAACAAACCGTCCGGAGAGGGAAGGGTTGTCAACGCCTATTTCCATAACCAACAAACAATGTGGAAGCGGCATTTTCCCCCTGCGAGTGGGGCCACACTGACGAGTGGAAAGGCTAAGTAAACTTCAGTACAATCTGTAAAGCCCAGAAAGGGGGGAGGGGAGGGAGGGAGAGTGTGAGCAGTGCGACCTTTGATTTTTTTTTTTTTCATTGCAAGATTCGCGCGGGTCATCCCTTTTTAGCTTGCTTCTTCCTCGGCAGGAAACTATTGAAATCAGTCTCCCGCTAACCCCGGTGCCTCCTTAAGATTCAAACTATTATTTTTACTAATGAGCAAAATTTGGGGATGTTATCCCGACTCATCTGCATCTTCTCAAGAGACTGCAAATTAACAGGACGCACCTCAGTCTAGACACAACAGGTGTCATTTGAATCCCGATCTAAGCTGTTTACACCCCATGCCGTTTTGTTTATCCTTCAACAGCAGGTCTCCATTTAATTAAAGTTGACTTTGGTCCTGCTGGCAGGCACCGCGCGCAGAAGTGGTTTAGGTGTTTTTCATCCCACCTTTGCCTGTCTGCTCTGCACCCAGCACACAGTGGCCCTGACCTCCTCCTGCTCCTCTCCAAAGGCTGGAGTGGAAAACCACAGGCCAGAGCCAAGGAAGATCCGGGGACCAGCTCTTCCAGGGCCGGCGCTGAGCTTGCCCAGACGCTAAATCATAATCTTCGTGTTTTTCGTATTTCACATTCTAGCCACAATTTCAACATCCCATCCCCGTGACATTAGGGAATGATAAATCAGCAGGCAGGACAGCTCCCCTGTACAGACTGGTACCGCGGCTGTGCACTGCCAACGCCCTCGCTCTGAGGCTGGGGGTTAACCCTTTCCCTCGCCTGCTGCGGTATTTTTAAAACCATCAAAGGCTTTTCTTCTTTTTTTTGGGGGGGGACGACTTTCTTTTCCCTCGTCTCCCCTTTTTCTTGTTTGTCAGGCTTAAGACTCCTTTAAAGAAATGAAAAATTTGAACCACAGGTAGTGGGGAAATAGACTTCCCATTAGGACCCGGAGCTGGTTTTGGTGCCACTTCTGCCCCAGGCGCTATGCAGGAGGCCGACCCAGAGAAGCTTATTACAAGGTGGGGAAACACTTAATGACAAATTTTTGGCAATTTTTTGTGTTGCTTTTTAAAACTATATATAATTTACACATCGATGAATTCATTTACTAGTGCAATTTAAGAACTTTGACTATATATTGTATAAGCACATATACATGTATACAGACACACACATACATATGGGTAGCCAGCGAGTGTGGTGCTGGGGATGAACTCAGGGTCTGGATGCATTCTAAGCAAATGCTCTATCCATGCAGCTGATGTTTATAGAATATAGCACATGCTATTTTTAGAGCACATATCTACCCCTACCCAGCCTCCTCTGTCACTAACCGTCATTTTTTTTTCTACCCTGCCTCCAGTCACAGATAACCACAATATCTACCTCTATCCCGGTAAATTTGCCTTCTCTGGGCATTGTCTACAAATGGAATCAAAGGGTAGGTGGTCTTTTGCATCTGGCTTCTTTTAAAGTCTCCTGTCTTTGAAAGACAGTCCTGACTAATGGCTTTAGCACCTGGATGGCCAAACTGTCCCCTATTACATCATCTATGAGCTGAGTGGAATATACACTGTCAAATGGAGTTCTCATCTCATTTCAGGGCATGTACATGTATGTGTATGTTTGTGGTATGTGTTTGTGTGGTATGGAAATGGTCCAGGTGGTATGTTGGTGTTGTGTCGGTATCGGAGGTGGCCTGTGTGTCTTGTGATCTATGTGTGGTGTATTGTCATATGTGGGTTATAATGGTTCTTCTGTGTCTGTTCTGTGTGACGTATGCGACACATGAGGGTTTTTTGTGTTCCGTATGTGTATTATGGGGTTTGGTGTTCATGTGCTTGTGTATGTGTGTGTGTGTAATGTATGTGTGGTATGAGAAGGTGGTGTGTGTGTGTGGGTGCTGCGTGTTTAGTTTGCCATGTAATCTGTGTGTCATCTGTGGGTATGTAGTCTGTGTGGGGGTAGTATGTGTATTGTGTATGGGGATAGTATGTGTATCATGCTATATGTTGCATATGTAAACTATGTCTGTAGTGTGTAGTATATATGTATAGTGCGTTGTGTTTTATATCTGTGGTCTGTTCATGTGTTGATTGTATTGTGTGCGTAGTATGTGTTACGTATATGGTCTCTGTGTTTTGTATTTTGAGATAGTCTCACTACATAGCCCAGGCCGATGTTGAACCCCGTATCTTCCTGCCTCAGCTTTCCTCATGATGGGACTGCAGGGACCCTTGCGACACCTGGCACTGGTGTTTAAGAGTCTCCAGCAGGCTCGCCCAGCACACTGCTGTTCTAATATCTAAACTCTTCGGCTGTCTGGCTGTCTGTCCTCTTCCACCTAGAAGGAGATCCACATACCAAAGGTTCTTCACACAAAATTTAAAAAGTTATGTTTGTGTGTATGTGTTCAAGTGTGTATGTGGGGTACACATACACGTGAAAGCTGGGGTTTAACTGTGTGTGTTGTTCCTCTGGTGCAGTCTGATTTGTTTTCTGAGACAGGGTTTCTCATGGCTTAGAGCTTGCTGATTTGCTAGGCTGGCCGGCCAGAGAGCCCTAGGAATCTGTTTCTACCTCTCCAGCTCTGTGGTTACAGAGGCACCATATGCAGTGCCAGGTCTGGCTTCCTTTTTGTTGTTTGTTTGTTTGTTGTTAGTTTTTTGTTTTTTTTGACAAGGTTTCTCTGTGTAGCCCTGGCTGTCCTGGAGCTTACTCTGCCTCAGTCAGAGGCCTCAATCTCAGTTATCAGCCTGCCTCTGACTCTCAAGTGCTGGGATTAAAGGCGTGCGCCACCACTGCCCATGGGCCTGAATTCTGATGTAGGTTCTGGGGCTCAGACTCCTGGAACTTGCAAGGAAAGCCCTCTCTCACTTGAGCCATCTCCTCACCTCTCCTCACGCATTGTTAGTGAATTACGTCCTACTGGCGTGAGCTGTATCTACGCACACCTACGCACGCAGCTGAAATTTTCAAAATGGAAATGGTGCATCCGTGAGATGCTTTTTGTTGTTGTTGTTGTTTAAAAATTGAAATTTAGGTTGATCCTAACATTGGAGATCACAGATGCAACTTCTTGGACTTGAGCATGTGTCGTAGTAAATTATGGTAGTGGTTTCAAAAGCTAGCACTGCTTCTGTTTGATTTCGAAGTCTTCACAGGCACCGAAGACTCTAGCAGAAGGTCTTACCTCGGGGAAGGAACCTTGGGTACACAGAAGTACTCTAGCACCACCCAACCAGTGAAATGGCTAGCTCTGAAGAGCTTGCCAATCTCTGGCTGCTAAATTACAATTTAGGATCCCAGATGTTCCTCAGACTGAGGACAAGGTATGAATCCAGGGATGTCCTTTTCTCCACCTAAAGAGTTTCCACCTAAAGGGTTAAGTCCCTGCGGGCCCTGAAGCATCACCATCTTTGCATGGTGTCCTCCTCCTGCTGATGAATGGCCTGACACTTCCCTGATCCTGCCGCTCTTTGCTTTCGAAAATAACATTTGGTTTTGGTCATGGCAAAACCCCAGGCTCTGCTGATTTAAGGCTATGCGGAATGTGACAGCAAATTTAAATACTTTCATATCTATAAGGCGTAAGTCTTGAAATACAGATGTTAACATCAGCGGGGTTGGCTCCTGGCTCACAATAGAGGGCTCTTTAATCACCAGGGGTTCGGTTACCACTTATCTCTAATTCTCTTTTTGGAACTTCACACCTTGGCTTCTGCTATGCTTTTCTATTTTGCTAGATCCGTGGTGAGTCTGAACTTTAATTTCAGGGTTCGGATTTCATCGGATTAACTCAGTATAAACAATTAAGAAGTGGAGCCCTTTTCTCTAATCTCGCATTTCAAAGGCAGTGGCCCTGATTCCACCCGAGGTAGAAATCTCCTACGTGCTGTGTTGTGTGGTTTTAAAATACAAAGAACTGTGTCTTTGTGTCTGTGTAAGAAATCATTTGAAAAAGACTCTTCCAGAAGACTCGACTATTTCTGGCAAGTGGGAGGTAGGTGAAAGTTCAGGGGTAACTCTCCTATTCATATTCAAAATATAAATTGGGATAATTGTTCTAGAAAATACTTAAAGAAAGAGATGTGCTGATAAGTTAGAGAGCTAATTAAACCGCGGCCTTTTTTTAAGCCCAGGGTTTAATTTGCCTTCAGATGTTCGCCCGTTTTGAGTAGCTAACGCTGACAGGGGCCCAGCTTTTGTAAGATCATTTCACTGGGTTTACAGCGCTAACAGGATGGGCTCCAACATCCTGTTAAAGGATGAGAATAAAAGATAGCTTTGAACTGAAACAAATCATTTCAGAAAGACTCCTGTATTTTGATTCCAGCCTCTTTTGCTAGTCAAACTGTAGCCCTAACAACTGAGTTAATTACTTTGCCCGCAAACCTCCATTCCAGGCTCACTGCCTGCTATGCCATCCCCGGGCTGGGTTTGTAGCGTGCTCTCCTTCCCTTCTCTCTTGCATTCCCATCCCAGACGATCTTTAAATCTTGCCAACCGTTGCTCCTAATGTGTCCAGAATGTTTTTATTGTTCCCAGTTTAAGAGGACATCCCATCACCTGGAGAAATCCACAGGCACATACAATCCCAGGGCCTTCCTCCTGCGGTCTGATTTAACCTGTTCCAGGTAGGTCTAGCTAGGGGAGTCTTCATTTCTATCAAGGTAACTGGGGATCTCTGAAGCTCTTTCCTAATCCTGGGATGAGGAGCAGTAGGATTCAACTCAACAGTGAAACAAGCAGAAACAAGCAGCTTGAGAACCCCTGGCTGGGGAGAAGGCAGAAGGCTCGGGGGCAAAACTGGAGGACGAGGAGGTCCTGGCATCACTGTGTGTGCGGTTGGGGTCCTGGGCCCTTATGAAGTAGCTCTGCCTTGAACAGATGACGTGTGAAGTACCTGGGGGGTCTGCCCAAAAACCCTTGCTGGAAGCAGACAATGAGGTCACAAGTGCAGAAAGGGCTGGCCCGGATCTGATCAGTGGCCTTGGAAGGAACCTGTCCTCTGAGGAAAGAAGGGGGCAGAGCTGAAACACCATTTTTAGCAGGGACTGGAGGAAAGAAGCCAGTGAGAGACACAAGAGGAAGGAAAGAGGGGCTGGGAAATTGAAGGAGCGAGGAAACAGATACAGAATTGTCGTCACCTGAAGAGAGTGGGTATGTGATAAATGCTTCCTGAATGAGACAGGAACGCCACCCTGGCCAGAGGAAGGGAGAGTGATGTGTGAAGAGGCCGGGGTCCCCGTGTGACCTCGGCCAGGGCAGCCCCGGTGGAGGAGAAGTGAACAGAGCATAGCCGGCTGACTGAAGTGTAGACAAGACAAACGTAGACATTGAATGACCATCAGTGAAGAAGCGGAGTTGGGTGGGAAGCGTCGTAGAAAGTAAATGAGGAAGAAACGACCGGAACTTTCCCTTCTACCTGGCCATGGGCTTCCACTGATGGAGCTACCGAGAGGGCCTCCACAACAGCTGGCTCATCAGGATCCGTTAAAACACTGCCTTTAGTGTTCCCTTTCCACTTTGGGTAAAGCCATGATGAAGCTAACGTTTTCCTGAAGTGTTGGGCGTCTGCTTTCATGGCCCAAGGGTTTCCTGTCCCTCTAGTGCCTAAGCACCCTGGTATGACTGGGGCAGGTGTCTCATCTGCCCTGTCTCATGAGCGTCCCTCGGGTAGATGTCCTTGTCTTCATCCTTCGGTATGGAATGGCCTCTACCCTTCAGCTAGTAAGGTTTCCGGCTGCAAGCCAAGCCTGGTTCTGTCTGACTCACCTAGTCCTTCTAACCCGCCCAGACAGTACAAAATCCAAAAGGACACAACCACTTCCCCCACAAAGTTCCCGACCTTTCCACATTCCAGACATGATGGAGGTGGAGCTTCTGCCATCTGGAAGGCAAAGCCTGCGTGGATTCCGCACCAGCGTCTCCTTCTGCCCCTCTCCCTTCACAAGCCCATGGAATCCTCAAAAGAAACAGCCTGCTGTTCGCCTCCCAGAACCCCCTCTGTTCTGCTCCGCACCGTGCCATCTGCCTCCGCCTCTGCTCCATGGTGTAGAAGCATGCCCAGTCAGCCTCGTGTGTGGTCCAGCCACCCATCGGAGCCCCTTTCTGCTTAGAGAAAGCACATCCACTTAACACCCTTGTCCAAGTGCTAGACGCTGCGGTGGGTACCGCTATGGTATCTCAGGTAAGCCACCCAGCTGCAAACTGGAGGCTGTCAACACCATTACACAATGAAGCAACTACCTCAAAGATGAGGCGACTTCCAGGGACACCTGCCTGGCGGCAGGGGGGCGTGGGTGCTGGAGATTGGACTCAACCCAGGTCTAGCTACATTTTAAGACCACCTTATTATACTGCCTCCCAGCACGAGGAAGAACTCACAGCAGCACATGCTTCTGTCTCCCAGGTGGGCTGGTCTAAGAAGGATGCTAATGGGAGTGCTAGGTGAAGAGGACCTGTCAGTACTGAGACTTTTATTTAATGATAAATCTGCTATCTCACACATTCCTAGGAAGGTTTTCTGTTAGTCTCTTTGTGCTTTTACACACTCGTATTTAGACAAGGAGGTATTCTAACGACTGCGTGAGAGCAGGCATGAAGCCCTGGGTTCCTGGCACTACATAAACCTGATGTGACGGTGAGCTCCCGCAGTCTCAGCCCCTGCCCCAGGACGGTCAGAAGTTTAAGGTTATTCTTGGCTACACAGTAAAGTTAAAGACCATTCTGGGCTACGTGACACTCTATCTGAGGGAGGGAAATCTGATTGGAAATGTGACCAGTGTTCTCTGCTGAGCACGTTTGGTGAAAAGTCCTAGACCCGAGGCTAGAGAAGCTGAGCTTAGACATAGGGAAACTGGAAGGGAAGACACTTCAGATGGACACTGTGGGTCCTTCAGGCCCCCTCAGCTAGAATTAGAGTGCATTGCTATGACACAGAGCTTCTGCAGGTGCCAAAGCGAAGGTCCCTGTCAGAGGGGAACAACAATGGCTCATGTCTCTCCTTCTTTAGCAGCCAGCCTCCTTCATGTCTGATCTGGGTCTCTGCCTGCCAGGTAAGCTGCTGCCTCAGGTAGGATGCTGCCCCAGGTAGGCTGCTACCTCAGGTAGGCTGCTACCCCAGGTAGGCTGCTACCCCAGGTAGGTTGCTGCCCCAGGTAGGATGGTGCCCCAGGTAGGATGGTGCCCCAGGTAGGATGGTGCCCCAGGTAGGATGGTGCCCCAGGTAGGCTGCTGCCCCAGGTAGGCTGCTGCCCCAGGTAGGATGCTGTCCTAGCTATGCTGCTGCTCCAGGATCAGATCCCAGACTTCTGGCATCCTGGCAGTCTGGCTGCCTCATCTCAGTGAGGAGAGGAGGGAAATTTTTATTGGCTCCACCCATATTGCTATGGGGCATCTGAGCCACATCGCACCTGTGCCTAATTGAGAGCGCTAGAACATTCCTTCCTCAGCAGAATCCCTCTGGATTTTAAGAGGAAATCAGATTAAACCTTATAATGTTCCCATGGGCATTTCTTCAGGCTTTGGATGGGTCTGTCAGGAAGCCCCAGGTAGTGAGGGCTAAGGCCTCTCTTCACAACCCCTCACCAAACACTCAGCCCCAGAGTTTGGGACTATAGGCCCGAGGTTCATGACACTCCATCATGGGCTTGGGGGGTGTCTATGGAGCTCCCCCGGAACTGTGTGATTTTGGTGGCAGACTGCCCTCCAAGCACAGAAGCCATTGTCTTGTAATCAGATGTGATTACAATGGAAACATCTGTCCTTGTACTCTTGAGGCTCTGTCAGGTACGGCCTTTGGGGAGGATAACGCGCTCCTGTCCAAGACTCTGGGGTTTGAATATAGAGTGTGCTGCTTTGTTGATTTTTTTTTTCCTTCTCTGCTGGAAGGCAATTGAGCTGAAAGTGCTGGCCCAGGGTGCTTTCTCTGGGTGCATTGTGATAGACCAATTTTACTGTTATTTTAGGTATGAGGTTGGGGCTGGGCAGTAAGCAATTGCCAGGTGCCTGAAGACATCACACTGTCCTGTCACAATTAAGTGTTCTCAAAGGGCTCTCTCCATTTTGGGTTCTCCATTTATTTCCCAGCCCTTAGCTACTGGACTTCTCTCAAGTCCTACTGAAACTAGCCTCCCCCAGGTCAGCCCTGACCTCCTCTTAAATATCTGTAAAATGCTTTCCGATTCCTACTCTACTTGGCTTGATTGTAGTTCTTTATATGGACTTAAATAATTAATATTCATCTATCTTAGTCAAAGCACACTGTCTACAACTCTATTAGCTATCATTAATATGCTTTATCCTAAAAGCAAGGAATTCTAACCACAGACTCAAATGCCACTAAATAAACTTGAGGTCAACATTTATCCATCCCTTAGAGGTGGCTGAGGACCCCACCAGATGTCTGTCACTGTGCTGTGTCCTGCTGATGCTATGGTGGGCTGGCTTGAGACACCAAGGCAGCTTTCTAGTCTACGAGAAGGGAGTAAGAGAGTCCCAAGAGCCCTTGGGAGAAGTACTCTGTGGTTAGGATTTCAGCTGTTCCTCCTAAAAGTACATTACTCATCTGGACTGATAGATGGTCTCTGGGAACTTTGGTCCTTCACAAAGTTAAATCAATCAAATGTACTTCCCCATCACACACACACACACACACACACACACACACACACACCCCTACCTGGAAGGCATTGCCAAAGTCCAACTAAAATGATCAGATGGGCAGCAAATTTCCAAAGTTTGGAATGGTTAGGGGACTTGAGGTGTATGTATATGTGTGTGTATATGTGAGAAATTTGAACCAAATACTAAAATAATCAGAAAATACTGTGAATTCCCTCTCTGACTCTAATGTTTTCTAAGTTCAACAGGAGTGAAGACTGAACATGCAGCCAGTATGGATCTAAATCTGTACCCTCAGGTACAAAGGATAACCATCCGAGATAGTAATAGGACAGAGAAAGGACTTTCCTGCTGTGGGGTAACGCTCTTGTACCCTGCAAAGATTTATCACTTGTATTGGTTTAATAAAATGCTAATTGGCCAGTAACCAGGCAGGAAGTATAGGTGGGGCAACCAGACTAGAAGAATTCTGGGAAGAGGAAAGGCTCAGGCTACAGTTGCCACCCAGACACAGAGGAAGCAAGACAAGAATGCCTCACTGATAAAAGGTACCAAGCTAACATGGCTAACAAAGACAAGAATGGGTTAATTTAAGTTATAAGAGATAGTTAGTAATAAACCTGAGCTAAAAGGTCAACAGTTTATAATTAAAATAAGCTTCTGTGTGTTTTGTTGGGAACTGAGTGGCTGCGGGATTGGGCAGGACAGAAACTTCTGTCTACATTTTAATAGCAGTCTCATCAATGTGAAGTTCAATCTTGAGAGCCCAGAGGGTTCCCAGTGAAAATAGCCACTACCCGGCAAGGCTTGCTGGGAGGCACAAGGAACAAATCTGCTCATGATTCCTGTCTCCCCCTGCACGCTTAACAGAATAAGGCATTTAATGGCTGCTGCCCTTGATGGCAGTGTGGTATCCCTAACCTGCGCAGTCCCTTGTCCATATGGAATGGAGACACTGTGGCTTCCTACAGACGAGTGATTGAAGCTCTAGAAAACTACTAGTGAAGGGCTAGGGCGATGGCTCAGTTCTATTTAAATGTTAGGAGCAGAGTTCGGACTCCAGGACCCATGTAAATGTCAGTGGGGCTGGCAGCCTGCCTGTAATTCCAGTGCTCAGAAGGCTAGAAGAGGCGATATGGAGTGATCCAGCTGCCAGAGTCGCCTTCTTAGTGAGCCCTGGGTTCAACTGAGAGACCCTGTCTTATTAAATAAAGTGGAGAGTCACCCAAGACTCCTGATGTCAACCTCCAGCCTCCAAGTTCACCTCCATACACATGGGCCCACAAACATAGACTTTCCTGTGTTCACAGTGGGGAACAATAAGCATGGCCTCCCCTTTCCTATGATTCCAATGACAAACCAAAGTTCAATTACACCACCGTTCACCCTGGGAAATCAAGGGGTTTATTATGCTTACTTACAGAGCAATGGGTGAGGGGTGACTTTAAACAGCCAAGCTAGAAAGTGTGGACCCTTCATGAATAAACTCCCCCATATAAGTATAGTACAATAGATAGATATATAGTAGCATGCATAGCTGTATAGTAGCATGCATAGCTGTATAGTAGCATGCATAGATGTATAGTAGCATGCATAGGTGTATAGTAGCATGCATAGCTGTATAGTAGCATGCATAGGTGTATAGTAGCATGCATAGATGCATAGTAGCATGCATAGATGTATAGTAGCATGCATAGATGTATAGTAGCATATATAGATGCATAGTTGTCCTTCCAAGCCTACATTCTCTGATTCCACTTTGAATTCAAGGCCAATGCAATTAGGGCAAAATTGAATACAAGGGGTTGGAAGGAGCGACTGAATACTCAGGTGAGGGTCCCAGGAGCATTTCATGAGGGTACAAAGACAGTCAAGAAGTTCAGTTGGGCTGGGTGTGGTGGCACAAGTCTTTAATCCCAACACTTGGGAGGCAGAGTCAGGAAATATCTGTCAATTTGAGACCAGCTTGGTCTTTAGAATGAGTTCCAGGACAGCCAGAGCTGTAATACAAAGAAACCTTGTCTCAAAGCAGTAACAATAACAACATCAAAACCCCCCAAAAAACAAGCAACAAACAAAACAAAACAAAATTCAGCTGGGATGATCTTTTGCAAGTGGGCACAGATGAATTCCTAAGATGCTGGTTGCTTGGCCTTGAACTGGAGGATAGTGCTGTACAACACACACACACACACACACACTCAGGAAAGTAGCCATCACTGGTTGAGACTACAGATTCTGAACCAGAAACATGACTGGCTCCTGGAATTCCCACCATGGGTAGAATTTGTCAGGGAGCAGGAGTGGAGATGCCAAGAGTCCCCTGCAGGGACATCCTGAACTCTCATGGCTTGAAATGCTGTCTTTTCAAATCCTCAGAAGCCATATTTCAAAACCTTCAAGACCTTCAGATCTCTTCCCAGGCTGTCAGCCTCCCCAGCTAACAAGAGGTCACACTGCACAGTCCCCGAGGTCCGTCCACGCTGACTGCTGTGTGTGCTGTATCACGTGACAGCTCTACATGTGCCAGTTAGGACATGTTCAGCTGGAAGCGACAGTACACTGGCTGATGGCTCAATCTGAAGTGCCAATCATTTACATAACCAGAAATCTGAAAACAGCCCACCCGTGCTGTGGACGACACAGGCTCCTTCTGGGCCTGTGCTCCCCCATCCTCTACTTCAGCATGTTGGGGTTTTGTCCCTCATGACTGACAGCTGCTGCTGGTCTGCTCATCTTTAACACCAGTGGCTGAAGGTAGAAGGAAAGAGGGATGGCAAAACCAACCAAACAAACAAATCAGAAACCAAAACAAAACACCCCCCAAATAAACAAACAAACAAACAAATAATCAAAAAACCCTGTGTCTTTTTAACCAACCAAATCAGAAACCAAAACAAAACACCCCCCCAAATAAACAAACAAACAAACAAAAAAAAAAACCCCTGTGTCTTTTTTACTAACCAAAGCAAAGGGAGCTGGATTGCTCTAAGTGGGTCAGGCCAGTCATGGTTCTTGTCCTGAGGCTGAGGCTGCACTGGAGTCTTTCATCTCTAAGAGCAGTGGATAGAGCAAGTGATGTCTAGAATCTGCAGCAATTCTCCCAGAGCTTTCCCTCACGAATATAGAACTTGATCTCCTTTCCCCCTGTCTCTCCACTTGCGCACTTAAAGACTAGCGTCCAGGAAAGGCTCAGTGGATAGAGTGTCCTTGCTGCCCGGCCTGATGACCTAGGTAGATCCTGATTCTGGAAAGTTATCCTCTGAACTCGGCATGTGTACTGTGGCACTCCTGTCTGCCACAACAAAAAATAATAAATAAACAGAATTCTTAAAAGGAGAAAGAATTAAGACTATCTAATGGATGATATCTCCATGCCAGGCTGGGTACCAAGTGTGAGAACTGATAGCCAACTTCCTTGACAAAAGGCTCAGAAGGATTCTCTCTCAGCCCATCTCCTCCAGGGCCCACAAGCTCTGCTGACTGACCCACTAAAATCTTAGATAATCAGGTTGTGTGTGTGTGTGTGTGTGTGTATGTGTGTGTGTGGCTCAGCCCACAAAGTGCTTGCTATGTAAGCATGAGAACTGAAGTTTGATCCTTAGCACTTAAAAAAAAAAAAGGCAGGTGTGACATTGCACACTGATCCCAGAGCTAGGAGGTGTAAATTCAGGGCTTGCTGGCCAACCAATCTAGCTGAGCTGGGGAGGTCCAGGTTAAGTGAAAGACCCTATCTCAAAACATAAAGTGGTTGAGGAAGGCTTTGACCTATGGTCTTTGCATGCATTGACACATGCGTGCATGTGAGCCCCTGCTCCATGAGTATACATACACGCCCCAGAATATTAGTTCGACGTCTGCCCTGCCGGTCTTTTGACAGACCTGTCACTGCTGGTACTTCCTCCTGATAGGTTATGCCTCCAGCATGATGGTTCCCATGGTTTCACTCTTACCCCTCAGACCCCATTTTCCTCACCAGTTTCTTTCCCTTCCTGTGAGAGACAGATTCCGTGAGTTGTGAAAGCGACAGTGTTAGCTTCCCTCTGCACACACAGCCTTGCTACACTATCCTCTACCTCCACCGCCAAGAGTTCCAGCCCCCGCCACTTGGTCCCACAGAGCCTTCTTTATCACCTTAGCAATACGCCCCTCTCTGGCATCAGGCACCTAGCTGAGCATTTAATGGAAAGCCCAGGAATGTCACCTCCACACCGCATCACCGGAAGAACATTCTCGTGTCTTTTTGGCGTTCCAGAATCCTAAGCTCAGGTTAAATGACTTTCTCAGTGTTATGTTAGGGTGGAGCTGACACTCAAGCCCAGATCTGCCTGGAACTTGAGTTCCACTTTTAAGCCCTGGGTGATGTCTCCTGGGCTCACCCAGCCCTGTCCTTTGTGCCTCTCCTCTGTGTGAATATCCTGTCCCTACACAGCTCACTCCTGGGATGACATCTCTCTTTGTCTGTTTTCCCCAATGGGCTGGGACTGTCCTGAGGGCATAGATTCTGTCTGAGTCATAGTGTTCTCTCCACCACCTGGGTGCTGCATGGCAGGTATCAGTGGGGTTTTTCTTTTATTAATGACCAAGGAATGTGAATGGCACCTGTGCAGAGGGAATGAGTGCCAGGAGCCTGCACTCAGCAGAGAGCAAACCACCCCCTCAGGAACCCTCTTCCCTTTGGCCATCCTTAGGACACTCTGTCCCAGGCAGAGCAAGATCCTTCACTGTGCTCCATCCTGGCCCCGGCCTGTGGTTGCAGCCCTCAGTCTCAGAGGGTGAATCCCCAATCCAAAGATGTCCTAGACTGCGTCCTCAGAGTTGCAGCCCGCCTTCCCCCACATCTTGATCCAGGTCAAAGGTAAGGGAATGAGCCAGTCTGACCAGAGCTACCTACTGCCGCCTGCCCCTCCCTCTGCCTGGCTTCCTGCTGCAAAGCTGTGCCTCTAGTCCAAATCCCCTTCCTAAGGACAGCCAGCCCGACTTGCTTGAGTTCTCCTTCACCGCTCTATCCAAGATGAAGGAATCATTCAAGTGAATTTGGTCTTAGAATGGGATATTCTTATAGATAGACACCTGGGAGTGGGGTCTGGTTTCTTGGTACCCACAGGGATGGGTGCAGAGGGAAAGCTGAACCAGGGGCTGCCTGTTTGTGTGGGAATGGGGCTCCCAGATCTGAGAGATTCTTATCTCTCCAAGAATCTGGAGATGTCTCCTGTGCCCTGCCCTCCTCAGAAGAACTGGTGGTCTGTGGACTTGGTTCATCCTGAGACAAGGTATCGGGCGTCCCAGATGAGCCTGGGGCAGATCGGCTCAGCCCCAGCCCTGTCAGCATGAGGTCATCTTGCCACTAGGAATTTCCTGTCCCTTAAACACTAACTGGAGACAACCCCGCCCTTTCCCCAGTCCTTGGGCTTTGGGACTCACCAAATACCTCAGGCAGTCATTGCCAGGCAGTGCCAGACCCTGCCCATCGGGACCGCCACCGCAGACAGCCCAGATAGTCACCATCTTCTGCAGCGAGGGCGGCTGTCTCTCTGCAAGCTTACGTAGCGGCAGCATTGTCTGCAGCAGACAAGCCTGCTTTTCTGAAGAGTGGTCCCTACACATTCCATCTTGTTCCCTCTCTTTCAGTGTTTGACAGAACTGTTGCTGAAACTGAGACCTAAGGTCTGGTCAGAAGGTGTCCCTGGGCCACCCACAGGAGTGCACAGCCTCCTACAAGAGAAAATGCTTCACAGAGCAAAACCAACCATATTTGAAGATACAGTTAGCAGGTGACTCCTAGGTCAAGAATGTGAGTATTCACCACAAAATGAGTGTCTCCATAGTGGGGAGGGATGAGCAGAACCCCTATGCCAGGGGATCTGCTGGGAGAGGAGCTGGGGTGGACGATGTACTGTGGGTATTGGCTGCTCAGTAACCATGTCCTTTGCACACTAGGGAAACAATCAACTTTTGTACACTGCCACGGGTGGGAGAGACCTCTGATGCGAGTCACCCTAGTGGCCCTGCTCTCCTCTTTCTGGAGGGCTGTCTTTAGCGGTTGTAGGGGATGATGATAGGGGTCAGGAGGGAAAGGATATGAAGGTGTCAGGAGCAGTACGCTCTGATTGGTCAGGACCCTGTAATGTATCCATAGTAAGGCTACATGCAGGTATGAAGAGCAATCTTGGGGTGGGGAGCTATGGTCCTGATCCAGAAGAGATCCAAGTAAGTATCAAAGTATAACCAGAATAGGACATGCAGGGGGACATTTCAGATGAGGGCTCAAGGAGTTTGGCTATATGGGCCCAACTTAGGGGATTGCTAATGGGAACTCCAGAAGGTGGTGTCCTGGGGCCTGCATTCTGTCTGGCAGGTCCCTGTGGTCGCAGTGTCATTGCCACAGTAGGGGATGAGCCCTCAAGTGGCTTGGCTGTAGCATACCCAAGGGAGATGGAGGGGTGGGGTTACAGAAAGTGAGCCCCCTGTGTGGCAGGTCTCTCTACCCAGAAATAGCACAGTGAGATTGTGGAAAGCCAGGAAGAGAGGCCGGGCAAGTGGTCATGAGCCACCGAGGCAGGAGCAGTAGCTGATAGTACATCCCAAGGTGTGTGGGAGACCTGAAAAACCCGGACTACTGAAGAGTATGGTATTTTGTTCTTAGAAGTTTTTAATTCAACTCAAAATATGGATAGTTTAAAAGGGTGAGGGCTGGAGAGATGGTTCAGTGGTTAAGAGCACTGGCTGCTCTTCCAGAGGACCCCCACCCTCTCCTGGCCCCTGAAGGCACCTGCACACAGGTGGTACACACAGACACATACACATACACACACACACAACACACTCAAACATCCATGTGTATACAATAAGATAAACACATCAACCTTTTAAAAACAGCACTTACTATGTGTCTTATGATTACAAGACTGTGGTTGTTTATGAAAAAGCTTTGAGCAACATAAATTGCATAAAGCAACTTCTCAGAGGGGACCACTCTCCACATGATATATTTACTCAAACTATTTTGGAACTTACGTTAGCCACTTCAAAGTATATTGTGAATATTTTCACATGCCAATAAACACTCTTTGACATTATTTTTTAAGGATAGTTGAGCATTCCTTTCTGTAGGTCTGCCAACAATCATCTGACCAATCACTGTATTCGACGTAAAGGTTGCTTAGATCCGTTAGCTATGAGGTCTTCAAGCAGCCACTAACAGCTCTGTGGAGAGGGATGTGATGACTTCCTTGGGGCGAATTCTAGGAAGAAAATGACTGGTCAAGCGGTGGCAGTTTTAAAGATTTTGATATACACAGGTAAATTATACAAATCACATTCCCACCCATGAGATGTGGCAGGTTCCATCGCCCCACACCTATACCCAAGTTTGCTATTCTCGGAGTGTTTAATTAATTTTTAGCAAGATTTAAATTCCCATCTCTTGATTGTTAGCAAGACTAAGCTAAACATCTTTTCATTTTACATAAATTTCCCCTTTGTGTCCTTCACTGAACGCTTGCTCATTGCTTTTCTGAAATTCTTTTCTTTTTAAATTTTTTTTTTTTTTTTTTTTTTTTTTTTTTTTTTTTTTTTTAGTTTTTCGAGACAGGGTTTCTCTGTTGCTTTGGAGCCTGCCCTGGAACTAGCTCTTATAGACCAGGCTGGCCTCGAACTCACAGAGATCCGCCTGCCTCTGCCTCCTGAGTGCTGGGATTAAAGGCATGCGCCACCACTGCCCGGCTCTTTTTAAAATTTTTATTGATTCTTTGTGGATTTCACATTATGGATTCAGATCCTACTCATCTCCCTCTCCCCTCCCACTCATTCTCTGCCCGGGCAGCCTCCCCCTAAAACAAAACCAAATTTAAGAAAAAAACCCAAAGCCAAACAAAACAAAGAACCAAAACAAAATGTTTTTTAAAAAGGGAAGAATCTTGTCATGGAAGCTGTAGTTCTTTATGCATTACTAGGAGCCCCTGCTCACTGTGCTGTGAAGATTTTAACCTTGTTTGTCTTTTGACTTTGAATACATATTACCTTTGAAGTTTTAGACTTTTTGTAGACAAAGTTGTGTGAGTTACAACATGAAAGATTTCTTCCATACTGACCATAAGAACATAATTTTCTATTTCATCTCAACCCGTTCCCCAATATCTTTGTGGTAAAATACACAGAGCACAAAATTTACCATTCTCACCGTTTATGTGTACAGTGGGTGATTCTAAATAGAATGTATTTATTTATACCGTGTGTAAATGTGTAGGTTTAAGTGTGTGCACTTGTTTTTTTTTTTTTTTTTTTTTTTTTTTTTGACAGGGTTTCACTTTGTCGTTCAGGCCGACCTCAGATTCATCATTCTGTGGCTTCAGCCTCCCAGGTGCTGGATCACAGTGTGAGTCACCATTCCCAGCTTTTGGGTGATATTTAAACACATTTATAATGTCACACAGTCATAAACATCGTTTGGCTTGACTTGTCTTCTTTCAGTAGGACTGGAACACTGTAACTTTCAGCATTAACTTCTGCCCTTCACTCCCCTGGCCCTATGGTTCTGACTGTTATTTCAGGAAAGTGGACTCTTCTGTTAGTAAAATTTTGTGGTTGTCTCCTTTTGCGTAGCATCATCTTTTAAAAATACATATTCCCTGTGAACTTCTGTAATTTCCTCATTTAAACTTAAACCCTTAATTCTTGCATTTCTCTTGCAACATTAATGAAGTATTCAATTAAAATTTTCAACAGTTTGTTCAGTTTTATCATCACTATTATCACCATCATCATCACCACCATCATCATCATCAACAACATCACCATCATCATCACCATCCTTACCATCCTCATCATTTTGAGACAGGGTTTCAATATGTAGCTCTGCTAGCCTGGAACTCACTAGGTACACCAGGTTGGGACCCACAGAGACCCACCTGCCTCTGCCACCAGAACTCTGGCATTAAAGGTGTGCAATACCACCCTGGGCTTTATTCAGCATTGTTGAATAACTAACCCTTTCCTCACAGATTTAAATTGGACTGTTTGAATTAATATTTTGCTGGTTTTCCTAACCATTTTGTTTGCTCATTAGTAAATGCTTATGTATATCCTTTGTCTAGGGCACCTATCTCTCGCTGACCGGAAAGTGCTTTTTATGTTGAAGCTAGAAATCCTTTTAAATTTTCTCTAGTCATTTTGATTTATGGTTTCTGAATTGGTCGTTACGCTCAGAGTGTCCTCTTCGATGCTAAGGCCATGGGCATTGACATCTACTGTTGGCTTCATTTTCTCTTACCCTCAACTTCAATGAATACATAATTTACATTGGTGAGTCTAAACTAGCAAAAAACTCATTTTATTTTTCCCTTTAAGAGCCGTGCAATAGCCTCATTCTTGTGTATTGAAGAATAATTAGGTTCTTGTTTGAAGTGTTACCTTCGTTGTAGCCTAAATGTGTAGCATGGACCGGGTCTAAGTTTTCTGCCAGGATCCTGCTTAGTTTTTATTCTGAGAGTGCTTCCTTGCAAACTCCAGCCCTGGATGAACCCAGGTCCTCACCCCACCCCTTCTCTTCGCCAGCTGATGACAGTTGCTGGAGGAATTCGACTCTGCCAGTTGGTGCTCTTCCAGACCCATGGTCTGCTTCAGCTGGACCTTCCACTTGGCCCTGCAGCTCTTGTTTTGTAATCGTGATCTCAATCTTCTCTCCCGTCACCTGCAGATAACTCACTGTGTACTTGAAGCAAAAATAGAAGTTCTATTGGAACTTTCTCAACTTTACCCTCCTATCAGCCTTCTCTTACCAAAGAGCCTCTTACTGGAGGCTGAGTGCTTGCCGGGGCCAGGCACTGCTTAGATCACTTTGCATGTGGTTCATCCTCACAATACCCCTGCATAGTGGACCCTAATTTTATCCTCAGATAACAGGCAATCTGCCCGAAAGTCCCGGCAGTCCCAGAGCCCTAAAGCCTGGCTCCTGATGGTTCCTTCAGACCCCAGGTTGCTGTGCACATCTCTGCGTTATTCTTTTAAAAATGTCTTGTTTTAATTTTCTCTAGTGCGGTAGGAAAATCATCCATTTCTCCACTGAGTTAACCGTTCTGCAGATAATGGGGCCTCTTCTAGGTGTTAGAATTGTTTCAGGGCATAGGAGGCAGCAAAATCAGACCTGGCCTCCAAGTCTCTTGGTGCCAATAGAATTTAATCAAAGAGTCACACAGAAGCGCGTGCCACGCCAAAGGACCTTCAAGACTAGCTGTGAAGGTGTTAGGTGAGAGCATGTGGGTGGGAGCTGGGGTGAGATTTTGGAATTCGATGGGTCACAAAGTATCCAAAGTCATTCTGCCTGGCGTTGAAGCCATGAGCACAGAACTGGCCGTGCAAAGGGGACTCTAAGGCACTTATGGAACTTTTCTCTGAAGAATGGAAGCAGACCTCTTCATTCCAGATAGGGCCCTATGGACGAGAGACTTGATTCTGCGCACCTCTAGCGGGGAACTCATGAGGTCATTGAGTCACTCACAGGCGCGTGGGTGATGCAAAGGCCTGCCCCAGTGTGAGTGACAGGTCACAAAAGCGCTCTGCACAACTCGCAGGTGGTTCCGCTGCAGTCTTGCCCGCCGTCAGCAGTGATTAACTGCTTAGTAGCTGTGGGGAAGAGCCTTGGGAATCGTAGTTGCTGTCACGAGCTCCCTAACCTTGAACTTCCCTAGCTTCCTCAATTTTAGGAGCATCCCTCTCTCTAGGAGGTAATCGAGATGCTTGGTGCCTCATTGTTGACAAAACCGAGGATCATCAAGGAGAAGGGCCATAGTGTATGTCATGGGGGGGGGTTATCTCGATGGCTTTAATTGATGTGATGTAGCCCCACCCTCGCAGAAGATCCTCAGCTGTTTTGTGGGGACCTTGAGCTGAGCACTCATTCACCCCTTCTTCTGCTACTGTAGTGTGACCAGTTGCTTCTGGACCCTATTGCCCTGACTTCCCTGTCATTCATTGTGGACTGTAACTCTGTCTGAACTGTGACCTAAAAACATGCTTTTCCCCTGGAAGTCGCTTTTGTGAAAGCATTAGCGCAGCACAGGGAAGAGATGAACGCAGGACAGGGAAGAGATGAACGCAGGACAGGGAAGAGATGAACGCAGGACAGGGAAGAGATGAACGCAGGACAGGGAAGAGATGAACGCAGGACAGGGAAGAGATGAACGCAGGACAGGGAAGAGATGAACGCAGGACAGGGAAGAGATGAACGCAGGACAGGGAAGAGATGAACGCAGATTTGCTTCAATTCTGAGGAACTAGCTACGCAACAGCTAGCCATGGGCAGTTAGCTACCCACCCGTTCCTGCCCGGCATTTGTCTGCAGGTCCCGAAGTTCTTTCGGTTCACCTGGCCCAGCTGCAGAGAGCAGGGAGGTACCATCAGACGCAGCCAGGCCCTGGGCACAGCAACTGTCTCCCACAAAAGGAGAGCAGGACGCAGCCACTCAACAGCATGACAGCAAGAGAAGAGACCCTTGCCAGAGTTACTGAGTAAACATATGGGTGGCATTGGCCATGGATTAGGGATCACACAGAAACCTGACCAGGGACTGCTTCCCATCACTGTCTTTGAGCCTCTTCACACCTCTCTGCATCGATGGGAGAGAATGAGAAGGGGACTGGCGATGACTGCTTGGCGTCAAGGGCCACACTCTTGGGAATAACTGTCGTGCAGAATCGGTGGTTTTCAGCGCTTTGTGCGGACCCACCAGGGAAGGGCACAGATATGGCGGCAGGAGCGGCCGGCAGTAGGCATCTTTCTGTGCACAGAGCACCACACTGTGCAGTTATATTCTGGATAACTCTGTTTGCAGAGCAGAAACTGAAGATGGAGCTGAGGCTGGGGCGTAGCTGGAAGTGCTCTCTGAGAAGGAGCAGCCCTGTGCAGTCCTTGCTGCTGTCGATGATAAAATACCCGACAAGCAGCTCCAGGGAGGATGGTTTATTTTGGCTCCCGGTCTGAAGGTGCCATTCATCACGGCGGGCTGCCTTGGTGTGAGAGCAGTGTCAAAGCAGAACACGGGACCTGCTCACTCCCATCTCTATGAAAGCAGGAAACGGGGCCAGGCTATAAACCACAAAGCCCACCTCCTCCGAGTCATCCGCTTCCTCCAAGTGGGCCCCACCTTCCAAAGTTTTCACAGGTTTCCAGAGAGACCAACTGTCCAGTCATGGAAGGCATTTTGGGGGCTAGCACAAAGGCATCTGGATCTTGCATAAATGTTGCTACACCCACCAACCCATGGCTTCAAGAAGGAAGGGACTCTGGGGACTATAGACAGGTACGTGTGACCGTGTCACACAGGGTGATTGAGAGCCTCTCCTGAAGCAGCTTTCTAATGGAGGCTTTTTGTATCTCTGTCTTGCTGCAAGCACTTCCACCTCAGAACTTTCTGGATGAGCCCTGGGAGCCCCATGTTAGCTCCAGTTTGCAAGTGCAGACCAGGGAGGCTGAAGTTATCTGGATGCCTCCCTTGCTGTGACTGCAGAGGCCTCTGATAACCCCAGGATTCCCAAGGACCCCTGGAATTCTTTCTTGTCAGGGAAGCACACCCCTCCGTGCTCTGGAGGACCTATGGGCCCGATGTTTCTGGAGCCGTACCAAGCACACTCAGGTTCAAATTCAGGTTCAAGATGCAGCCAAAGAAGATAAAAGAACCAAGGCCAGAGAAACATCCAAGTGGGCAGTCATGTCTTGGCTTATCTTTATTTATTTTAAAAAAGACTTATCTTGGATCCTGGAGCTTAAATGTTTTAAGTCTGCCGTGAGGTTCTGGCACGGACTGTGGTGTGGAAAATACACGTGGTGGGTAGGCTGTGGTACCGGGGTGGGGAGTCACCTTATGTGACTGTGGGCCTCCTGAGACTCCCCCCATTGTTAGGAGCTGGGGTGCCGTGTGACAGGAGAGCTGTTGCTGAAAAGGCCAAACTTAACAGCAAATGGAGCATTGTTGAGAGAGTGTCAAATGCTGGGAAAAAATACTTGTTCAAAGATTAGGTAGCTCAGGCTAACACAATCATGCCTCTGCTTCCTTCTGACTGTGTCCCAGGCCCGGTTCAGTCCTTTAAGTGATGTATGTATTTGGGGGAGGGATTCCTGGTGCCCATGGGGTCTGACTATCTATTTCAACTTCCTAATTTAGAGTTAAATTCATAATGGTTTTGCTCAATAATCATCTTTATCCATTGTGTTTATTTTGCAAAAAAAAGGGGGGGGGTGGTTTGGAGGTGTGTGGTGCCCCAGAGAGCAACTGGCTCCTCTTTCCCTTTTCCAGGAAAGGGACTCTGTCTGTTTAATCTCTGCTTAAGGTCAAGAAATAGAAAGTCCAACTCAGAAGACCTCAGATAATAAAGAGATTTACGAACTCTTAGGACCTGAAGAGCTGAAGGAGCCGGGTGGGCTGTGCTGCTGCTTTGTTTTGCTGGCTTGTGTGAGCAAGTGATGAACAGCGTTCTTAGTCTCTCTGCTCTGACTCCATTCTCTTTGGAAACACCACCGCAAGCCAACTTGCTCTCTCTCACGGTCACAAAACGGCCGCCTTCACGTATGCATGCCAGGCCCTCTGAAGGACGGGTGAGATCTCTTCCAAGAGTCCTGGCACAGTGGCGGAAAAGCATCTGCATTTCCCAGAAGTCTTCTCACTTTGTGTACCAGATAATGAACTGGGTTACAGCAGAAGTGTTACGAGGGGACTGGGTCAGTCAACCATCGTGGCTGTCCTGGTTGTCTTGGACCAAAGTGTGGACCAAATCCACGCTTAGGATTCCAGATCCCAAGGCTGCTACACCGATGAGAGTGGGAACGGAGGCATCACCAGACCTTCCCCGGAACACACTGCAGGCGGCAGGTGGTCGGTGGTCACTCAGCTTGCAGTCTTTAGGATGGATGGGAAGACCCTCAGGAAAAGGCATGGTGCTGGAGGGTGGCTGTGTGTCTGTGTGTGGCACAGAAGCTGCCTGAGTTGAGTCTGTTCCCATCTCCAGTGCCTTCTGGAGCAAGCACAGCTATTCCTACTGAGCAAAAGAGGACGAGAGAATGGCTTTTCAGAGACCACGGAGGAGTTGGCTGTTCTTCCCTCTTTGCCTTCCTTGGGGTTCACATCAAAAAGACCTCTCTTGGACACTCTCCAAGGTCAGGGCTGCAACAAGGAGATGGATAAAACCCCCAGAGGGGAAGGGGAAGACTATTTGGCTTAGGATATTTGTGGTTCCAGCCTGGCTGTCCCTTTTGCACATGACATGCCTTGGGCATAGTCATGAGTGACAGTTAATTTGATGGTCAACTCGACACAGCCTGGGGAAGAGAATCTCAGTGAGGGACTGTCCAGGTCAGGTGGGCGTGTCTCTGGGGGGGATTGTCCTGACTGTTTTAATAGACGTGGGAAGATCCAGCCTCAAAGTGGGCAGCCGCATTCCCTGATTCAGAGTCCTGGAGTGCATAAGGGTAGAGAAAGCTAGCTGAGCTCGAAGGAGCAGACTCTCACTGTCTGCTGCTGACTGTAATAAGCTGCTTCTGGCTCCTGCCACCATCACTTAGCCACAGTGATGAACTATAGTCTGGAACCGTAAGCTAAAGGAACCCCCTTCTCCTTAAGGTGCTTTGGGTCATGATTCTTTATCAGGGCAACAGAAGCCAATCCAGGGTACTATGCTTGGGAGGAGGCTTCCCTCCCATCGCTACTTTAGCACCTATGGGACTCAGATGGACTTAGAGATTACACATTACCTGCTGAGGGGCTGGTCTTCCCTGACTTGTCATATGTCTTGTGAGGAAAAGTCTTTGAGACATCACAAGTACTTGACAGGAGTGCCTGCTGCAGTTTGTGCCTTACCCCATGGACCAATCAAAGAGTGAAATTCAACCACCTGAAAACAAAGGCCAATTGCATTGGGGGAAGTGGCTCCACGGAAGAGCATTTGCCTAGTGTATTTAAAACCCTGGGTTTAATCAAAAGCACCACCGGTCGGGGGTGGGGAAGAGATGAAAATTATGACAGACACAAACTTGTTGTAATAGGGGCGTCGGGGCTGCGTCCCCGGCACCGGGCTGCCCGCATGGCTTTACCCAAAATAATTACACCGGAATTGTATTCTTTTAGACACTGCCTGGCCCATTAGTTCCGGCCTCTCATTGGCTAGCTCTTACATATTGATCTAACCCATTTCTAATATTCTGTGTAGCCCCACGAGCTGGCTTACCAGGGAGGATCTTAACCTGCATCTGTCTGGAGTGGGAGAATCATGGCGACTCCTCACTCGGCTTCTTTCTCCCAGCATTCTCTCTGTTTACTCCACCCACCTAAGGGCTGGCCTATAAATGGGCTAAGGCAGTTTTCTTTATTAGTTAACCAATGAAAGCAACAGATAAAATACAAGAACCACCCCCATCACAAACTGGTGTGCCAGTCTCTACTCCTGCTCTCTTCACGCTGATTGCGTTAGGAGAAACAGCCTCATTTGGTAACCATGGTAACTGCTAAGCAGTAAACCCCTCTAGGGAGGGCCTCATTGTTTATGACCATGAGTCCCACCTGTAGTAGAGGCTTGGAGATTGTGGAAGGGATGGAGAACCAAAGGAAAGGAGAAAGCGGGGTCTCTAATCCCGTTTCCTTGTTAGAGGGGTTACTTCTAGTTTGTCACTGAATATGATTTTGGCTTCTAAGGTGGGCGCTCTTAGCGCAGGTTGTGATGGCACACACATATCCTAGCTCTCGAGAAGTTGAGACAGGATTTTGAGTGCAGGGTTAGCCTGGGCTATTTATTCAGATTCTGTCTAAAAAAAATAATAATAATCAAGGGCTGAAAAAAACCGCTCAGTCTTTAGTGCTCTCTCCACACAAACAGCAAACACAAGGACCTGCATTCTGCCCTTAATGCTCAACTGAAAAATCCAGGTAAGATGGAGTTCGTGTATAATCTCAGCACTGACTGAGAAGAGACATGCCTGTCTAGCCCAGTCGGAGAACCTCAGGCCAGCAGAGAAACACCCGGCTTCAAAAACCAAGCAGATGATCTTGAGGGAAGACACACAGGGTTGACTTTTGACCTCTGCATGGACAAATGCCCCCCAACCCCATAGATCTCTCCCCAGAACAACAACAACAAAACAACCACAAAAGTTGGAAGCTCTTTAAATTGTTAAAAAGTGCTTTTAATCAATATTGAGTTAGTGTTTTTCTTTAAATGCAGTCGGTTGATCTAGTGGAGATCGGCAGAGTAAGGGAAGAGCAACTGGCTCCTCTTCCTGCTTTTCTATTAAATACCCACGAAGACTTGCAAACAGAAAAATAATCGGTGCCAGCTACAGGCACAGGACGGGAAGGGAGCGTGTCAGAGCCTGGGATGGGAGGACTGGTTTTAAGCGCAGCTCTGATGGGCTGGATTAGGAACTAATTCCTCTGGGCTTCTCGGTGTAAGACAACACTGAGTAAGTGAGAAGCAGGCTTGGCATCCCTGTTGGCCCCCACCCTCGGCTTTGCAGCAGGACAGACTGACCAAGCTTTCTTGACAGTGCCTGGTCTCAGCTTCTCAGTGCACCCCAGCCATCCCTGTCAGAGATCGCCCAGGTGATGGGAAGACAGCCCTGTGCTACGGGCCCTTGCCAGATACAGGAGACAGCTCGCAACTGTCTCTCCTTGCAGCTTCCCCAAGGCGCCATGAACAGACTGGATTTAACCCCAGAGCTGCTCTGCTTTTCTATAGCTGGTTTTAAACAATATTACATTTGTGGGGGCAGAGGGCAGCTTATCCCCAGCCATGCCGGATGGAGCCTCTGTATACTGCTGGGGGGAGGGGATAGGGCTGTCTAGGAGCCAGTGTGGGAAACACCCCTCCATCTCCTGCTCTGCAGCTCCCCCTCACTGGGCCAAGGGAGTTCCCCTGTGAACCTGCCACTCCACCTGGTAGACTGTTTACTAAAGGAGGCCATGCCAGGAAACACACTGGACACGTGACTAAAGGCTCATGACGGAAGACTTCCTCTGAAATACCTCTACTGTAGGCTTTTTGCACTCATGGTCACTCAACAGGTGATCTGATGAGAGTGACCAATACAAACAGTTCCAAAGAGTCTTCATTGAACTATTTTTAAAGGGAAAGCAGTCATTTTCTCCAGGTGGGTGGTGTGGGGCAGCCCTGGGTGGTGGTGGGGAGCACTAGGTGGTTGGGGAGAACTGGGTGGTGGTGGGGAAACACTGGGGGGTAGGAAGTACTGGATAGTGGTAGGAGCACTGGGTGGTGGTGGTGGGAGCACTGGGTAGTGGGGGAGCACTGGGTGATGGTGGGGAGCATTGGGTTGGGGGGGAGCACTGGGTAGTGGTAGGAGCACTGGGTGGTGGTGGGGCAGTACTGGGGGGTGGGAAGTACTGGGTGATGGTGGGAGCACTGGGTGGTAGTGGGGGAGCACTGGGTGATGGTGGGGAACACTGGGTGATGGGAGGGAGCACTAGGTGATGGGAGGGAGCACTGGGTGATGGGAGGGAGCACTGGGTGGTAGTGGTGGGAGCACTGGGTGGTAGAGGGTGGTGGAGAGAACTATGAAATAGGTAAAGAATGCTATGCTTGAGAAAGTCTTATCTTCTAACTGACAGCTGACCTCCTCATCGGTGCTTGAGGATGGGGGTCCTGATCAGTGAGTGATCTTAGAGGCTGCGTTCTAGCAGCTTCTCACAGGGCACTTTGAAACGTGCACTGTGGGTCGTCAGGACTTAGTCAGTCTAGAAGGAACTCCATGAAGTAAATTGCATTTCTGTCCCTGTCTCAGCACCAAGATGGACAGCTGACATCCCATGAGATACATACAGAAAATATAAGGGTTGGGCCAGGAAGGAAGTCAATTATTTCATACATTAACAGTTAAAGAGATGGGCTTTCCTGCTGGCCCCACTGATCTCTCTCTGAGAGTATGTAACTGTGTGTGTGTGTGTGTGTCTGTGTGTGTGTGTAACATGTATATTTTGATTTAAATACAAAGGGCATGGTGTTGGGGGCAGGCTTGCTATTCAGAAACAAAAGCTTTTCATCATGAATTGATTAAAGGTAAGCCCTGATCTTAACCTAGATCCATCTAAACCAAGCAGCTGGAGAAATCCCAGTTTAGGAAATGATTGCCAAATGTTGCAGAGCCTCCTTGACCGTGGTGGTTCTCCAATTTAGTCGGAATTCCTCTGCGCTCGGGACAGATGGATGTTTGGGGAAATCGCTTTGCTTCACTGAACGCCGAAGACCCTGGGACTCCTACATGATTATTACCTAAACCGCTGCTAATGAACACTTCCAAATTATGAGTCATCCCTCGCGCTGACGCTTCACAACCTCTGCTTAGCTGTACCCAGGCAGACCACTCCTTTGTCATCTGACTTGCAGACGGGTGCCTGATCTCCTTTGATATACTGTACATGACATGCTAACAAACCCTTCTCTTTAATCAAAAGCACCAGACATATGCCATCGTCAGAAGTCGGGTGGGGCGAGCCCGGGGCAGATGTGTTCTTGCAGGTCAGATGGAATGAGTGGATTTGGAGCGTAGACTTGGCATACTCTTGAAAATCAACCCCAGGATCTAAGTTTAAAATGAAAATCTTGTATTTTTTTTTCGCATGGCGGAGACTTTGTAGCCAGCAGCTTTTAGGAAAGAAAACAAAACGTTCTGAGATAACTTTTCACAAATCCACACAGGAGTACTGTCTTCATGTGCAGAGATTCTTGAGCTAGAGAGTCTCATCCTCCAAGGGCCAGTGAGAGGGCTCAGAGGGTAAAGGGACTTGTTGCCAAGCCTGACGATCTGAGTTCAACTCCTGGGATCCAAATGGTAAAGAGAGTCAGCTCCTGCAAGTTGTTACCTGACCTCTATATGCGCTGTGGGACATGCATGTATTCTCTCTCCCTTCCCTCCTCTACACATACAATCTCTCTCTCTCTCTCTCTCTCTCTGTTTCTCTGTCTCTGTCTCTCTTCTCTTCCCCTCTCTTTATCATCGGTCTATCTATCTATCTATCTATCTATCTATCTATCTATCTATCTATCTATCTATCTATCTCTCTATCTCTCTATCTCTCTATCTCTCTATCTCTCTCTCTATATCTATCTAATTTATCAGTATCTATAATACTCAGCATCCTTGCAGGTAAAGACAGATATACATACAAGTGGCATCCACATAATTTTCAGCTGGACTGCTGGCTGCCCGGTCACAGTGGAAGGGAAATCAGCCCATCTTCTTTTCTTACAGCTCTGCAGAACCTGTTTTCTTTCGAGAGGGGAGAGGCCTCAGACAGGGTCTGGCAAGATGGATGTGCTGAAAAGATTCTGGGGAGAGCCACACATGCTGGAGAACCAGGAAGGGCCCTTGGAAGGCCCAGCTACCTGAGCTATCTGACACACCCACTCATTTCTTCCTCCTGGATTTGGTGGCTCAGGAAGGGCAGGGAGGTGACTGTCTGGTCCATTGCCCTCCCAGACCTGCTTGCTCTAGGACCTTTAGTGCTCCTTTCTGTCCCTTCCAGATCGCCTCACCTCCATCCAGGCTTTTCCTGCCTCACCCGCCCTGGCAGATGACACCTGACTCCTCCCAGGCTTTGCCTTGCCTGTCAATGCCAGTTCCAGGAAGGAAGCGATCAATTAACCTCTTCTAGGGTTTCTGTTCCTTGCCCACAAAACTGGATCTGCATCTTAATTTTTTTTCTCTAGGGGACAAAAAAAAGAGAAAGAAATGCTATATCCTATTTATATAGACTTGAATCCTAGCTCTGCTCTAGGGACTTGGAAAAGCTAGTAGCCTTGCTATTTAATGTATATTAAGCTTACACTGTGAACCATACACTGTGCTATCCCAGGGTGTTGTCGCAATGAATAAGACACCATCTCCTCCGCTGGGAGATTTATATTCTAGGAGGGGAGGTAGAAGTACCAGTGTGAGTGGAAGGCAAGGGTCGGGTCAGTAAAGAATACAAGGAGGCACACCAGAGGAGAGACGTCAGGTCCATCTTCCTGAAAGAGGTGATGTCTGTGAGAACGAGGGACCAGAAAGTGTTGGCTGGATGAAGGTTAGGGTGCAGCTGACAGAAACCACGGGGAGTGCAGGGACCTACACACTGATGTTCATGGGTACAGCTTGGAATTAAGGGAAGAATGTAAGAGATTGGTGTCGGATTCCCCTCTGTATGCTGTGAGTACCATGATTAATAAAGAAACTGTCTTAGGCCCATGCAAGGCAGAACTTGGGTAGGCGGGGAAAACTAAACTGAATGCTGGGAGAAAGAAGGTGGAGTGATAAAGAAGCCATGGAGCCACCACCAGAGACAGACATGCTGGAACCTTGCCTGTAGACCACGAGCTCATGGTAAAATATAAAATAATAGAAATGGGTTAATTTAATATGTAAGAGCTTGCTAGGAATATGCTATAATGATGGGTCAAGCAGTGATTTAATTAATACAGTTTCTGTTTGGTTATTTCAGGAGTCTGGGCAGCCAGGAAATGAATAAGCAGCCTCCTACTGCAAGAGATGAGTAAGGGATGGGGGTGAAGTGAAGTTTGGGGGCAAAAGAAACCAGACCAAGACGCTCTTAAGCTCTGACATAGGAATTTAGGACCTGAAGATCCTGAAGGAAATGACAGGTCTTGACCATCCCTCTGTCCCCTGTCTCATCCACCGACTTAGTGGGTCCTCTTGCTTCATTTCCAGGTCATATCCGGAAGTCTCTCTCTTCCCCAAGTCTACTGCCATCAACCTCGGTTGGAATCCAAATAAGCCAAACCCTGGTTTGTTCAACCATGGAAGAGATGGCCCTGGCATGAACTAAAGCCACAGGCAAGAGTGGAGAGAAGACAGACCCAGCTGAACCAAGAAGACAGAGTCTTCCCACCCGGAGCTGGGCACTTCAGACTCAGAGCAGAGTGACCACACTGTCCCTACTCTCAGAGAAAAGTCTTCTTCTAGTGGGAAGAAAAGGAACCAGTAACTCGGAATCTGTATCAGGAGCTACAAGACTGGGAAGAGACAGAGATCCTAATGAAGGCCCCAGGGAAGGGAAGACTAGAGCTGAACCCTAAGAATGAATGCCAGGCAACTTTGCTTTTAAAGGGGAAGTGGTATCCATCTGGGAAAGAGAGACCAGAAGGGAAGGGTGGGTGGTGCATGAGGAACCCAGAGGAGTGGGGATCCCGTGGAGGAATGTGAAGGGCTTTCTGAGGCAGGGGTGGGCTGGAGAGGAGGACGAGAAGACGGTCTGGCTCTATGGGTCAGCTTGAAGAAACAGCAAGAGATCCAAAAGTGTGTTAAAGCGTGCGTCAGGGCAGAGATGGGTGTGTGTTTTGACAGGTGTGTATTGCGTCTGTGTGTGGGCTAATCTTCTTCGAGGGATGATGGTAAATTAAAGTCACCAGAAACAGAGAACAGTCTAGTAGGTAAGATTGGGACACACAGCACATGCCATGAAGTTATGGTAGGAATTATGGTAGAAGAAACAGAAACAGAGAGATAGTCAACTCAGAGGGAGGGCCTTTGTCACAGACAAATTAGCTGCTGGCATGAGCTCTCCCTCCCTCCCTCCCTCCCTCCCTCCCTCCCTCCCTCCCTCCCTCCCTCCCTCCCTCCCCCCCTCCCTCCCTCCCTCCCTCCCCCCTCCTTCTCTGGCACTGGGATTGAACCTAAAGCCTTAGGCAAGCACTCTACAACTGAACTTTACTCCCAATCCCTTTTAAGTGTTTTGATTTTGAGATGGGTCTGGCTAAGATGAATCTGGCTAAGATGGCTAAGATGACCTTGAACTGGTTCTGTAGCCCAGGCAGGTCTGGAACTTGTGATCCTCTTGTTTCATTCTTTCCAGTAGCTGCCATACAGGCTTGGAACACCAGACCTGACTTTAGTCTCTTTTATTTTTAATTTCTAGGTAAAGTTGAGTGGCCCAACACTTGCCACACAAGCATTTCCAGATCTCAAAATGACCATTGGCCGGTGAAATACAACGTGGGCCCCCAAGCACTTCCAGCACAGAAAACTTGTCTGGAGCTGAGAAGCATCCTCATGATTTAAGAAAGAAAATGCAAGCTGAATGTGCTGGGCCAGGCTTGTAATCCCAGCATTTGGAAGGCTGGGGCAGGAGGCTCATGACTACAAGGCTAGTCTGGACTACATAACAAGGTCCTGTGTCAAACTAAAACAGCAGAAATCATTCAGAATGGAAGTGGGAGGCAGAGAAGGGCATGGCCCATCCTTCCTACTGACAACAGGGCCTCCTGCGGCTCTTTCTGCCCAAGGGAAGCTGCAGCAGCTGCAGCAGGGGCAGCCTTCTGGTTGGCGTCTCCAGCTTCAAGTTACAAATAGCTGGACACAAGCACTCGGAGCTCAGCGATCTTGTCTGTAGACAAGGTGACACCCGAAGCTTTGGAATGGGGTGGGGACCCAACCACACTTGTGAGAAAGCTACATACTTTTTCCAGAAGCCCACAGTCGATAGTGGGAAGTGCCTGCTGGCAGGAAGCTTTTAAGTTCCCTGGACCATTAGACACAGCAGACGTGACCTGAGCAAACATCTCTTAGAATCAAAATATGAATGGATAATGGGATTTATGAAAGGAGGATCAATGAGGCATTGTAATGCGTAAATACAGAGATAGGCAGATGCTCCAGCAGGCAGCTGGACATGGATTACACCTCGAGCTGGTTTCTGTAAAAGCTTTGCATGGAGAGCAAATAGATCGGTCTATGAAGCAGAGCAGTTATAAATACCTGAAATCTTTCGTACAATTCCATCTTAAACAATAGTTCTTAACCAGGTTTGGCCCCGTGGGGCATCTGACACTATAGGCATGTTTGATTGTTAAAACTGGCAGGGGGTAGAGCGCGAGAGAGGCTGGTAACATCCTCCAACCTGCAGACTCTTGCTGCCCCCATGACCACAAAGGATTATCCAGCCCAAAATGTCAATAGTGCCAGGGTGGAGGAACGCTGGCGTGAAAGAAAAAAACTGCATGGAAGACAAAAATCCACAACTCTTTGAAATAGGCTCTGTAGCCTGCAGCATGAGGCTGGACCTGCTGAGGAAGGGAGAGGGTAGCTGCTCTTCTGCGGGAAGACTTGCCTTCGAGACAGAGCGAGAAGAGGAGACCAGCCTGAACCACACAGGCCGGCAGCCTTTACAGCTCAATGATGTAGCTCCTTCCAATCACACTTTTCCTTGCTAGCTGGTGCTGATAAAATCAATTTGTTTTGAGCGTCTTGACTGCACAGCAAGGGAGAGAGAAAGTGTATTAATAAAACATACTGAACAAGGCTCTCAGTCCTGGGATAGTATGCGTGTATGTGAGGGGGTACACCTGCATGGCACCCACGTGACCGTCAAAGACAACTTGTAGAATTTGCTTCGATCCTTTCACCGTGTGGGTCTCAGAGACTGAACTCAGGGTGTTAGGCTTGGCAGCAAGTAGCTTTACCAATAAGTTATTTTGCTGGCTCGGCTTCACCTTTTCATTTTTGGTTTTTCGAGACAGGGTTTCTCTGTGTAGCCCTGGCTCTTCTGGAACTCACTCTGTAGACCAGGCTGGACTTGAACTCACAGACATCTATCTGCTTCTCTTAAGCATTCAGGTCTTAGCCGCCAGTCACAGATGGCTCTGCAAGCCCATTATCCCTCGAGGTGACCTGATCACTGTTACCAACCTTCTTTTTGCCCTACTTTCTTCTGGAATATCACCCTCACTGGCTAAGCCATCAAGTTAAGGAGTAGAAATGATTCATGACCTTTAACTCTGCCCCTATGGAATTTCCATAGCAACAACACTGACTTTGGGGGACATTTGGATCCTATTTGCTCAGCATGTATAGTTACAGTGAACCTGCTGTCCAGGCTCCCTTTGGGACTAAAGGAAGGAATAGGTCTTCGTTTACTGAATTGCCTCTGCTGGAGAAAGCCATGTTGACAATGTTGTGTTCCCTACTAGAGGAACTCACATAGGGTGTGTGGTTGTAGAGGGCCAGCCCTTTGCCATCCCTTGGGACATCTCCAAAGGGTCATTCCCATGCTAGTGTTCCCAATAAGCAGTGAGGCCATTGTCAGGACATTACGAAGAGTGCTTCCTGATCTCTGAGTACTTCAGTGTGTATTTTCCCAGATCCAAGACGTTGTCTGTTTAATACTCAGGATGGAAAGAGTCACATCAATAGAGCACCATTTGTCAGCCCAAGGGCTATAGGCAATATTGACACGGGACCCACCAGGTCCTTTGTGGCCCTTCACTTCTGGCTCCAAACACAACCCCAGGTCATTCTTTGTATTTGGTCTTCAGGAATCTTTATCTCTTTCATCTACAAGGCACACACAAGAACAGAGGTCTTGTGTTGTTTGTATATTGCTTTAGGAGGGACATGATAACATTTTGACCCCATTGTGATAATGCTAATTTTGATCATTGGGATAAAATTGTGTCTACCAAGTCTCTTCTCTCTAACATCACTGTTTCTCTCTGTAGTTAATAAATGATGTAGGGAATATACTCGTGTTATGTTTCATATATAGGATATGTCATATATCCTAATTTCTTATGGAACTCTTTTTTGGGGGACTTTTTTTTTTATTAAAGATTTGTGTATTATGTACAGTGTTCTATCTGCATGTAAGCCTGTACACCAGGAGAGGGTGCCAGATCTTACTACAGATGGTTGTGAGCCACCATGTGATTGCGGGGAATTGAACTCATGATTTCTGGAAAGCAAGCAGTGCTCTTAGCCACTGAGCCATCTCTTCAGCCCATCTTATTGAACTCTTACGCATTAATCATGTCCACTAACTTAAAAAAATGCTATGGTTTCTTCTACATTTATTAGCTGTCCCATGTATGTCTGTATTTATTCAGTCTGAACGGACTTCCTTATATTCTGGAGCCTAGAACACAGAAAATAACATTTGAATTGCTGACATATCACAGGATGAAAAAGCAAACCCACTTGTAGTAAGAGGCCGCTTGTTTGTTCCCAGCTGCTCAGCCCCAAAATAATCACACAGAAACCATATTATTTGCAATACTGTTTGGCTGATAGCTTAAGCGTATTTCTGGCTAACTCATATCTTAAGTTAAACCATCTCAATTAATCTGTGTATCATCATGAGGCTGTGGCATACTGGGTATAGTTCTGGCATCTGTCTCTGGCAGGGCTACATGGCTTCTCTCAACTCCGCCTTCTTTCCCCAGCATTCAGTTTAGTTTTCCCCCACCTACCTCTGTTCTGCCCTGAGCAGGCCTAAGGCAGTTTCTTTATTAACCAATGGTATTCACAGCATGCAGAGGGGAGTCCCACATTACCCACTAACCAGAATTGTTTGGATTTAAAGGTCTTTTTATTGTTTTAAATTAATAAATTCTTCTTATAGTATGTGCATATATGTGGGTAGTGTGTATGTATGTGTGAGTGCTGTGGCCACGTGTGCCACGGCAAGCATGTGGAAGTCATAGGAATCAGATCTTTCCTCTACCATGTTGGACTTGGATTGTTGGTCAGCTCCTATGGTAAGGGGTTTTTACCACAGACCCATCTCACTACTAGGTCTTGTTAGTTCTCTAGGTAACGTTTACATGCAGTAAGATGCATAGATCTTAAGTATTTGTTGATATTTGATCAGCATATATACACATGTAGCCACCGTTATAACTGAGATACGAGATAGTTCCACCAGCCCACATATTCCTTTGCCTCCTCTTAGTAAACGCCTATGAAATGGAAGCAGCCACTGTTCTGACTACTAATACCACAGATTAATTTCGCTTGTTCTTGAATTTCATGTAAGTGGAATATACGGTACATACTCCTTTGTGTCTGGCTTCTATGCAATGCAATACTTTGAGGTTTATTCATATTGTGTCATGCATTGGTTGCAACATTAATTTCTGTTGCTAGGAACCAATCACTGTGCATATCCACTTGATTGTCTGGGACTTATTTTGAGTAAAGTTGCTATAAGCATTTGTATACAAGTCTCTTCAAGGACCAATAGTTTCATTTTTCTTGGGCAAATATCTGGCACATGGTAGAATTGCCAAACTCTCTTCAAAGTAGTTGCTTTGTCGTGTATTCCTACCAGCAACCCAGAAGAGTTCCTGTGGCTCCATATTCTTGTCAGCATCCGATACTGTAAAAATTGTATTGCTTGTATAACTACTCCAGTGGTAGATAGCATCCAAATGTGGCTTTGATTTGCACATCCCACTGAGAAATGCCAACAGTTATCTTTCCACATGGTTACCAGCCATTAGAGATTTTCTTTCATGTTTGTTACCATCTTTACAGATTTTAAAACAAACTTATTCTTCGAGAACTTGACTTATGCAGACAGTGTATTATGTTCATATCTCCCCCCATTTCCCTTTTCAGCTCCCCCAGACCCTTTTAATAGATCTTCCTTCCAGCTTCATGTCCTTTCCCTCAAATTGTAAAATATCCCCCTGTATCCCGCTAGTGATACCCACACGAGCATGCATGGATGTAAAGCCATCCATTGGAGCATGGACAGCCTGCTAGTGGCTATAACCCCATCAGAAATGAATAACTACCCCTTCTCCAGGCTCCATTAATTTCTGGTGCTTCCTCAGCTTGGGGTTGTGTGTGCCTCATGAGTCCCTCTGGCATCCGTGCTGGAACTGGGACTGTATTACTCTTGGGAAAGTCTTGTGTGGGTAGCCTCTGCAGCTGTCAGTTCATAAGGGTGGCAGCATTGCCATGACACAGCGGTCCCCAGCACTCATCCCCATTTTCTGGCTCTTGTAGTCTTCCCGCCCCCTCTCCTGTGATGCTACCTGAGTCTTGAGGGTTTGTGTCAAATGGTTTTAGTGTATTGAAACATAGTATTTGCCTTTTTGTTGTAGTTTTATAGAGGAGTTCTTTATTCTGAGCCCAAGCCCGACAGGTGTGCTGTAACAATTTCCCCAGTCAATCCATCTTCTTTTTCATTTTCTCGATGGTGTGCTCTTCTAAGAACAACGTTTTTCATTTGGTGTCATCCGATTTATCAAAACATGCTTTTATATGTAGTGTCTTCCACATCTTTGCTTCCTCTTCTCTTATGTTAGCAATGTTATAGCCTTAGATTTTATGTTTGGATATGTAATCCATCTCAGATTAATGTTGTGTGTGTGGACAATAGGGGTCAAGGCTTGTTTATTCCTGTGTGTTTATCCATTTGTCTCAAACTCATTGATTGAAAGGCTTTCTTTCCTCCCATTGGCTTGTGTGAGTACCTCAGTTGAAAAAAAATCATCTACTTGGCTCACTTCTGAACTCTTTTCTCCTCCCTTACCTTATTTTACTGTTTTGATGCCACTACCAAATTCTCTTCATCCCTGTAAAATTTAGCTCTACAGGACAGCCTGAAACCGGGTAGTGTGTGTGCTTAGGTATTTCTTGTGCTTATTTTTAAGACTGAGTTCACTCTTCTAAGTCCTTTGCGTTTCTGCTAATATCTTATAAAAATTCATCTGATTCTGTAACAGAACAGATTTTGGTTAGTTAATTTACTGATCAACTGATGAACTAGATCTCAACAGTTACGGGGCTCCCAGAGTATGGACTTGGGGTGTGACTCTTCAGCGTCTTCTCTCATGATGCTGTGTGCATGCTAACTGTTGGATTCTGCTGATATCAGAGCTTCAGCTGCTGGAAATCAGAGTGAATTGTGAGCAGGACATCACGTGCATTTGATAATCCTGGGAAGAGTTGGCTATTAGGCGGATCAGGAGAGGGGCGAGGGTTTCTCTCTATTTGTAGGCAGTCTAGATCACGGCTCTCTGGGATGCTGACCCAGCATGGTGGACGACAGCAGAGGTCAAGGGGAGAAGCAGCTAGAGCTAAAATTAGAGAATGCGGGAGGGATAGATAACTTACAGAAATTGTGATTAAAGTCTGGTTATCTTGAAAGTTGGTAGGAAAACAGCCACCTTTGAGACACAACCTATGTAGAACTCTGCACTGAAGTGCACATGTCAGGACTGGGCACAGACTCCAAGTCTGAAAGGTACTGGACCTTCACTTCTCAAGGCTGGTCTCTGGGGTTATTTCACTATAGCAGAGACTATCAAGACCAATGACGTAATCTAGAAGTTGCTACCGTTTGTTGGTGTAGGACACACTGAATAGATTCCATTTCTCACAGTGACTTTTTAAGATAGGTAACCTTACAGATGAAGGAATCAATAGTTTGAATGATGAAGCAATCAGGACCCCATGGCTAGCTCTAACCGTGTTTCCCAGTCTCTCTGCCTAACATTGATCTAGATTCACTTTAAATCTCATGGTCTTAATGCCGTGGAGGCTTCATCATCCTCGGGGAAGCCCTGTTGAGGTCTAATTTACCTTCTTGGCAACTTCTCGTCCCCATAAATCTAGAGCAAGGCCCGGGTGAGCTTCTCTGTCAGATTCTGTCTCCACTGTGCCTTAATTAGCCCAATGGAGATGGAACACCATGGCCATCAGGGCTGGAAATTAGGCTTGGGAAGTCCCTGGTGGTGTTTAGGCCATTATTACCCAGCCCGGGCTTGCTTCTGGGCTTTTAAGTGCATTAAAGCACTCTGCATTGACTTGACTGGTTGCTTCGTGCCGACTGACTTGTCAAATTACCTCTCATTTGTACAGCTCACCTGATGGCGTGGAACCACTTTCCTGGCATTGGGAGCTCCAGGCTCATCCTGAGGGATTTGGGGACTGGGCTTAGTGTTACGGCAGCAGGGAAGCTGAGCCCTGCCTATATTGAATAAGTATGTAGTTGGTTCCCTTCAAGGGGCAAACATTTGTGACTTGGACTCACCCCCTCCCGTATTCCTGGTTTTAAAACTCTGATCTGGCAATTCAACAATTCATCAAGTAAGATTGTGTTTCAAATATAAAAGTAAATCAGAGAGGGGGCTGATTCATTATGGGGAAACAGGCTCTGTAGGACACGCCAAGAATCCCCACATGGGTGGGGGGAGGTGTCTCAGGTTCTCAGGCTAGTGACCCAAAGTTGCACAAATGTCCATGATAATCTAATGGGACATCCTTCCCTGCAACATGAAGCTGGCTGGGGGTCCTTTTCCAGGAACAGAGAGAAGGAAGCCAATAATCGGGAGAAACATTCAGGTAGAAGGTTCCAGAACAGTAGTCTGTATTCTATGGGCCAAACAGATCTGCCTCGGGCTGTGTTCATTGGCTAGAGCCCCTGTGGCAAGTACCACAGCTTAAACAACAGGAGCTGCATTTTCTCACAGCCTTCTTAGCTCGAAGACTGACAGGGCAAACAGGATTGGTGTCCCCTGAGGTCTTTCTTTGTGGCATCTAGATGGCTGTTTATGTATATTTGTGACAATTGTTTTTTTCTCACAGGGACCTAGGCCATGTTGGGTTAGGGCCTCTGCTTATTGACATTGAAGACAATTTCCTTTGTAGCCAGGAATTCTGTATATGAATTTAGGGGGCACACATTTCATGAAGAAGCGTGTTATTAACAGCCCACTAGGCTTCTCTTTCTGACCGAGGGGACCTCAGACACAGATCCCATAACAGTGAGCACTGTGCGGGGGGGGGGGGGGGGAGCGAGAATCCACACAGAAACCATCAGTTCCCCTCCAGCATCTGTTGGGGTTGTCAACTGTGAGTAAAACTGACTGCAGTGCACTATTCTTGAAGACAGGCTCAGCTCAGTGGGGAATATTGATCCTGACCGCAGCCATCTCTGGTTCAACTGCTTTTTCCCATTAGGAAGAAGGGACATGGTTGATGAAAGAGTAAAGAGGAAAAAAAATCTCTACATGTTGTGACAGTGTTTATAAAATTATGTCTTTAAAAGGTAACCCACTGGGGACTGGAGAGATGGCTCAAAGGTTAAGAGCACTGGCTGCCTTTCCAGAGGTCCTGAGTTCAATTCCCAGCAACTACATGGTAGCTCACAACCATCCATAATGCGATCTGGTGCCCTCTTCTGGCGTGCAGGCATCTGTGCAGGCAGAACACTGTATACACAATAAGTAAATAAATCTTAAAAAAAAAAAAACCCGCTGGACTTGGTGACTACTGTTGCCTCTCAAACAGTCCCAGTTTTAGGGAATTAAAAAGAAAGTGTTGTTTTGTTTTTTATGTTTTTTGTTTGTTTGCTTGGTTGGACTTTGGTTTTGCTTTTGAGAGAGGGTTCTGCTTAGTAGAGGCTGCTCTTTAACTCAGTATGTGGCAGAGGAAGACCTTGAACTTCTGATTCTCCTGCCACCACCTCCTGAGCGCTACAATTACAAGCAAGTGCCACATGCCAACATTTTACCAATCACCCCACATAATGACCTTTTTTGGTGTGGTGAAGGCCTTTGAGACTTACTCACCAAACTTTAAGTATCGAATACAGTGTTGCTAATTAAAATCAACACCTTCATTAAGTTCCAGAATTTAGGACTGAAAGTTTGTATCATCCTATGAATGCCCTTGATTCCCACCACCTCCAGCTTCTACTGACTGTCAGTTCTGTCTTAGTCAGTGTTCTAGTGTTCTGAAGAGGGACAATGACTACGGCATTCTTATAAAAGAAGGCATTTAATGGGGGCTGGTATACAGGGTCAGAGGTTTAGTCCATTACTGACATGGTGGAAAGCATGTTGGCGGTGGCAGGCAGACGTGGAGAAGGAGCTGAGAGTTCCACATCCAGATGGGCAGGTAGTGGGAAGAGTGAGTGACACTGGGTCTGGCTTGAGGCTTTGAAATCCCAGAGCCCATCCCCAGTGATGCATTTCCCCCAACAATGCCAGTCCCCATGAGCCTATAGGAACTGTTTTCTTCAAACCACCAGTTTCCCTCTGCTTCTGAGTTTTACATTATTTAAGATTCTATGTGTAAGTTGAACAGTCCCACATCTGTCTTTCTGTGCCCGACTTCTTTCATTTACTCCCACACCCTTTGGGTTCACCTACATCATTGCAGATGCCAGGATGGCCTTCTTGGGAGGCTGAATAGCCATTGTCTATGTACCCCATTTTCATGATCCACTTGCCCGTCAATGATTCCAGTATTTCTATGATGGTAAATAATGCTAGGATAAAAATAGGAGATAATTTTTCGAAGAGAGAGTGTTGGTTAGACACGATTATCAACTCAAGTTGATTGACACATGCCTAGGAGGTGGGGCTTATGTAGGGGAAGTAGGTCACTGGAGACATTCTCTTGGGACTATATTTTGTTTCAACTTCCCTTAACTTGCTACTCTTCCCTCTACAGGTTACCTCCTGTCCACGACAGACTGAATCACCTCTGCCTAACGCTCTGCCTTACTTGGGTTCAAGATCTGCAGAGTCAAGAACTATGGACTGGAGCCGCTGACACTGAGGGCTGAAATAAATATTTTCTCCTTTATGTCAGGTGTTTTTGTCATAGTGACTGCCCTAGTTAGAGCTGATGTCACTGTGATGAAACACCAGACCAAAGCAACTGGATAAGAAAGAGGCTTACACATCTTACACTCCCACAGCACTGCTCACTGAAGGAAGTCTGGCCAGGAACCCAGTCAGGGCAGGAACCTGGAGGCAGGAGCTGATGCAGAGGCCATGAAAGGTGCTGCTTACTGGCTTACTCCTCATGGCTTGCTCAGCCTGCAGTCTTATAGAACCAAGAACCACAAGCCCAGGCATGGTACCACCCACAATGGACTGGTCTCTCCTCCCTCAATCACTAATTAAGAAAATGCCCTACAAACTTGCCTGTAGCCTGATTTTTTTTGCCTAGCAATTTGTTTTTATACTAAAAAATTGTTCTGCAGCTACATAAGGCCATTTTGTGCAGGTGTATAATGACTTTTTAAATTTTTTTTTCTCTCATACAATATACCCCAACTACAGTTCCCCTTCCCTCCACACCTCCCAGTGTCCCCCATCTTTCCTCTCCCCCAGCTTTACTCCTGCTCCATTTTCTTTCAGGAATGAACAGACTTTCCAGAGATCTCAACTGAACACGACATAACAGGATATAATAAGACTAGGCACAAACACTTATAACAAGGCTGGGTGAGGCAGCCCAGTAGGAGAAAGAAGAGTCAGAGACACCCCTATTTCCAATATTAGGAGCCCCACACCATCAAGCTACATAAGCATAGTGTATGTGCAGAGGACCTAGCTCAGCCCCTCCAGGCTCCGTGGCTGTCACTTCGGTCTCTGTGAGCCCCTCTGAACCCTGCTTAGCTGATCCTGTGGGCCACATTCTCCTGGTGTCCTCAATTCCCCTGGCTCCTACAACCATTCCCCCTTCTCTTCATCATGGATTTCCCTAGCTCCAAGGGAATGGACCCAATGGATATCTCTAATTCGGGATCTCCTTTCCACTAATGTCTGGCCATGGGTCTCTGTGGCTACTCCCAACAGCCGCGACAGCCTGATCTTACAGAGACATTTTTTAAATTGAAGTTCCCTCATTTCAGATGACTTTAGCTTGTGTCCTGTTGACATAAAACTATCCAGAACGTGACCAAGAATCTAATAAGAAAGTCTGGGAACTTTCTCTGGGGGCTAGATCTTGTTCTGAACTCTTTCTTGCTTGATTACCCTGTTTGCCACAGGGCCAGTAGCCTCTGTTGCATGCTTCTACTGCCCTGATGTCCTCTCTCACCATGAAACCAGAATCAATGATGCCAAGGACCATGAATGGAAACTCCTTGAAACTGTGAGCTGAGCAAATTATCCCACCCCCTTCTTCTGTGTGTGACAGGTATTGTGTGACAGGGTTGCAGAGGCTGACTCGTACACACAAAGACTTTATGTCTTCCAGACATTGGACAAGAAGTAAGATGGTCTAGTCACACAATGGTTTGTTGTTTACTTATTCACTTATTATTTATTTATTATGAGGGATTCCCTTTTGGTTTCCACAGTGGTTCTATCAATTTGTGTTCCCACCAACAGTGTGCATGGGCCCCTTTTGTGGGCATGTGAATCATACAGAGAGAGCTCATATACCACCACTCACCCCATGCAGGGCATCCTGACGGCCTGTGAGGGGAGGAACTCTCTCAGAATTAGATTAATTGCACTGAGTACCTCAGTCAACATAGGTGTGTGAACTTGGCCTCCTCCCTTACTGACAAACTCTGGTAATTTCTCTGGAAGCTAACCATTGCTGTTGGCAGCGTGGTTTTTCTCCCCACCTGGCTAATCAGGTTGGCTCCTGATCAGCCCTGATGAATTTCTCCTGCGCTGTGGAATGTAGGCTGCCAACGTGCTGCAGGAAGTCTGGTGGGTACACGTGCCATGAAAAGTTAAAGAAGACACTCGGGGAAATCAAGTACTCCTTTCCCTTTGTTCTGCTCATGGGATCTGGATCACTGTTAAAAGATTTAGGACACGTAGAAAATTGAGGGCAGACTTCATCCTGGGCAGAGTTTTAGTTAATAAAAATCTTTGTGAAAGTTCCCCTCTTTGAGAACCCGAGCCTGTGCTGGGATATTGCTGCCATTTGCAGTATGAGGGTCACACTGGGTCAATAAATTCTCCAGGACACCAGCCAGAAATATTTCTTTTTTCTAAGTTGCCAGAGAAATGAAGAGGCTATGGGTACTGGGGATCACATAAGAAGGAGGAGAACCCATCCTGAAGGAGATGGCTGACCCATTTACAGCTACAAGGTAGTGGTGTCGCTTGGCAATGTGGGGGTTGTGCTTATTAAGTTCTGGTGTTTTCCATGCAATGAATAAACATCTTTAATAGAAAAGCAACAGGCTCCGCCCCTTTCCCAACAGTCGGAATGGACTAAACCCTGAGGAAGTGGACAGAAACCCTTGAAAGTGTGTGTGTGGGGGGGAGCAAGGTTTGGTGATGTTTTGAGACAGGAGGAAGACTGACTATTGGCAGAGAGGAGAAGAATCGTGCCAGCTCACAGTGGATTCTAGGTGTTAGATTTTCCACTCAGCCTAAAGTTTCTTCTGGAACTGTTTCCCACTTGAGCGAGGAGCATTGAACCAGGGCCAATTTTCCCTTCAGTCCTCATTTGGGACACAGTCTGGAGCCAGGCCCTTCACTGCCACTGTCCCATGGCAGAGTGACGGTTCAGTAGTTCGTGATGGTCATGCTACTGGCCACACGGGTGGCTGTCTGTGTGCAGATTCAATTAAAGAGCATCTTCAAACAGTGTTTTAATGGCTCTCTATCCCGATTCCACGTTTTGAGCTTTACTGATTCCTTCTCCATGGAACAAATTCTTCTCTAAGCTGTTCCTACCCAAAGCCTACGTGATCAGACTCACCAGAACGGGTGACGTTTGTAGACAGTGCAATGTGCAACTCTCCATGGAAGTGCAGTCTGGGACTCATTTAGGGCACCAATAATATTATGCAGGGCGTTAAAAGTAAGCAGGAGTTTTCTTTATGTTTTAAAATGTTAAATCTTACGTAATAATTTACAAATTCTCTCAATCCTTTCAATGTCTCTATAGTAGCATCTCTGATTTCTAGTTGAAGAACAAAAATGAGAAATGTTAAGCAGGGCTGGAGCAATGGCTCAGTGGATAAGAGCACGGCTGCTCTTGCAGAGGACCCAGGTTCAATTCCCAGCACCCACAGGATGGCTCACAAACTCCCATAATGCCAGTTCCAGGGGGATCTAAATCCCTCTTTTGGCCTCTGAGGGCACCAAACACACACACAGAGCATAGGCATGTGTGTAGACAAAACATTTATATACATAAAATTAAATAAATAAATTTCCAAAGGAAAAATGTTACATAGAAGACATATGGTCCTGAGTAGACCTAGGATTTGACTGCACAGTGAATGTCGAATAATTAAGGCCCGGGGGATAGAAGAGATGGTCGCAAAGAATGAAAACACAGAACGCACCCTGGGAAGTCTTGATTTCTCATTTTGGGAGTGTCAGGAGCAAGAAGAGGCCACAGGAAAACCCGAGAAAAAGAAGGGAAAACTGGAAGTAGGGCAAACTGAACATTTCAAGAAACAATGAGGAAATTCAGTAGACAGAACGCACGGAACACGGTGATCAAATTAAAGCCCAGTAGCTCAGCTGTGATAAATGGAGATGTCAAACTAAAAGTTCAACCTCTTGGTTAAAAGTGTTCTCTGAATACATAAAATACTTCTGGTGCTATTTACAGGAGTCAGCTTAAGGATGATATAATATTAAAATATTAATGAAATAATGGAGAAATTATATCAGAAGAAACTTATAAAGATCTAGAATACGAACAGCAAAATGGAATTAAACAGGAAGATTATTAGTGGAATAATAAGAGAAAATTAAGGGACTGGAGAGGTGGCTCAGCGGTTAAGAGAACTGTCTGCTTTTTCAGAGGTCCTGAGTTCAATTCCCAGCAACCCATGGTGACTCACAACCATCTATAGTGAGATCTGGTGCCCTCTTCTGACCTGCAGGCATACATGCAGGCAGAATAAATAAATCTTAAAAAAGAAAGTCTAACTGGGCAGTGGTGGCACATGCCTTTAATACCAACACTCAGGAGGCATAGGCAAGTGGCTCTCTGAGTTCAAGGCCAGCCTGGTCTATAGAGTGACTTTCGGGACAGCCAGGGTTATACAGAGAAACCCTGTCTCAAAAAAAAAAAAAAAAAAAAAAAACCAAACAAAAAACAAAAACAAAAAACAAAAACAAACCATACATTAAATAATAGCTGAATAGAATTAATTTTTTAAATGAGCAGATTTGGAAATTTCTACTTTTTGTTTCAAAACTATCTGGAAGTTCCAACGCAGTCTCTCCTGTCTTCTCATTAAAATAGTTTGAAAGACAAATAAAAATGGAGGAAAAAATATCACCACCAACCATATCTTGAGAAAAAAAATGTGCAGAAAATTCAGTAAACGTGCCAATGTAAAGATCGCACTGCTGAGGAGACAGACACGACTGGCCCAAAGGCAGCCTGCAAACACCGAGCAGTCAGAGCTTCCGGAAGGTGCAGGTGGCTACATGCTATTGATTGCTGAGGCTAGTCGATTTAAAAGACAAGAGGTTTATTTATCTTACCGTTCTGGAGACTCAAGACCATGGCAACTGTGCTGATTGACTTCTGGTGAGAATCCATATTGTGCCATCAAACCTGAGTTCTAATCTCTGGCCCTGTGTGTGGCTGTGCGCGTCAGTAACTCCAGCTTTGGAAGGAAGAGACAGGCCGACCCCTGGACAAGCAGCCTAGTCAAAGGGGTGAGCTTTCTGTGCAGTGAGAGGCTGTATCAAGGCAAGAAGATACATAACTGTGGAGGATGGGGCTTGGTGTTCAGCTCTGGCCAATCAATGCATGTGGGAGCAGCAGCAGGTGCAAGTGCACACTCATATATACACCACACATACACACACCACACACACACACACACACTGACATATAAACGCACATGCACACACTCACACATATAAACATACACACATACAGTCATGTATACACCACATATACACACCACACGCATACACATTTATACACATATACACTCATGTATACTTCACACACATGTATATACATGCAATACTCATACATATATACACACTCAGACATATACACACACGTACACACCACACACACACATAGACATACACACACTCACATACAGTATACACACAATGCATAAACATGCAAAATAGTAGAAATGACAAATGTTGGGTAAATATAAAATACATCTTTTTATTTTAAATATAATTAAGAGAAAATAATAAAGATGTGGGTTGGGTTGGTAGCATACATATAAAACTCATGAGCTGGACATGGTAAGACACTATGAGCTGGACATGGTAAGACACTATGAACTGTATGATAAGACACTATGAGCTGGACATGGTAAGACACTATGAGCTGGACATGGTAAGACACTATTAGCTGGACATGGTAAGACACCATGAGCTGGACATGGTAAGACACCATGAGCTGGGCATGGTAAGACACTATGAGCTGGGCATGGTAATTCACTATGAGCTGGGCATGGTAATTCACTATGAGCTGGGCATGGTAAGACACTATGAGCTGGGCATGGTAATTCACTATGAGCTGGGCATGGTAATTCACTATGAGCTGGACATGGTAAGACACTATGAGCTGGACGTGTTAAGATACTATGAGCTGGGCGTGGTACTACACTCTGAACTGGGTAGGCGTGGTAATACACACTGTGCTCTCAGTGCCTTGGAGACTGAGGCACAATAGTTGTTGTGAGTTTGAGATCAGCTTGGGCTACATAGTGAGACCTGGTCTCAAAAGAAGAAAAGGGTCAATAACAAAGTAATATAACAAAACCACAAAGCAGAGCCATGGAAAATAAGAGAATACTGTAAGCTTCCTATAAAGATACAAAGTTACACAAAATGATATAGGAAATGAAGAAAACGGGAACAAAGAATCGACGGGAGAAATAGAAAAGTAGCCAACACCAAATGGTGTAAGAACTCCAGTTAATTACGCAGAGATGGTGGCTGGAGAGATGGCCCAGGGGTTAAGAGCATGTGACGTCAGACCCCAGCACCCACTGTAGACACCCCACAAATACCTGTAATTCCAGCTTCAAGGGCACTGATATTCTCATCTGACCTCTGCAGGCATCTGCTCTCGTGTGTGCACATAGACTCACACACACACTCACAAACACATAAATAAAATCTTAAAAAATAAAAGTCAGAGATTGTTCAGTTCAATAGAAGGAAGACTCAGCTGTGTTATCTATAAGAAAACTACAATTATTTATTTGTCTCTGTTTTATTTTAAGACAGGGTCTCATGTAACCCAAGCTAGACAAGAACTTGGGAGGGAGCTGAGGATGTCTTTGAGCTTCCGGTCCTCCAGCTGCTGCTTCCACACCCCAAGTGCTGGAATAACAACACATGCGCCACCAGACCCAGACTTCGTTTTGGAGACAGAGTCTCGCTATGGAGTCCAGATTGGCTTAGGACTCTAAATCCTACTGCTTCAGCCTCCCGAGTTGTGGGAACACATATGTGCCATCACGCTTGGCAAGAAACTACTTTAAAATAATGATTTTATGGGCTAAAACTAAAAGGTGAAAAAGGCCGTGGGTAAAGGCGCTAATAATAACCCAGAAGTTTGCCCCGTTGCCACACGGCCAAATGAGGGACAACTCAGTCTTGTGCACAAATTTGCGGTTTCCCTAGTAACAACAACAACAATAAAGTTGCAATGAAGTCATAGCCACTAATTTCATGGCCTCTTCTCTTGAGAATCCCCTGAGAGGCTCATGTCCTCTGTGTCACACAACAAAGGAATCAAACACATCCTCGGGTGACAGGCCATTCCCAGCGTGGGTTGCTTCCCAGCAGCCTCCAGTCCAGGGGTCACTGTTGTCTCTGGGTAATCAGCTTCCCTTCCAGCCGAGGTTAGTGCTTGGGGTGGGACTCCTCCCCTTGAAGATCGCAGGGTCTAACTGCCAAGGCAGGTGCCTCTTGGCTCAGGGCTACGATACAAATAGGCATAGCAAGATCGATCCTGCGCCGCAGCTCCACGGTCCCCAGCAGCTGTGCCCTTTTAACTCGGAAGGCAGGACGGGGCGACTTCCAGCCAGTCACACGCTGCGGCTTCTGCCGTCCTTCTCGTCTACCCTGAAGAAATTTTCACATCTGCAGGCAATTAGCAGGAGCGAAGCCGTGGTCTAGGCCCTCTCCGTCGAGAGCACACACATGCACCAAACACTTTAATACTCAGGAATGTCGGACAAATTCCTCTTCAAAATGTAATTTATTCTTGCTGAAGTTAATCTATGTATATAATTTTCAAAGTCAAATGACGCGCTGTGGCTTCCAGGGAAGTAAGGAGTCCCGTAGCCTCGCTTTCCTGAGCCGCTTTCTGTTCTCCATTCCCACTGCTTAGGAGTCAGGCTGCCCAAACTCTCTTGTCTTGGCCTTTTCAGTACTTAACATTTCTGCACAGCGTGCTTGTGCTACCACTGCAGTTGGACTGTAGCAGGTTCCCTGCTGGCGCGTGTGGTTGGACTCTTGGTCCTTAGCTGGTGGCCTTGCTTTGGCTGGATGTGGACCTAATAGGAGCCTGAGTCTAGTTAGAGGAAGTGGGTCACTGGGGCGCGGGGTTTGGGGCTTTAGAGCTGTACTTATTACTTTTGTTGTTGTTGTTGTTACTGTACAAAACACTGTGACCAAAAGTGATCTTTTGTGGAGAAAGAATATTTTGGTTTATGGTTCCAGAGAGAGACAGATAGACAGAGAAAGAGAGAGAGAGAGGGAGCGAGAGAGAGAAAGAGAGAGAGAGAGAGAGAGAGAGAGAGAGAGAGAGAGAGAGAGAATAAAGGTGAGGAGACAGGGAAATAGGTGGCAGCAGCAGGGAATTGAGAGGTGACATTGACATTTTTAACCACATGTAGAAAGCAGAGAGAGTGAGCCAGAAGTGGGCCAAGGATCTAAACTTTCAAAGCCTACCCCCTCCGTGACATACTTCCTCTACAAGGCTGTTGTTCCTAAGGCTTCTATAACAGTGGTTCCCAACCTGTGGGTCTCGGCCCCTTAGGGTCACACATCAGCTATCATGCATAACAGATATTTACATTATGATCCTAACAGTAGCAAAAGCACAGTTGTGAAGTAGCAACAGAAATAATTTTAGGGTTGGGGGATCACTATGACATGAGGAACTGTCTTAAAGGTTCTCGGCATTAGCAAGGTTGAGAACCACTGCTCTAGAGCCTCCCCAAACACCACCATCAACTGGGGAGCAAGCATTCAAATGGGGACAGTTCTCATTCACACAGCTACAATAGCCCCCACCCCACTCTCTGTGTCCTGACTTGGGGTGCGCTGTGACCAGCTGCCTCAATTCCTGCTGAGCCTTCCCCACCACGCTGGACTCTGCCCTTTCTTACTCTGTGGGATGGAACAAGCCCTTCCTGCCTTAAGTTGCTATTGTTGGACATTTTGTCACAGCAGTGAGAAAAGTGACCAATGCAATTACTCTTTATGATTTCAATTAAAATGAAAAGCATAAAACTTAGAAATTGCCCTTGACTGTCTATTACATAGTATAAACCACCATACACTCCTCCCTATGCTCTCAACTGAGTTATAGCCAGGGCTTTTATCCATTAATATTTATATTGTCATTGTGATTAATACAGATACTGTTCACAGCTAAGATGTGTGTTATGATTTTATTTCTTCTATCATACCATTTTAGTAATTGCCCAATTTGTATTTACTTAGTTTTATAGAAACTGCCATACATGTAGCCCCAAGCATTCTGGAAAAAAATTTGTCATCCCTCTTTTGCCGTCACAGACATCCGGTCACCTGGAACTATGCATTCAGTGGTTTTTCTTGAGAATGGCTATCCATAGTCTCAGACTAAGACATGGAGAATGGACGAGGACCCTCCTCCTGAGGATCCGGCTGACTTTCGCCATCCCATTCCCAGCCAGGATCCCTCCTGTCTTCTGAAAAGTGAGGGAGGGTCATTCCCTGGCTGTGCATGCTGGACCGAGAACCTGGAGTGTGGAGGCCCAAAAATGTGAGCCTATTTCCTCCTTAAGATCAGAGAGCTTAAACTTGTTCAAAGCTGTTGACAACAAGCATGGCTACACACCCTGACCTAGGGTGTGGTTACTTGGTGTTTTGTACTTTAAGATGGCCCATACAAGTAAATCCACTCCACCCTGACCAATGGTCAGGATATTCAAGTAAGTTTCTGCTCCTTCTTTTGAAATAGAAGGTTTGACCTAGGGAGGGGCTGCCTTCAGGATACTTGTTCTAGGGTGGTCACTGCCTGAACAACAGAATGCTAATGACTTGATGTCTCAAAATTCTGAAGCAAGTAACTGCTCCAGTTGTCCTTTCTATCATGCTAAAGAGGACTTTTGTCTTCTCCTCCCTGTTGTATAAAAGTGTATGGAAAATTAAACTTAGAAGGATTTCCGTATTCACTGGAACTCCCTCCCGGTACTATCCTATGCTTCTGTTGTATTATTTTCACTGGCGTCTTTGTTCTCTTATTTTTCTAATCCCCATGCCCCTACCCTGGTGAGTGGTATCTTTGCTGAAGCTGCTCTCCGACACTGGAGCACATCTGTGCCATGTCCAGGCTTTAATCCTGTCCTGCCCACACTTCTGCATGGCCTAACTAACCTATTCTTTCCCTTCCCCCTGCAGGTACCCGTGCCCCCAATACATACCTTCCTCAGGTTCTTGACACACTCAGCTTCCTTTGTGCAGTTACGGCTTCAGCAGATCATCTATGCTGGCATCATACAGCCAACTACTTTTCATGTTCTCAGATTATTTTGGACATGTTGAGTTTGTCATCTCTTCGCTTGGTTTCTGTCTTAGTCTTTAGCACCTTTTGTGTGGTTGTGGGCATAAGCTGGTCTATCTAGTTTTCTTGTTCAAATGAAAGCTTCTTCCAGAAGGACCGTAACCATGAGAGTGATGGAGTTGACCTGTTTGAAATAGAAGGTAGCTGGGAGGCATCTGCCCTGTTCCCCCTCCGCCCAGAGGAGGATTACTTGTGAATCTTTCCTTCAGTTTCTTTTTTTTCTTTTCTCTCTCTCTCTCTCTCTCTCTCTCTCTCTTTCTTTCTTTCTTTGGTTTTTTTTTTTTTTTTTTGGTTTTTCGAGACAGGGTTTCTCTGTGATTTTGGAGCCTGTCCTGGAACTAGCTCTTGTAGACCAGGCTGGTCTCGAACTCACAGAGATCCGCCTGCCTCTGCCTCCCAAGTGCTGGGATTAAAGGCGTGCGCCACCACCGCCCGGCTTTTCTTTGGTTTTTTGAGACAGGGTTTCACTGTGTAGCCCTGGCTGTCCTGGAACTCACACTGTAGATAAGGCTGGCCTTGAACTCACAGAGATCAGCCTGCCTCTACCTCCCAAGTGCTGGTATTAAAGGCCTGCGCCACCAACGCCAGGTTCCTTCAGCTTCTTACACATACTTCTGGGACATTCCTGCTTCTTGGTCTCTTCACTAGCTCTCCCATGCCTGTCTGCTGTCCATGAACAGAAAGAATTCCCAAGTCACAGATGCTTTACCTTCATCTCTCTAAAACAGTAGCCCTTAGCCAAGACCTTGCCTGCATGGCTGCGGTGTGGACCTTTGGAATGGACTTCCCTGCTTCACCCATCTGGGCTGCTGGAGAGATTCGGGAGCTTCAGACCCATGTGATAGAGAGGGAACTAGCCGCTGTGGCCATATGGCTTCCAGGTGGGTTATCCGAGACATCCCAGCCAGCCTGTGCTGCTGGCACAACTCCCGTATCTTATTATCCCGAGGAGTGCCTGTCTTCTTCTGAGAAGAAGAGACTTCTATTACCAGCAGCCTTTTCAATTATCTCAGCCTTTGGCAAGTGTGGGTCCCAGGAAGATGGGGGGAATCATAAAATTTAAAAAATGCAAACAAACAAGGTTAGCTATATTGATAAGTATTTTGTGCCCACACCCCATTATTTTATAGAATGAGCTTATATTTTAGCTTTTTTTTTTTTAACATTTATTTATGGGGAACCATAGTGGGCATGCGGAGGTCACAGAGCCACTGGCATGAATTGGTTCTCGCCTTCTACCATATGGTTCCTTTTGTCTCTTCTAACTATCTGGGCAGGTCTCCTTAATTTGACAAACCCTTTGTGTGCTATAATTTGTTATAGTGTATCACGTTCTATAAATCAAATTTTAAACAGTGAAGGGGGGGCACTTCAAAGACATAAATTTGATACCTTGGGTAAATTCTAAGAATTTGTCAAATTTGGCCTGAAAACATGAAACTAAAGTTGAGGGATCTCAGGAAACAGCTAAAGGATGCTATAAAAAGTGCGCAAGTAGACAGGCCTCTAAAGTTATCCAAAGAATCTCTGGGAATGGATGGGGGCCATTTGTGTAGGCTGTGCCTGGGACAAGGTGCCCCACTGAAGAGGGAAGATGTGCTCCCATCCTCAGGGTAGATTTGCTCCCCTCCTCAGGGAAGATTGTGCTCCCATCCTCAGGGTAGATTTGCTCCCCTCCTCAGGGAAGATTGTGCTCCCCTCCCCAGAGAAGATTGTGCTCCCCTCCTCAGGGTAGATTGTGCTCCCCTCCTCAGGGAAGATTGTGCTCCACTCCTCAGGGAAGATTGTGCTCCCCTCCTCAGGTAAGTACTCATGAGAATCCCACAGATGCTGGAAGGGCTGGGGCAGTTCAAAGGTCAGAGGCTCATTCAGCATGTGAACAGAGCGAAGAGTACAACTATGAATTTTAGAGAAGTGTATCACTAAGTAAATTGACCTTTTGTCTTTAAGGGCTGGACTTGGGCCTCCAGCATGGTGGAATCCAAGCCAGGTAGCACCTGGCACTTCCTGGTTAGCTATTTTTTTTGGGGGGGGGGTGGGTCTTGTAAAGGACAGAAAGCCAAGACCGGAGGAGCAGCACTCCGAGAATCTACTTTAGGGGTCAGAAGGTTCTAGGTAGTCAGAAGTAGTTGAGGATGTCAGTCCGTTCCATTGTTTGTAAAAGATGAAACATCTAACTTCGAAAATTACTGAAAGCCAGACCCATGCATGGAAACCAGGAGGAAAATACCACAAAAGCCCAGGGTCAGTTGCGTAGAGAACTCGGACTCCAGGGACAACATTCTCTTCAAGGTGTCTCCAAGGTGCAGGAAGAGGCTCAGCTTCTTTCCCCTGGCAGTCTGTGGGTGAAGAGGGCGCTCATACGTCCCTGGGGACAGAGACCAAACAGAGGGGAAGAGGAGGTGGGGCTCATTTTCCTTAGCATCAGAGGGAAGGAAAAGGGGAGACTAAGGGCTCCCAGATTGCACTCAAATAGAGATGAGGGGGCTGGAGGGAGTCAACACCAGATGGACTCAATTTTCTATATAAAAATCAGGTGAGGTCATCCCACGAGCGTGTGTGTGGGAGGGGTTGGGGCAAGAACGGAATGGAAACCAGGAGAGAACGGCTGTTTTTGAAGTTTTTAGCCTTAAATACTCTACACAAGGGTGGCCAGGATTTGTTTGTTTTCAACAGAAAGACCCATGAAGGGGAAAATTCAAGGTATTTGTTCATTGCCATGGATTTAAACATTTGGGATTTAATGTTGGTTTTTTTTTTTTTTTTTAATTGCTGCTACATGCAGTAAAACAATCGTTCAGAGTTAGGGGTGGTGTGGGATTCTTCTTTGCGTCCCGAGAAGCGCTCCGTGAACCTTCAGAAGTGCTCTGTAGACCTTCAGAGTTGCCCCTTGTGCGTCCCTGAAACCCAGGCAGAGAAGTCTATTCTCAGCGGGATCCAGAGCTCACCGTGGCTCCTTTAGTCTCGCCAGGCCCTCCCAGGGGAAGCCTGCATCCTGATTGCTAACAACCTCCAACAGTTTCCTCGCCTAAAACTAAACGAACTTTAATCTGTTCCTACTCAAAAAACACTTGGGTAAGATCTTGGGTTTTTCCTTTGAATTTTGCTTTCCAGGAGCCTGATCGGAGGGAACTCACAGGCTGGATGGGAGAGCAAGCGTTTCTGTTGCTCCTCCTCCATTATGTCAGCTCTCTTGGCCCCTCTGTTCCTCTGTATGGACAAGCAGAGGGAGTGTGGAAGCGAGGGTCAGATGTTAGGGAAAGGGTTGAGACAACATATTCTCACGACGCCATGAAAGCAATGAAAGAAGGGACACAGAACGGCACAAAATACTCCAGTCTCCAGATACGTATCTGATAATGCCGAAGGAATAGCTCTATATACATCTACTCAGCAGTGCCAGTGGCATCCATGCTGGACTCTGTAGACTTTGGCTGTTTAGCTTGTTGGTATTAAGCCATTGAAGGCTTCCGCGGGTTAATGCGCCATAAGGCTTAGCTCTGCTAGTCTAGCCTGAAGAACATAGTAGGTAATCAGCAGATGTGAGATATATATATATATATATATATATATATTCAATGAATGGACCCTGGCATATTTTATAGCAAAGGATTCTCAAGTTATCTGAGTTTTGAAAAGTGGGTTAATCATATTTCACTTGGTGAAGCTTATATTAGGTTTTTTTTTTTTATGGCTGACAAAATACCTGTCAAAAGGAAGGAAGGCTTGTTTGGGCCCATGGTTTAAGTGAGACACAATCCATCGTGGTGGGGAAGGCATGGTGGAAGAAGCTGATCACAATCCCTAGATAGTCAGGAAGCAGAGAGCTGGCGGGAAGTAATGCTGGATGACCAAAGCCCAATCCCTGCTCCCTCGTGAACAACTCCCTACAGTCAAGCTCTACCGCCTAGATGTGTTACAGCCTTCCAAAACAGCCTCGCCAGCTGGGGACCATATGTTCAAATACATGAGCCTATGGGGGGCATTTCACATTCAAAGTATGACATTCCGTCCCTGGGCCCCATGGGCTCATGGCCATCTTGTCATGCAAAATTCATCTCTTTCAAACGTCTCTGCAGCCTTCTGAGACTAGAGGTAATCTAGTAATGGCACAGGGTAAACATTTCCATTCCAAAGGAAAGAATGGGCAAGGAAGAAGCAGCGAGCCACAGCGAGACCAGCACCCACCAAACCCTCCAGTTCCATGCCTGGCATCTGGAGCTATCATGGAATCATCTGGGCTCCAAAAGTCTTGGCTATTCCAGGCCCCCCAGCTCTGTTACCTATAACACACTAAGTCTTTCTCTTGGGCCATCTCCACTTCATGCCTGTAGCTTTCTTTATTGGATTTCCCAGAGCCTTGGTGTCACCAACACCCTGGAGGGTCTCCACCTTCCCAGCTTCAAGCAACACATTGCCTGGGTACAGTGACTCTCTGGAACTTTGGTGCAAATCTCTATGAACCCCTTGCTCCTGCGTCTTTCAAGTGTCAAACAAACAAACAAAAAACCTGTACCGTGTGAACAATGTTGCCAAGCTCCGTTGCTGGCCCAGATAGAGCTGGCCCTGGAATGCAGATGTGGTGGCCTCTGTATTTTATCAACTGGGTCTGAGAAGACCCTTTCCTAGGCAGAGGACTCCTTCCAAGTCATTCTCGGCTCAACTCTCTCCTTCCAAATGAACCTGCATTTTTCGTAAGTGGGCTCCTAACTAGGCTTTTCCCCTAGGGAACTGGAAGCCAGTTCCCCCACCCCCAAGTGCAGAGCACCAGGTTCTTCTTTGGTAGGGCTAATTTCTTTAACAACCCCAGCTGCTTCATAGCGCCCACTCTGCCCACAACATTAAACATGCTAAACATGCTTATATTCTTCTCTACTCCAAACAGCTCATTTTCATGCTTTTATGCTTCAATCTCTCTCTCTCTCTCTCTCCTCTCTCTCTCTCTCTCTCTCTCTCTCTCTCTCTCTCTCTCTCTCTCTCTCTCTCTCTCTCTCTCTCTCTCTCCATATCCCTTCCTCCCTCTCTGTAGTCCTGGATAAAGAAGAGAGTGGTAACCACGCCAAAGCTTGAATTGTTATGTCTTTAAATTTCCTCCACCAAATTAGTTCACTGCTTTAACAAATGATTTTTATTGGCTTGTGGTGTGTGTGTGTGTATGAATACACGCCATGTGTACGCATGTCCATGGAAGTCAGAAGAGGACATTGCATTCCATGGAACTGGGGTCTCAAGGCATTTGTGAGACGCCAGACATGGTGCTGGGATCTGAGCTGGAAAGGCAGCGAGGGCTCTTACCTGCTGAGCCATCTCTTCAGCTTCAAGTCCATTGCTTATTTTAATTAACTTTACTGAAGTCCGCAGAATGTCGCAGAAGTCATCCAGATTCTTTGCCATGACGAAAGCCCAAATGGCCTCTGATCCAGTCCCCAGGAGAGCTCTTGTTCCCATCTTTACAGCCCAGGCCTCTACTGCCTGCATTTCTCTCAGCATCCTTGTTGCTTGAGGTTCCAGTCAGTATGGTCCCTCAGTCTCTGCTTACAGCCTGCGAGGGCTTTTCTAGCGCAGAGTTTGGAACTCTTTCATACTCCTCCCACAAACAAACAAGTTCCGAGGGGCTCCACGGCCAAGCTGATCAAAGTGACAGCCCAACTCCTTAGTACCAACTTTCTGTAGTAGTTCCTTTGCTTGTTTTGGGGACTGGCAGAAGCACGTAGGAAGGTTTTCTGTGGCTCACAGTTTAGGAAGGGGTACAATTCATTCTGCTGAGGAAGGCGCGGCCCTGGGAGCTTTATGTAGTGGGTCACACTTCTAACACAATCAGGTTGAAGAGACCGTGTCCTTTGCTTTACAGAGGCTTTTCAGTTCCAGAAGGTCCCATTTATTAATTCTCTCAGTGTCTGTGCTGCTGGGGTTCTATTTAGGAAGTGGTTCCCTGTGCCAATGCGTTCAAGTGTACGTCCCACTTTCTCTTCTTTAAAGTTCAGTGTGGCTTGGCTTTATGTTGAGGTCTTTGATCCTTTTGGACTTGAGTTTTGTGCATGGTGATAGATATGGGTCTATTTTTATTTTTCTACATGTTGATACCCAGTTATGCCAGCACCACTTGTTAAATACGCTTTCTTTTTTCCATTTTATATTTTTTGCTTCTTTATCAAAGATCAGGTGTTCGAAGATGTGTGGATTGATATCCGGGTCTTCTATTCAGTTCCATTGGTCCTCCTGTCTGTTCTTATGCCAGTACCAGGCTGTTTTCAGTACTGTAGCTCTGTAGTAGAGTTTGAAGTCTGGGATTGTGACGCCTCCAGAAGACTGGAATGGAAGTGAGCCCAGCTATAAATATCTCTCAGGTGACCCAGCCTTACACAGCAGTGCCCACCAGCTAGGGAACTGAGGTAGTTTGGATGTGAGAATCTCATAGGGACTGGCACAGTTAGCTTTGTTGGAGTCTCAGCTACTACCCCAGCCCATGTCTGCCTTCATGCAGCATGCTGTCCGTCATGATGATAATGGACTGATCTCTGAAACTCTAAGCCAGACACCCCAATTAAATGTTTTTACTTCTAAGAGTTGCCATGGTCACGGTGTCTCTTCACAGCAATAGAAACTCTACGATAAGTCAAGCATTCAGACACACGAGTTTACTGAGATGTTTCACATTCAAACCCCACACACGCCATATCTCTGAGTTTATTCCTGACTTGGTCACATGTATCTTAAAGAATGGCCACAGCAAGCATAGTGAGTCTGGCAAACACTGTGCACTCTGAATAAACTCTGGAATTCAGGGGGCCAATGTGGCCAAGGCTGTGGAAGGTGACCGTAAACCATCAGTTCAGTATGGGTAGAGGTCTGTCTCCGTTTTCTTTCCCGTTTTTGTTCATGGAGGTCAGAAGAGGGAATAAACTCCTCTGGAAAAAAAAATAACTTAAAGGAGAAAAGGCTGATTTAGCTCACAGCTCATGAGGAGAGTCAAGGCAGCCGTCACATCCCATCAACAGCCAGGACACAGCCTTGAATAAATGTTCAGTCCCCTTTCTCCATTTTACACAGTCCTTGCCCAGGTGACAGCCCCCTCGCACATTAAGATGGATCTTCACACATCAGTTAATGCGATAATACCCCGTGGGTAAGTGGCGAGACCTCCTACCCTTCCAGCTTATTCTACAGTCTGTCAAGCCGATAACCTTACCCTTAAATTCATGTTCAGAATCCTATGCCCACTTGAGTCAAGACGATAACAAACAGTATTAGCCTCTAAAGTTTACCAGCAGAGATCCTGGAACACAGAGAGTCTTCCCCCATGACCAAGGGACAGATGTACCCAGAGTTTAGCTCTGTTACCAGAACACAGGAGGACATGCGTGTTTACCAGCCGTCCAGTGAGCATGCGCTGATCTAGCTGCAGCTGAACCTCTGGGAGACTGTGGAGGAATTGCATTTTACCCCAGGAAGAGTAGACAGCGACCAGCGCCTGCGGCATGGCCTGGGAGCTTGTTGGAGACTGCAGAACCTCAGGCGTGGACCTAAAGCGGACCTAGGGGATCAGAACCAGAACCTGCAACCTCACCAGGCCCCAGGCAAGTCATCCACATGGCAAAGCTGGCGAAGCAAGCACCGCCTTAGACCTCTGCGGATTCCCCCATTCAACAGTGAGCGGCAGGGTGTGCCGGTTCCCTTTAAGGTCCCCTACTGCCCCCTATGGATCGAGTCCTACAGCAATGGACAAACTACACATCTATCTAGGGAATGATATCCTATACATTTTCTCTTTTCCTTGTGACTAGAAGCACATGCAGTTGAAGGGTTTTACACCTCAGATGCCAATCCTTTTTGCTTCATCTGTAAACACGGCCACATCCTGTAATTAAAGGAACCGCAGCGTTTTTATTTCTCCCGATATACCAGCTGGAGGATTTATCTGTCTATGGTTCAGAGAAACGAGTAGAGAAAGTATTCTTTTCAGCGTCAGGTATATGTTTTTTTTTTTTTTTTTGTCTCAAAATGGAAATCCATGCCATCCTTTTTGACTAATTTGGGAATGATTCAGAAATACAGTTCTGGAAGGATGGCCTTTAAACTCTGAGAACTGCTGTATTGAATGTGTCCAGCTAGCCTGTTTTATGTATGGAATCTGGCAGTTCCAGTTTGAGGCTGTAGTAGAGAGAGGAGGAAGACGAAGGCCCAACCTAGCCTTGCTGGGCCTGAGGACAGAACCTACTCAGCCAAGGACATCCCGGACTGGGGACGAGAAGCACAATTGAGCTGGGAATAGTAAGGATAACTAATGGGCGAGTCTCATGCATTTGACAGTTCTGTCCTGAGTCCTGCACAGCTGTGGGCTCTTTTTATCAACCCAGTAGCTCCCATAAGGAGCCAGGGTTTCCATGTGATCAGGCGCATACTCAGGCGGGAGTTTGCTAGCTCCATTAACACTTGACGTGAGCTCCTTGCCGGGGGTGTCTGTGGGAACTCCGCACTCAGCTGACCATCAGGGCACGATTAGACCAACCTCTGGCTGCAAAGCCAATTCCCATCATCCCATGGGGGTCAGTATTTGTGGGGCCTCTGTTCTCTTTACTGTCAATATACAACATGATGGTAGCACCTCACGCTGCTGGGCCTGCTATTCCATCCGATTTTACCATTTCTCCTTAAGCAGCACCCCTGACTTCCTAATAAATCTTATCCATCACTTCCAGTCCCCCTGCCCCGTTGTTTATTAATTCATTGAAGGAACACCTATGATTACTGAGCAGCTTAGGGACTTCGGTACCCTCTAGTATCACAAATACTGCCACCTGAGCAGTTGGTGGCAAACACCTTTAATACCAGCATTCAGGAGGCAGAGGCAGGTGGATCTCTGAGTTTGAGGTCAGTTTGGTCTACAGAGCAAGTTCCAGGACAGCCAGGGCTCTGCAGAGAAACCCTGTCTTGGAATGAAAACAAACCAACAGAAAAGGAATGTTGTGGTAAATAAAGCACAGTGTCCCCTTGACCTTCTAGAGAGGAACTTTCCAGCAGAAGCAACTTAAAAGACCTGTAAAGGGGTGATGGGTGTGCACTGAGGGGAGATGGTGTAATACAGGTAAAAGGAAGGTAGGGGAAAAATACTGAGCTCAGAAAGGCTTAAGCAGGGAGGGGTGGAAGATGGGAGTGAGACGGCAGGGGATGAGAGAACCAAACACGGGTGTAGGAAAAGCTGTGGATGTCTGCTGCCTTTCAACCCGCTTAGAATTGAAGAGGATCATAGGGTACATGCGACATGAAAGTGGGGGACGCTGGGAAGTGGGTGGGGAGGTGGGGCAAAGGAAGAGATGAGGGCAGGTTAACAAAACCTGAAGGATTAGTAAGTCTTGTGCAAGCTTACTAGTTTGTAAGTTAAGTAAGAAACAAAAAGCTTCAAAAAGGAGTTTGCACAGAGTCGTGGGTGCACAGCGCTATTCTTAGAAGACACGGGCTATTAGAGGAGCAGCTCAGTGCCGTACATAGGATACGCCTCTGAGTTATCAGTCAAGGAGGTCCCAGAAGCTCCCAGAACACTGCAGGGTATTTCCATGTCTCTTGGGTGGCCGCCATAACTAGATGGTAAGACTACACATTTTAGCTGTAGGACACAGAGAAAGTCAATTCCTCCCCGCTGGCTAGCTTCGTAGTGCTGAGAGGTGCTGGGGAATAAAGAATATCAATGGTGTTATCCAGCATTGGACCCTGCATGCTACAATACTAACCCGACAGGTATATGTCCTCTGATGCTGTCGTGGCTATATGATTGATAGGACGTTAACCAATCATCTTCTCCCTGGACTTGAGGCCAGTTACATAGGAGAGAACTAGGGAATTCATGTCTGGTACTGTAAGCTGGATTAAAGTCCCTGGCTAGGGAGGTCATAGACTTCAGGGGGAAAAATCTGCACCGCACTAAACTTGGGATGTCAGGATTTCAAGGTCATCCTCTGCTAGATAGCTTGTACAAAGGCAAACCGGGGCCACATAGGGCCCTATCTCAAACCTGTGAACCACAAACAGCTTGAAACTACCCAGTACCCAAACGATCGGGGTTCCCACTTGCGGCTGTCACTTCCCAGGACGACCACCAGATGGCAGCAGCAGGTTATGAACGCCGTCAGTAAGGCCCCTACCTCAAACTGTACGCATTTATTTGTTCCATAGTAATATGGAAATATAAAATATCCCCTTCAACGGACAGAGGGCAGTTACAGTAGGTCACAGACTTGGAACTGAATACAGTGTTCAGGGGACGGAAGTCCTGTGTTATATACAGATGGCTACCCTGGTCCTTTTATTTGCTTTACTGTTGCGATGAATTAAAATCCTTCAGGTGTTTTCTCTACCTTTTAAAATGAGAACGCTTTCTGGCCTTCCACTGGCTGATCAATTGGTTTCCCCCTCAGCTTCATGTAAAACAATAAGCAAAGAAAAAGTTATGCGTTTGTTCCTAGTCGTGATCTTGCAATTTCAAGGCGAGCTGCCGTGCTCAGCATCTGGGATTCATCATGTCGGTTCTGTTACCTCACTGATAGGCGCACGTCTTTCCCAGCTGTGTACAGAGGGACACGTGGTGAATGAAGGTTCAAGGAATGTGAAGTCTCCGTGCCCTCGGAGCTGGCTTGCGGTTAGACATGGGAAGACATTCGGCCCAGGAGAAAGCTTCTCCGTCTGATTTAGCTAAACATTTGGCAGGTGGTGGATCAAAGACCTGGGATGTCTCCTGAGAAGCAAGATGGGGTTGGGTGGGGGAAGCTTTTTGTAAGAAAAGGAGACAAAGGTAGGATTTGAGAGGTCATGGTTAAACTAGCTTTGTAGGGCTGATTTAAGATGTCAGAATTGGAACTCAATTTTCCATTGTGTTTTCCATTGTGGCCAAGAGCAGAAATTCTGAACATCTGTCAGGCCAGAGGTTGACCAATCTTTTAGTGTCTTGAATTTAGTTCAAGGAAAAATTATTTTTCTTTTCCTTTCCTTTTTCCTTCCTTCCTTCCTTCCTTCCTTCCTTCCTTCCTTCCTTCCTTCCTTCCTTCCTTTCTTCCTTCCTTCCTTCCTTTATTTTTCTTTGAGGTAGGTTCTTTCTGTGTAGTTGTGGCTATCCTGGAATTCAGTTCACTTTGTAGATCAGGCTGACCTCAGACTCACTGAACATTTCCTGCCTCTGCCTCCAGAGTGCTTAGAGCCATGTTTCTTTCTTCCCCACCCACTTATTACCCGCTTTCCTTCTCTAAATCACCATGTAATATGAGACCTATCAAAATGGCACAACACATATATGGGACATGAATTAAACTTAGAATTGTTCAAATACTTTGATGTCCTAATTTACATTTCAGACTCCAGCCTAAGAAATTCTACCTGGTACAGAACAAATATATTTTAAAAATGCTTAAAAGACAGTATTACTTGAATGGTGAACTTTTGGGGGATGGACTCTTTAGCCATGTATTAATAGAGAATGATTGTCATTTATTATATGCATATAATTGTTTTATGTTGTTGTGAAAATAATGTAGGGGGGCATCACCCAGATATAGAAAATGGAGAAGAAAAAATGCTACCTTTTGGTGGCGATAGTTATGTTTGAATTTTTCTCAGTAGAGACTATAAAAGGAAATTATTACAAAGTCTAGGGTGGTTGTTTAAATCTAATTCCAAAGGTATTTTCCATTTTTGATGGGAATTTAAACTTTCTTTTAAACTAGCTTATATATGTGTGTGTGTACGCGTGCACGTGTGTGTGTGTGTGTGTACACAACACGTGTGTGGAGGACAGAGGACAACTCTGGGAGTCACTTTTCTCCTTCCTCCATATGGAATCCTGGAATAGAACTCAGGACCTCATCGTTGGCCACTTACCCACTACACATCTACTGGGCCAGCCCATCTAAATTTAAGACGTTTAGACTGGAAAATGTATACTTATTGAAGCATCTATTTAGATTTAAAACAACTTAACAATTTTTTTATCTCAAAATTTCTTTTAAAGTTCTTCTTTGTCTCTCAGTCTTAAAACTAATTCCCTGAACTCCAGTCTCTATCTTGTTAGTTTGCTGTTTCAGACCCAAGAAGCTGATGATTCTGGCCTCCTTCAAGGCTGGGGAGGGGGGGGGAGGGGGAGGTCTTCTGGGATCTTTCCAGTCTGGGGACCAAAACTCGAGATTTATTACGGAAGGAGGAGTCCAGAGAAGTGGCTGCCTTGGCCAGGATGGTGAAGGACAGCCAGCAATCGAAGAGGCAGAGGGGCTTATATAGGACTTCTTAGGGGTGGAGTTTTCCTAGAGAGAGGATTTTCTGCTCAGGGATTGGTTAGTTTTCCTGCTCAGGGATTGGTTAGTTTAGTTGGTCAGGGGCAGAGTTGGCTCTGGTTCCAGGGCCAAATTGTGTTTCTTTCATTTGCCTTTTAAAAAGCTTTTTGCTTCTAGTTTTGGGGGCAGGGCAAATTTCTTTCACTGGTTCTGATTTCAGAGCCAAGGTGTGTTTCTTTGGTTCTGGGATCAGGGCTAAAGTGTCTCTTCCACTGGCTCTCGTTTTTTAGAGCCAGGGTGGGTTTCTTTGGCTAGCCCTTTTACCCTACAACATGGCTACAAAACAGTGGTTAGGTGAAACCCAGAAATCTGGGACCTCAGAATTGTAAGAGAGACAGACAACTGTAACGGTGGGAAGCCCATCGGTGGAGCTGGGGGTGAAAGACAGAACCTTGGAAAGGCAGAATTCAGTACCTTAAAACTGCAGCAGAAGACATACCTGTCATCTGGGTGCTGGGTAGGGGTCTCCTGCTCCCGTCTGCTTGGTCATGGGTGCTGGGATAGGCGGCTATCTTAAGAGAGGTCCTACAGTCTGATCTGAGGTTGGGGATATGGCTTAGCTAACCCAGTGCAGGCTGCATGGGGACCTTGAATTTGATTCTTAGCTCCCCCACCCCCCTTTTTTTTTTTTTTTAAAGTTGTTTTGGTGGCACACCTGTAATCTGAATACTGGGTGGGGTGGGGTAGAGACTAAAGAATCCTGGAGCTTAGATTATCAGAGCCAGCCTCATCTGAGAGCCAGTGGGTTCTGGAAAGCGAGAGACACTTTCTCAATATGAGGATGGCACTAGAAGAGAAACATCTGGGGTTGACCTCTGGCCTTTGTACCTGCACACTGGAATGCAACGCATGCACGCATGCACGCGCACACACACACACACACACACACACAGAGAGAGAGAGAGAGAGAGAGAGAGAGAGAGAGAGAGCTGCAATCTGATCTTGCTGGTGGTGTGGAGATCATCAACAATGCCTGCAGATTAGAAAAACAGTCTCCCATCTTCACCAGCTTAGTAGCTAGGCGCCCTAAAACAGTGGGACAATGGACTTGATCTTAGATTCAACCCAAATCCCTGGATGCAAGGCTACATGGTGGGAATACAGTGTGTGTTTTAGAGAGAAGCAGATAATCTTTCAAATCTGAGCTCTGACCCTTGGGAGCAGGGTGGGCAGCTGTGTGGATTCTTGCAGGAGCTGGGGTAGAGATGAGTATGGTGGGGCCAAGGAATCACCCACCCCCACCCCCTCCAAACCACCCTCATCATTCTCAGCACAGCTGCTTAGGTTTGGCTACTTTATCCCTGTTCAGAGGCTCGGAGACAATTAGAGGACACAGTACCATTGTTTCAGCTACTATGCCCAAGGCCACACTGACAAGAGTTCCTCAGGAAACCACCTCCAGGGTGGCCCGGAGAGGAGGCCATGGGCAGCTGATGCTGCCTCCAGGATCATCTTGAGCTTGCTGGTGGGAATCCACTCCTGCGGGGCATATCCACCTGTGCGGTGGCTTCACAGCGGAAGGAAGGGTGTTCGGGCCTGCAGTGGCTTCAGAACGGAAGGAAGGGTGTTTGGGCCCACGGTTTGAATGTACAGTCTATCGTGGCAGGAAGGCACAGTGGCAGAAGCATGAAGTGGCCATCACATTGCAACTGGAGTCAGGAAACTGGGAGCAAAGGATGCTGGGACGCAGCTCACTTTCCTCTATTCATTCAGTCCAGGACACCAGCTCATGGGAGGATGCTGACCACGTTTACGATGGATCTTCACACCTCCACCCAACCTAGCCACTCCTTTACAGACTTGTCCCAAAATTTGTTTCTAGGTGATTCTGGATCCCTTCAAGTTAATAAATGGTATTTACTATCAAATCTATTATATATATATAATATTATATATAACATATATAAACACCCATATATTGAATGAATAAACATCCATTTGATCCATTATATATATGTGAGTGCATGTATGTATGAATGCGTGTGTGTATATATATGACCCAATGGTATATATAAACATCCACTAACTCATTAACTGAGAAGAGAGAAGACATATGCACACTGCATCCCAAACATGAAGAGCCCCAGAACCTGGAGCCAGAGGCATGGGTAAGATGGGTATCTGTCTTTTTAACTGGGGCCTTTTTCTCCCCTCTAATAGTTTAGCTTTGGGTATGAAATACTGTATTTTTTGCACTATCTCATATTCTTTTTCCTTTCACTTCTAGCTTGTTTCTATCTTGCTGTCCCCCACTTTAAAATTACCTTATTAATACTACTTTCACATTTATTAACTTTTAGAATTCTTATTTTAATCTATGTCATTTTTGCCTTTTCAGTTTTACAAGGGTCTAGCGGATGTCTGTAGTTGTTTAAACTTACCTGTGTTGTTTTGGTGCTGATGGAGTCACTATGGTTTGTTTTCGTTGCTGAGTCTTACTGGGTCTTGAGCTCTCAAGAAAAGACTGCTAAGACAACTCTCATCAAAAGCAGAAGAGGAGCTGGTGAGACGGCTCAATGGTTAAGAGCATTGGCTGCTCTTCCAGAGGACCTGGGTTCAATTCCCGGGACTCACAGGACGGTCATAATCATCTGTGACCGCAGTCTGATGGGACTTGATTCCCTCTTCTGGCCTCCGTGGGTGCTGAAAGAACATGGTGCACAGATATGCGTGCAGGCAAAACACATACACGTAAATAAAAATAAAGGAAAAAATTAAAAATGAAATAGGAGAGCTATTCATATACCTCAAAAGCCATATAAACTACAACACAGAAATAGAATATGGAAAATCAAGGTAACATGCAAGAATATTTACAGTTGTAAAATGAAATACTGAATTTTTAACTAAACAGGGCTGGGAGAATGGCCCAGTCAGCGAAGTGTCTGCCACAAATATCATAAGGACCTGAGTCAGATCCTCAACACCCGTTCTAGAAAAAAGGTCAGGCATGGTCTCCCTAGTGCTGGGAGTGGATGTGGAGACAGACGGATTTCCAGAGCTTGCTGGTCAGCTAGTCTAGCCATTTGGTGAACTCTAGGTTCAGTGAAAGTCCCTGTCTTAAAAAGATGGGGATTAACAGAAGCCAACCAACACCGCCCTCTAGCCTCATATGCACATAGTCACACACATCCTGGTGCACACACACACACACACACACACACACACACACACACGAGATGATGCATTTCATTTTGTGGAAGAAGAAAGCTGCTAAGTTAGCAAAGCCCTGTGGCACAGGCATGAAGACCTCGGTCTGGACCTCAGGCCCTTATGTCTGTGTGCCGTAATCGCAGCATTGGGGAGGAGCAGTGTGGCACAGACATGAAGACCTCGGTCTGGACCTCAGGCCCTTATGAGTTTGTGCCTGTAATCTCAGCATTGGCGAGGAGCAGTGTGGTGCAGACACAGGAGGATGGCTGAGGCTTTGGGGCTAGTTCCTACAGCCAATCAGTGAGCTCAGCTTCAGTGGGACATCTTGTCTCAAAAAGTAAGGTAGACAGACTGGAGAGATGGTTCAGAGGTTAAGAACACTTGTTGCTCTTACAGAAAACCTTGGTTTGATTCCCAGCACCTACATGGTAGCCCACAACCATCCTGTAACTACAGTCCCTGGGGGATCCAAAATGCTTTTCTGACCTTCATGGGTACCAGGAATACACATGGTGCATATAAATACATGCAGGCAAACACATTCAAATACATACAATAATAAGATATATAAAAGTAATATAGATATCAATAGATACCTGAATTTGGCTTGTGGCTTCCATGGGCACATACATGAATATGTAATATGCACACACACACCCTCTACACATATGTACATATGCACACATATCATCTACACACATGTACATATGCACACATACCCTCTATATGCATGTATATGCACACATACCCTCTAAACACACATGCACAAAAATTGTAAGTTGAATTAAGCAGCACATTAAAAATACTCTATGATCAAATTGGGTTTAGTCTAAGGATGTAAAGCTGATTTCACCTACCCAAATAGATAATATACATCATATAAACATAACCAAGTACAAAATCATGTTATGTCAATAGATACATAATAGGCCTTTGAAAAATGTCAACATGCCTTCATAATAAAAACTAGAAAGAACTAGGAATAGAAGGAACATCCGTTAATATGATAAGAGCTCTCTATGAAGACCTATAGTCAATGTTACATTAAATGGGGAAAAATGAAGAGTTCAGAAATATGACAACAGCGTCTTCTATTTACTCTTGTTCAGTCTAACACCTGACTTCTTAGACAGAGCAAAGCAGGAAGGCAAGGAAGACATCAAAATATTCTTGTTTACAGATGGCATAATCCTCACCTACAAGACCCCAGAGACCCCACAGGTGCTTAGTCTTAGCAAAAACTTCCAGCAAAGTCACAGAATAGAGACCAACAACAGCAAAGCATTAGCTTCTCTCTACACCATTAAGGAACTCAGCGAAACTTGGAACAATTCCATCTCCATAGCTCCCAACATAGTAGGAATAAAAACGGAGATGGTGAAGGACCTCTATCACGACAATTAAAAACACCAAATACATTGAAGGACAATTACGCGATTGGAAAAACCTCCCTTGTTTGTGGATCAGCAGAAGAGTTAAATGGCCATGTGTAACTTCAAGGCTATTTCCAGCAAAATTTCAATGACATTCTTTCCAGAACTAGAAAATAAAAAACCCTGAAATTCGTATGGAAGCACAGAAGACCCCAAATAGCAAAAGTGATCTTGAGTGAGAAACAACGCTAAAGGCATCCTGGTATCTGGTCCTGCTCCTGTGAGGTTCACCATCTCCTGGTTTCAAGTTACAATACAGAGTCATGGGAATCAAAGTCAGCGGTGGTGGGTAGTGGTGGTGCACGCCTTTAATCCTAGCACTCGGGAGGCAGAGGCAGGCAGATGGATCTCTGTGAATTCGAGGCCAGCCTGGTCTACAAAGTAAGTTCCAGGACAGCCAGGGCTGTCACCCAGAGAAACCCTGTTTCAAAAACCCCCAAAACAAAAGCAGGATTATAGTAATCAAAAAACAACACAGCATTGAACAGACAGAGATCAATAGAATAGAGGAGATGACAAAAATAAACCCACAGAGATTCACCCACTTAATTCTCCAAAAAGGTAAGTATGTACACATATACATACATACACACACTCATAATGCACTGGAGAAAATATAGTATCTTTAAAAAATGATGCTGTATAAGCTGGGTGTCTGTATACTGACAACTGAAATTAGATATTAACTTGTACCCTGTTATGGTTTGACTATGAGCTGATCCGGACAGTGTTGAACTTAAGGTGCCCAAGCAGGTAGCTCAATTGTGTGAGGCAGCAGAAGCCTTAGGAGACAGGTCTAGCTGGAGGACGTGGGTGAGCAGGGGAGTGCTTTTGAGGGTTGACAGGCCTCTCCCTCACTCATTGCTTCCTGTCTACCATGAAGATGAACAGCATCTTCCTCCATGTGCGCCACCACCATTGTGATCATACTTTTATGTTGGTTTAATTTAGCGGTCCATACAATGAAATGTCTCTCATTATGTAGCTCTTCGACAGTCAAAAATTTCAAAGAAAACACAATAATATTCATCATCCAGACTCTCTGTGTATATTCCATCTTTACGTGGCTTATTTTTTTAACTCTATTACTTTTTCTACAAGTTTAATATTTATTTTATTATCTTTACTCTTTTAACCTATGACTGTCTGTACTCTTTTATATTACATTTACTGACTCTTTACTCTTTTTCTTCTCTTTCCCATGCCTATGTACATTTTTAAAATACACTGTGACTTGTTTAGAGTTCTTTTATGTCTGAATCTGTCTTTATTGTGTATCTGTAATCATTTTCGATCAGGACCCCTTCTTAAAATGCTAAGCGTACTAAGACTAAGGCTGCTTTGCCTTTTGGCTCTGCCCAGTCCAACATGGCAGGGTGGAGGTCTGTTTAGCATGAGCTATGTTCACAGCCCCATTTTCAGGCACACAGCAGGTCTATGTTGCCATTAAGCAAATTGTAGCACTCTACTCACAAACCTAATTTAAATACTTGACCTCCTGAAAGAACCTGAGTTTATGCTGGCAACACAGACCAGGAAACTGCAATTTTGAAAACATGCAGTTTTTTTTTTTCTTTTGCTACTACTGTTGAATTAGGAAGACCTCTCTTAAAGGAGTTGCAGCATACCACCAGCAAGCAGAGCCCATCTGTAAAAAAAGCAAATAAACTTGTTTTTTAGTGTCTAGAATTCCTTTTCAAGTGCTCTCAGGTTTTGAGATTTATTTAACTCACGTTGGAGCACCAATTTGTTGTAGGAGGCTGCTTGTTTGTTTTCTGGCTGCCCAGACTCCCCAAATAACCACACAGAAACTGTATTAATTAAATCACTCCTTGGCCTCTTAGCTCTAGCTATTCTATCATTGTCTAACTCTTGAATCTTAATTTAACCTATTTCTATTAATCTGTATATTGCCATGTGGCTGTGGCTTACTGACAAGGTTCTGGCTGTTGGCTTGCCTCTTTCTCCTCTGGCGGCTCCATGGCATCTCCCTGACTCCACCTTCTTTCTCCCAGCATCTGTTTAGTTTTCCCTGCCTAGCTCTGTCCTGCCCTGCTATAGGTCCAAAGCAGTTTCTTTATTAACCAATGGTAATCACAGCATACAGAGGGGAATCCCACATCACTATGTAGCTCTAGCTGTTCTGAAACTCACTATGTAGATAGGACTAGCCTTGAACTCACAGAGATCTGCCTGCATTGCCCCCCCCCCCCGGAGAATTGAGATTAAAGGTGTACACCACTGCTACAAAGAAGAAACAAAAAGAATGACCAAAAATTGTGCTTATAAAACATGCAGAAAATGTGTGTTGTTTATGAGAACAAGGCATAAAATCCAAGCCATTGCTAGTATTATATGTGCTGTTAATAAAATAAGAAATAAAATGAACAAACCATGCAAATCCTTTTAGTGAAGAAAACTATATATGAAAGATCCAAATCTTCAAAAACTACGAGAAACAATCCACAAGTCTGCACTTGAATAAACCCAGGAGATGGATTTACTAAACTTGACCAAGAAGGAAACTTGCATGTACTTATTGCATTGGTGGATTCCCATTGTCAACATGATGGGAATTGGAATACCCTAGGAGACACACTTCTGCATGTGCCCCTGAGAGTTTTCAGAGAGCTTTCATGGAGAAGGGAAAGACCCCTCCCCCAATTAGGCTGCTACACTCTCATGCCTGGGGTTGAGCACCCATCTCTCTGCTTCCCCACTGAAGACGCAGTGTGACCAACTGCCTCGTGCTCTCATGGCTCCCACTACCGTCCACACCCCCACCCCATGGAATGTTCCCTTCAAACTGTGACTTCCCCCTCAAAACAGAACAAAATAAAACAACCCCCTTGCAAACCTAATAAAACCGTCAGCTATGGAAAAATGCTAATCACCAGTGTTGAAACGGACCTGACTCCACAGAGGGTACAGGTTGAGCCTGTGCTATTTAAACTCCTTTTGGGTACCGAAGGGGTCAGCAGTAGAGGATCTATCTACTCAGCCATAGACTAGTTCAGGACAAGGGAGGGTCATCTTTCCCAGAACCTTGGGCTGGGACAGCAATGGGGACCTGTCATCTTGTTGGGCTATTATGATCCAGTGGACACCACCATCACATTTTCTACCATTGTCTGGTGTCAGCTAGTCCTTGGCCAGCTAGGTGCAGAGTCACACTCCTTAACCTCGTCCCAAGATGCCCATTAAGAAGATGTCCACATTTCCCACATCAAAGGAAGAACGCTATGGACTCTATACTTCTCCAGCCATTCCGGGCAAACCTAGGCACAGAGAGCTTTAGGTACTCACCCTGCCACAGTAGCAGGAAGCTATGAGGACTCAGGTGGCGGGGTAGGGGTGGGGGGGCTGGAAGCCAGGAGCTAAGAGTCCCGGAGAAATGCAAGAGTCAAATAGAAGCCGGGTGGGCACAGGTGTGAACCACAAGTGTTCAGGACAAGCAGGGAATGCTGGTAACCCTAGGCCAGATTTGGGGAGGGTCCATGGAGTAACATTTCTTTTAGGTAGAGAGTGAAAGTTGGGCAGTTTCAGTGTGAAACTCTGCTAGAGTGGATTACAGGCATTAGGGGCCACGGGGTCTTTGAAAGGCCAGGTGCAAGGAAAGTAGTAGACTCACTGGTGGCGGCATATGCATTGATGTAAAGCTCCGTTTCCGTGACTGGGCACCCGCTGTACAACAATGACCTCAAGACCCTGTGAAAAGGTCTTGTGTAGCAGACACACCTGGAGACCAATATGGCATCTTGCAGTAGTGTAGCTGACAAGGGGCTCGGTCATCTGTGAGACTAGTGTGAGTTTATTAGTAAACCTTACCACGTAACTCCCTCCCAGGGGCCCCAAATTGCTAGAGCACACCCCCTAGCTTCCCACAACCGGCTCCCGCCCAACTAAGCACAGAGCCCGGTTTCTGTAGTGTTTCTCTTCCTGAGATGCACACCTCAGCGTTCCTTCCTCATCTCACTCAGCAATCCAAAATTCGCGGGGCAGGGTGTGTGTGTGTGTTTGTGTGTAGGGGAGATGATGTTGCTGCCAGTGAGTGAAAGCGGGTTTCACACTAAGTCCCAGAAAAGTAGAGAGAAGACCTCGGATCCAGAACAGTCTCAGAGCCAGCTGCATCCCATGCTGATCTAAAGAAGTCCGGAGAGGCTCTCCGCATCCCGGGGACATCCATCCACTAGCCTCTTTCCTGGCTCAAGTGCTCCCGGTCGCCACGCAACAATGAGGCGTGGGCGGTCCCAGCGGCTTCATTTGCATGCCGCCGAGGCTCGGCCAATGGGCTGCGTCCAAACCTCGAAACGCGGTGTTGCTATCTGCGCGCGCGCGCGTGTGCCAGTGTGACAGCGCCGTGGCGGTGGCCGTGGCCGTGGGGCGCGCGGGGACCGCCCGGGGTGCCCGCTCCGCTCAGCGTCGCGGCCGCGTGGCCCGACGGAGCCCCGAGACCACCCCCGGGCGGGGCGCTGCCGCGATGTCGGTGGCCGGGCTCAAAAAGCAGTTCCACAAAGCCAGCCAGGTAGGGAGGCGCGCGGGAAGGGGACCTGGAGGCGGTGTCCCCACGGGGGGTCGCGGGCCGTGGTCCCGTCGGCCTCCCTCGGGCTGGGTTTTTGGTCGCCTAGGAGGGCGTGGGGGCGGGTAGCGGTCGCGCGCTCTGTGCTGCGCGCGGTGGTGCCTCCTCCCTTGAGTCTCGGGTCTCCGGCTGCGCCCTGGCGGTTGTAAATAGGAGCGGTTTGGCTGTGGTGAGGTCGGAGGTGGTGGGCTCCGGGATGAGCGCAGGGAGGAGAGTCACCCGGACCACGACCCAAATAGGCCTTCCTCCTGCCCAGGTATCTCCAGCCTTTCCGTTGGGGGTCTCCTCAGGACGTTGTACTAGTCCCCTGGCTGGGGCCCGCCAGTCTCTGCTTTGGCTTCCCTGGGGTTGGGACTCGCCGCTGTGGTCCTTCCCTTGTGGGCCCTCTTTCCTGGCTTGGCTCGAGCTTGGCATCAGGCTCCTGCCCTGGTGATGGGGAGACCCAAAACACACACGTAAACAAACCACGCTAGACACACCTCCGCGCTGAAGGATGGCAGGTGACTAGTGGGGGCCTCATGAGAAGCTGCCAGGAGGTGAAGACAAGGCATTTGGGGATTAAATACGAAAAGTAATTGTGGCTATGGGCTGTGGGAGGGAGGGCATTTTGAGCAGAGGAAGGTGGAAACAGGGACACAGGAAAAAAAAAGAGGTGTGTGTGTGTGTGTGTGTGTGTGTGTGTGAGAGAGAGAGAGAGAGAGAGAGAGAGAGAGAGAGAGAGAGAGAGGCAAATTTGCATTCTAACACTACGGTTTTCTAGCAGTGGTAGAGCCTCACCATCCCCAGCCTCAGTTTTGCTAGAACCCAGGTGGACAGACTGCCTTTAGAATCCCTGTCGGTGGCGATGCTCCTCCCTTACTTCTCCCACAAATCGATCTTGAGATTGCAGCTTCTTCTCTATTCCAGGCGGAAAGATGCGGCTAGCCCCTCAGTCCCAGCTGGTCCACAAGGAAACTGAGTGATGGCTGTTCCCAGCAGGGGACATAGGGTGGACAGTGGTACTATTCAGGGTGGTAGAAATCCTGGAGGAGGGGCCGTTTGGGCGAGGGCAGAGATGGTGGGTCCTCTGTTTGATCTCTAGTACTTACAGAAGTCTGCCGGATATTCAGTTGTCATTGGCCTTTGGCCGTGGATGAATCCTGCTGGGGGGGGTCTGGAACTGGGAGTATTGATTTGGGGGAAATTCCAATTAAAATGGGCATTTTAAAATGGGAGAGCTGAGCCCAGTGGAAACATACACAACAGTCAAAATAAAAACTCTAGGGGGCGCCACACTTGACCACTGCCTAGCCGGGTGCTTGCTGAGCTCAATAAATATATGTATGTAACAAGTGAGGAATAAATGAAGTTAAGGATTAACTAGAGAGAGAGAGAGAGAGAGAGAGAGAGAGAGAGAGAGAGAGAGAGAGAGGAGAGAGACGAGAGAGAGAGAGAGAGAGAGAGGAGAGGAGAGAGAGAGAGAGAGAGAGAGAGAGAGAGAGAGAGCAAGCGAGCAGATAGGCATTTAAAGGCTGAAGCTGTTTAAAGACTGAAGTGGTTAGCATCTACTTCTGCAGAAACACTGGAGCAGCCAGGAATCCCAGAGCTGCTTCCGGCAAGGCCGTGCTTGAGTAACTGTTGGCCACACTTGTAACATTGTCTTCCTTAGCAGGAAATGAGCCCCTTTACTTTTCATCCCCCTTCAAGGAGACCTAGGAGGGCTCTGAGTACATTCAGTCATCTTTGTCGTTGGGGTGAGTGAGTGCCTACTTAGGGTCTAAAGTAGTGGCTCTCAACCTCTGGGTCACATATGAGAGGTCCTGCATATCAGATACTTAAATTGCCATTCATAACAGTAGCAGAATTACAGTTAGGAAGTAGCGACAAAAATCATTTTATGGTTGGGGGTCATCATCACATGAGGAACCGTATGGAAGGGTTGTGGCACAGGCAGGTTGAGAACCGCTGCTCTTTCCATCCTTCCTCTGAAATTATTTGTACTTCATTGAAAAGAGAGACATCCCAGATTCTCGCTGAACTTCCCTGCATTCTGTGGTTAAAGTACTGTCTAGATATTGTTCTAGATGTTTCTGTCCTCCTCTTCTCCCCCCACTCCCCCAGTTCTTGTGTAGCCCAATCTAGCTCTAGCCTTGACCACACAGCTAAGATGATGGCAAGCTTCTGAGTCCTACTTCTCTCTCTCCAAGGCTGGGCTTACGGGAGGGCAGCACCATGAACAATTGTTTTAGGCAAAGCACTGTCCTGCCTGAGCCACATCCCCAGCTCAGTCCTAGGCGTCTATCTTAGAAACTGTGAAGTGTAGCCGTAGCCGGCTTGGAGAAAGTCGGTTGTGTTTAATTTATATGAGGGAGCAGCGCGGTAAGAAATGCCAGATGTTCTCAAACAACATTTTCACAGTGGGTTTTAATTCACTCCGAGCTTTCCCAAGGGCAGGGAAAGGGAGTCCCGGATGATGTCAGTGGCCAGTAATTCCCGGGGATTCAGGGCTGGCTCCTTGCCATGATCAGCTCTGCGACCTTGGACTTAACCCATCTGGGCCTCCTTGGCTACTCTCTCTGAATGACAAATGGCAAGAGGATTCTGTGTTGGGTCCCTGTGCTAAACTTGGCAGTGCTGTGTTCACAAAACTCGGAGTATACTAAAAACCACTGGACTGTGAACTTTTGATTTTTTAAAGATTTATTATTATTTTATTAATATTTTTTTGTGTGCACACGTGCGTGTGTACTACATTCTGTGTGGGTACCCAAGGAAGCCAGAAGAGGACATTGGGATCCCTTGGAGCAAGAGTTATAGGTGGTTGTCAGCCTCCCAATATGAGTGCTGAGAACTGAACTCAGGTCCTCTGGAAGAGCAGTAATGCTTTTAATCATTGAACCGTCTCTCTAGCCCCTGGATTGTACACTTTAAATGAGCTGCATGGTGTGTGAATTGTAAATACATACACACACATAGAGGTGGGGAGGAGTGTCTGTCCGTCCATCCATCCATCTAGATACTTTGTGTATATGTCTCAGTTCTAAACTTTTTTTTTTTTTTTGAGTTTCTCTGTGTAGCCCTGGCTGTCTTGGAACTCACTCTGTAGACCACCACACTGACCTTGAACTCAGAGATCCATCTGCCTCTGCCTCCTGAGTGTTGGGATTTAAAGGTGTACACCACTACCGCTGCCACCTGGCTGAAATTCTTAAGTAATTTACTTAACACTTTTAAAAGAGTTTTAAATAGAAGCAGTGATTCAAGCTGCTAGAAGTAAATTCAGCTAGCTGAGAGCTGCCACTGTGGCTTCTTTCAGCACAGCACAGGAGCAGTAAGATACACGCTGGCCGTTCCCCGACCAGACTGGTTATGCTTCATCTTATAGCAGTTTCTCTTGGCGGTAGTCACTGTTGATGAGGGAGGGCCAGGCCCTACCGTGGATGGATGCTCTGGCTGGGATGCTGTACTAATCGACATATTCTCTCCATCCCAGGACCTTCTAACCTCCTTGGGATTGGTGCCATATTCCCATGAAAGTCCAGGGACCAGTACCATCCCTTCCCTCTTCCTCTCCTAATTCTAACCACCCAGTGTTGTGGGCTCCATGTTGAATTTACTTTGTGCTTTTATGTGGCAATGCCCACAGCCTCTGTCACATGACCTGATAACACAGTAGGGAATGGGGAAGGCCTTAATATAGCTTTTTGGTAACCCCTTCTTTCTCTTTTAATGCATCAAGTTGAAAAAGGCCAGGTGGCCATGAGAGGCCCTGAGAAATGCCCTTGCAGACAGTTACTGACTGAGCAGGCTGGCCATCTATGGACAAATGCTTCGGGGAAAGATGGTCCTAGTGAATGATGAGCTTCTCCAGGGAGACAATGAATGTCTTTTGTTTCACTTTCTCATTAGAGAAAGGAGATAAAAACGCACTTTGCAAAATCTATAATGATTTATTTCTTTTTCCTTTTCGAAGCATTGGAAAAATATATTAAAGATGAAACATTCTTGTTGTCTTTCACACAGACTGTTTGACAAATTAATCCATAAATCTGTGCACTTTGGTTTAAAAGCCAGGGTCCTGGAGTAGATGTTCAAATAGAGTTGGTTTGGAGTTTTTAATAACTGAAAGATACAATATAATCCAAACTGTTCTTATGTTTTGTCCTATAAAGTAAAGCTATAACTCAGAAGTCCTTCCTATTAAGATTGGCTTTTGGGTTTATTAAGTACACCGAGTGCAAACTGTATCGCCCAGCACTGACTTTGTGGAGGTGTGTGTGTCACGTATATTGGGGACA